>NC_035791.1:2584638-2918961 GCF_001653235.2 Pochonia chlamydosporia 170 | reverse complement strand
GGGAAAGAAGAAGGCTTGGGATGGCCATCGACCGAGGTTGCGAGGGAACTAGGTGATCAGATTACCGCCTTTTTGGAAACCCAAACAGGGTTGTGACTTGTTAGTCGGGACGAGGGGTGGGCTATCCTGGTCCCGGTTTCAGGTAGTATCCCAGTGGAACTGGATGTGCGGGAGGCTTAGAGGCGTCTCGAGATAGGGAACCAGAACTAAAAAGACTGTTCTTGGACAGTTGCGGGAAGTTTTGGTGATCTCTCATGCTGATTGAGCATTGTATGACGGTCCTGGGAAGATGGCGCATAGCTGATGACGGTAATTTGGCAGGGATAGTAGATGAAGAAGCACACCAATCAGGTGCAAGAACAGGTTGGGCATGAAAGCAACGACTCACTCAGGCCCATCTAGCATGAACAATTCCACAGCCATATTCCCCTTCCATCTTGTGATTTGTAACAGACAGCCTCGGTTGCAGTAATTCGCATGTCTATTGACACTGAATAGTTTTACATGGGGACGTTTTCAAACAATACTTTCTTTTTTGACGGAGTTTCGGACAATACATTGTAGCAGCGGTGTTAGATGCTGTGTTGACGGTTTCTGCGGCACTTGTGCACGGGTCTCGCATCTGAGGCAGCCTGCACATCAGCTGGGGTGGCTTTCGTTTGACCTTTGTTGGGGGGTTGGGTGGCTTGGAGCGAGGTATCTGGGTGATTGTGCGAACTGCACGATGTCTGATTAATGAACGGAGTAGCGGATCGTGGGTTTTTGTTTGAATTTTACGTGATTTTGGGTGAATTTAAGAAGTTGGTTCTTGTGGTGATGGACGTTTAGCGAGTGTAATGAGAGGCGCCCAATCAGGGTGGCATAGAGGCAGGTTAGTTGCCGTTTAGGGACTTTGACTTTTACTGTTAGTAAATGTTAAAGATGCCTGTCAATACAGTAACATCTATGGACACTATCAGAATCAGAAAAATCAGCTTAATGGACAGATGGATGAATCGGAAAGACAAACGGTGAACTAGCCGTCGTCTTACTTTTTTGTCCCAAAGTGTGAAATCTGAGACACTGTCTGCAAGAGAATGGCCTATCAGAGGCGTGAACCTGCATCTGAGGAGCGTCAGTAGCCAGTCACATTTACGAGCTTGAGAGGAACAAGGCGATTTTTCAAAATTCCGGCCCAGTTGGAAACATGGACACTCTCCGAGCCGGTGGATGGTTACGTCTGTCCATGTCTCTGTTCACTCGGCCAGTCCGGCGGGTAAGAAATGCATGGACGGTCAAGCACTTCAGACCCCAACAGTCAAGGTGTCTGGCGCAATTCGCATTGCTGACAGAATGCAGGCGTGCATGTGTCGAGGTGGGAGATATGGGTTTTTGGCGCAACTTGTGCAGATTGATGCATGTATCATGGACTGTTGGTTGTGGTTGGTGGTATATCTGAGGCAAGAAACCCTGGCAATTTGTCCGCTCAGTAAGCGTGTGCGATGGTAAATGCATGTCGTTGGCGATTTCGGACCTGGTTTAGAGGAGAGTTGCGTTCTTGTACAACTGGCGTTGCAAACTTGACGGCGGACGTGCAAGGGTGATGCTTGCTGGAGGGATCTTGGAACTTTCGGGACGGACTGGGGGGGGGCGGGGATGGGGGCCTGTTTTCGGACACCGGAGAGACATGCATATGTGAGTGAGAGTTGTGGTGTTGCTTTTGTTCCTGGTGCGGCTGGTGAAGCTGGTGAAGATGGGTGAGACATGGGCTGGAGGATGGGTTGTGAATAGAGGTGGGTGGATTATTTTTCATTCTTGATTTTTGTAGCATGAGTATAGTAGTCTTTTGATGGGGTTTGTCTCATTGGTGCAAGTGGCGTGGCAATGGGAGTTGAATTCATTCCCAGCCACAACTTGCAAGGTTGGTCTGTTCGTTGTTGCAATTTAATTGCACTCAAGTGCTGTCATCAGTGATGCCCCTCATCTGACCCTCTCGGCTATCACACTGGCCGATTGACCATTGACGTGTCTGGTCTTGATGACTTTGAATACTTACAGTACAGCACAGGAAATAGGTACTCAGTAGAAAGTAATTGTATTGTACAATAAACTGTACAGAATGCATGCTTTTGAACATTCATCTTGTGACATGTAAAAAAGACGATGGCGGTGATTGATCCCGCCTCAACTGCGCCCCCGATCATCACCAGACACTCGACCTCGCCTCGACTCCATCTCTCGATGGCGCCGCCCCCCCGGTCGTCCCAAGACTCGGCCATCGCCAGTCTTTGGCTGCGGATTGGACAGCGTTGCGGTGTTGCGGTGTTGCGTTGCTCTTCTCCCACTTCTCCCCCCCTCGTTCCTCACGGCTGACATGGATCTCTCGTCTCTGTTCCATCAATTGATAGCCCGGCGCGCCAGTCAATCGATAGTCCAGACACCTCCCAAACTCCATTTCACTCCATTTCACTCCATTTCTCGTCAGTGTGCATCCACTTTGGACCGTCTGGCATGCACGTCGCATCATGCACCGCGCTGCATGGCATGGCATCCAAGCAAGCCCAAGCCCAAGCCAGCCCAAGACCAAGCCCAAACTCGGTTGGCCCACTGGCTGTCATGTCTTGTCATGTCAACATCTGGTCTGGTCTGGTGTTTGTATTGGATTGTATTGGATCGTGCCATGCGATGCTGTGCCTGATGTGCCTTGTTGTGCCGTCCATGTCGCTTCTCTCTATTCTCACTCGCTCACCTCGTCTGCAACTCCTGGAGTCCTCCTGCAGTCGGATGGCTCAAATGCCATTTGATGGCATGGAGTCCATCCTTGAGTCCATCCATCCATCCATGGCCCAGCTTCATCTGCTGGCAGTGGCATCAACATGCCTGCCGTGCCCCCAGACGCGGCAGCCATGTTTCACCTCTTTTTGCTCCTTTGCCTCTCTTGTTCCTGGCTGGTCTGGCCTTGTCTGGCCTTGTGTGCCTGATGTCTGTCTGGTTCCTGTCAGCTTGCCCATTTGATTTGATTTCTCTCGGTCTTGGTCTTGGCCTTGGCCTTGCCCCCCGCCAATCGTCAATTCATCCGCCGGCGACATCCATAATAATACCTGACATAACTTGTCGACCGAGCAATTCCATAGACTCCGTACATTATTGATCATTTGCATACAAGTACAGTAGCTACCTTCTTTCCACACCATTCATCCTGCCGCCTTTTGCCCTTTCTCTTTTCCCTCTCCCACCTGTTTGCTTTGCGTCCTTGGTACCCTGCCGTTGACACACCCTCGTCTTCCTTTGTCGTCTTTGTCTTGGTTCTATTTCAACTTACAACCCAGTCGTCGACAACGAAGAACCAACGCCAAACAATCCAGAGGCGCATCGCCAGATGACCTGCAGCTGCACTACTCATGTACGCTTGTTAATCATGACTCGACCGCTCCTCATCTGCCTCGTCTAGATTCTTTCTTACCTTCGTTTTTGGATCATTTGTTTCCTGCGTCTTCGCGTTTTGAGTTTTACTTTTATTACTTGTTCGCCTTGCCTCCGTCTGCCGTCTTCGTCTCCGTCTTGACCTGTCCATCTGTCCGCTGGCTAATACAGCTCTTGTTCGCTCCTCCCTTTCTTGATTTGGACTGAACTGAACTCTTGTTGCGTGTCATTCATATCATGTGGCAAGCTGAGGAAGGAGTGTCGCATTGATTTTGTCTCGCCAAACCAAACTCAGAGTCGAACGCCCTTTTTCTTTATTTTATTCTCTCTCACCTTCGGTCAGCCGACTCTTTGTCAGAGCTGCCTTTATGATATTGCGACCCTTTTAGTCTACGTCCCCGCTGGTACGAGCGTCAAGTACAGTGATATTCATCAAGTTTCGTCTTTGTTGCTCATTTCCGTGAGCACCGGTTTCCCACATCATGCCATGGAAGCCTGCTGCTACTGCTGGCAATGGCCACAGACCTCGAGTTTCATCTAAATCCATCCGGGGCCAGATCTCCAGCCCAATTCCTATACCTGATCCGATGGATGAGGAATTCCACATGCGGGAACAGGCTGCGATGGTGACGGGTGGTGGCGACGGCACCTCAAATGAACCCGTCTTGGTCTTTCAAGATGCCGCGAGCAGTAACCAGAGTCAGCAAATGACTCGATTTACAACCGGCTCTTCTAGCAATATGGATCCGTTAATTCAACACCAACAGTCCGATGCTTTGGTGTCAATCCCACCACCAGATTCCATCGTGACGCAGTCTTCGGGCACAAGACCTCACCAGTACACCCATCCGTCAAACCAGGAAAACGACCGCAGAAACAGCACAGCCGGCAAGCCGCAACGCAAAAAGTCGACTCTTAAGTCAGCCTTCAGCAAGCTATTTGGGAGGAAGAAGAAAGTCGATGCCAAGGACAAGGGCCGCTTGGCTGGCCAGAAGGCCTCTGAGGCCACCAGCCATTCACCTAGTAAACAACATAGAAGCGTAAGTTGATTTTCCAAAACAAACCACCACTGACCAGAAAGCTAATGTTCCAATTCATCAGGACCCAACATGGGAACGGTCAAACCAGAAGAGTGTCGAACCCAACCGCTCCTTCTCAATGCCCATTACCGAGTACGACCGCGCTCTACGGTCCCATTCGATTGGTCCAGATGATGTCTTGGCTATTCAGAGCGCCCGTAACTCCATGAATACTGATGTGAGGCTGTCTGGCAAACATTCTGCACCGTATGAACCTGCAACACACCCGGCTAGCCCTAGATGGGCTGGAGGTTCAAAGCTCGCAGGACTCTCCCCCCGACCTGCCAGTTCTCAAGACCGCGGAACTCGGATGGCTGGGCTCAGTGACGATCCTAGTGAGATTGGCCGTGCAGTCTCCA
Organism: Pochonia chlamydosporia 170; assembly: GCF_001653235.2. Lineage (NCBI taxonomy): Eukaryota > Fungi > Ascomycota > Sordariomycetes > Hypocreales > Clavicipitaceae > Pochonia > Pochonia chlamydosporia. The sequence goes on along the minus strand of NC_035791.1, from coordinate 2,914,121 downwards.
GTGATGCCCGTGGCCTGAAGCGACGATCGAGGAGTTTGTCCGTCATGCCCAGCCTTGAACTTGCCTCTCAGGGTGTTGTTCGTCGTCGCAGTGCCGAAATACGATACTGGAGAGAAAGTTATGTCGCACCATTCATGTCGCCTACATCGACTACGGCAAACGACGAAATCGAGGATCTGCTTTCGGGTGAAGTTGAGGAAGAAGAAGAAGAAGAAGAAGAGTTGACCCCGTCCGCTCAGGACAGGGCCGCAACACCTGACGAGACTATCCCAGTAGATCCAGTAGAGCCGAGGGCTGAGACGCCAACGGACACTGCCAAAACGACTGATCCCTCGGTGTCTGTTGAACGTGTTAGCTTGGACAGCAGAGTTAGTAGCCTTGAAACACGCATGAGTCGATTGGAGGGCATCGTTCTCCAACTTGGACAGAGTATTCCCGCACTACGCCAGCCGTCAAACACGCAGACTCGTTCGCCTGGAGGAGGACCACGACAAGTGCAGCTGCAGACTCCCGAACACATCATACACTCGATGCAATTACAGCCAGGCGATTTTGGTCTTCAAGATGAGCCACGGCAAAGTACGAGTCGACCGTCCACCCGGCATTCTGATGCATCGAAGATGACATTTGGTGATATCAATGAAGCAACTCCTCGGGCAACAATTTTGTCACCTGCAGACGGGGAGACTCGGCCAGCCTTTTTGTCAGCACCACCACAAGGTATAGATGTGACACCAAAAGGTCGCCACGGATCCGTCACGTTTGAACATTATACAAACTTGATGGCCCTCCTCGAAACGGAGCGCTCAGCGAGGGAGGCATTGGAAGCCCAGGTGAGAAGTCTGGGTCGGCAGATTCAGTTGATGAGCAAAAGTATGGCCTACACCAACACAGAAAGCGAATCCCCGTCAATAGATAGGTCGCTGGGCGAAGTATCTGTTTTTGATCATGATGACGATGACGAAGGACGCCGGCGCCTAACAGCCACTAGGTTTGAGTATAACACGCTAGGCTTGGAGGACTCCGGAATCGCCACGGACAATCGATCCGAGGATGAGTACACGGAATCGTTTGTTACACCGGTTGAGATGGGCAAGAGCGATTTCGACATGTACGGGAACGAGAATGACCCGATGCTGTCTAGTGGCAGGAAGTTGTCTCTGTCACATATAACCATGAGACAGCCTTTGACAGCCATGCAACAAGGTGTTACCAAGGCTGTGTAGCTTTCCACAGTGCAATGCATGATTTCATTGCATTTCAATATGTTTTTTTTTGGGCGGCGCGAGCGATCAGTATTGCATATGTTTTCTTTTTTCTTTTTCCAAATTCCGAAAATGTAGGCGGATGTGGATGCATATGTGGATGGATGTCTTTGATGACGGAGAACTATACCCTTGTGTAAGATAGTACGGGCACTTGCACATGCTCATGAGAATATGATTTGGTTTGGAACGCAGCAGTCATCAAGTTGTGCTTGGTATGTGACGGCACAAATGAAATATTCATATTGTTCATGTTCTGTCCGTCTTGAGTGTATGTATGCCTATGCTTGACTGGCCAATTGTATATGCATCGTGCCATGTATGTTTGTTCCTGTATGTTTGCTTCCAGGGTCGAATCAGTTCCATTATGCCTCCTCTTGTGATGATGCCCTACCCCCAGTCTCTATTCTACAATTCTGTGTTGAAAACCACTACCTTTATCTCGTATTTCACATCTCCTATTTCTGTCAATTCATAAAACCTTGAACAGCGATTGAAACAATGGTAATCTATGCTCTTTGATGATCATCCTTTATGCCCCAGCTGCCCACCAAAGCCATGGACTCCTCGTCGCCTGCCGCAAGTCTCTCGTCCTGCAGCGTATCTGAAAGACACCTCCATGGATCGCGGCCGCCGCCCCATTTCAACAGATTCTGCTTCACGCGCTCTCCGTTTTCCCTGCTAATGGCGGCTTGGTTTTCCCCGCCTTTGAAAACGACCCGCCATACGCGTTCGGCGAGAACGCGATCAAAGAGATAGCTGTAGTATGTGCTTCCGTAGGAGTGCAAGTGTCCGAAGAAGCCCTGCCAGCATGTCTCGGGTGGATCTTTGGGTCCGTAGGCAAACTGGTGCTGGATTTCGTGGAAGACGCGGGTTGAGTCGAACGAGAGATTGGCTACCTGTGGTGAGTGGTAGGCCTGGTCGACCATTGCGAGAAGGATCTGGTTGTCTGTGTCTATTCCTTCGAAGCGCTTGGAGAAGGTGATGCGTTCTTTTACTAGGTCGTACGGCAGGGGGCGATCTGTTTTCCAGTGGCGCGCGAACAGGGAGAGGACCGTGGGATCGGCGGCAAAGTGCTCCATGAGGGTGGATGGTAGCTCGGCAAAGTCGGTGGCGCAACGGGTTCCCGAGACGTTTTGAAAGGACGTTCGTGCGAGGATGGAGTGGATGGCGTGGCCCATTTCGTGGAAGAGCGTTTCGACAGAGTAATACGATAGGAAAGCCGGCTCGCGGGCTGAGTCGCTCTTGGGGAAGTCACAGACTAAGGCAATAGTGGGTAGTTGTTTGACTTTTCCGTTGCGCTGGGATGTTTCCATGCCGTCGTTGGCCGCAGACTCAGGGGAATCGAAGATGGGCGTGGCGGAGACCATGTCCTCTGTCGCCTCGTTGAGCTCGTCGGCGAGTATCTCGCGGGAGCATCGGACAGTGAAGTGTGCTGGGTTGGGCGACTTTTGAGGTCGATAGAACAAGTCGCAGTAGAGGACGGCGAGCTGTTCCCCGTCGTCTGACATTACATCAAGACGTTTGACGTCTGGGTGCCAGACTTCTCCGGGTAAGGCTTCTCGAGGGACAAATCGTACGCCATATAAACGGTCAAAGAGCCGCGAGAGGCCCTGCATGACGGTACCCACGGAGAAGAATGCCGTTAGCTGGTCTTCGTGACGGACGCGGGATCGCATCTCAGCCCGGATTTTCTCCATGTAAAAGTCTCTGTCCCAGGCCTGCAGATCGACCTCGGGCATAGCGAGGCGCTCACGTTTCTTTTCAGTGAGTTCAACAAGTTCCTGCTGAATGATGGGGGCATTGTGATTTCGCAGCGCGAGGAGGAACTTCATTACTGATGCGGGTGTCTTGGCCATCATTCTGTCTTTGAGAGCCATGTGTCCGTGGCTTTCGAACCCAGCAAGCTTCGCCAACTCTGCGCGAAGTTTGAGCATCGCCTCCAGGTTCTCAATCGTGCTGTGTGATGCGGTCCGTTGTGCTAAATAAATCTCTTTGCGGGTCTCCTCGTCATACACACTTTGGAGCGCAGCTGCCGCTTCAGAACCGGTTGTCGAGATGGATATCTGGGATCGGACCTTCAAGGTGGCCGCTAATCCCGGATATAATCCATAAAATCTATGGGATGGAAGCGTGACTTCTTTATTTCTGGGCTCCATATCTTGCACGAATGCAGAGCCAACATCGCTGATGCGAGATGAGAGTTCGACAAATCGGTCTCTGGCCTTTTTTGGCAAGTTGACGGCTGACTTCATAAAGTCCAGCTTCAGCAGTTCGGCAACCGTCCTCTCCTCATCTGACCAGGCGGAGACGACTTCCGGACGCGAGAGAGCCTTGCCCAATTGATCATTCAGACCTGTCATGGTATTTAACTGGTTCATGTACTGGTATACCATGGACCAGGCACCTGCGGCGGCCTGTTGGAACCGCGCATCGGGATGTGTCATGCGTACAAAGTCGGACAAGTCGAGAACTCGGCAAAGCAAATCACTCAACCGATCTAAGTCCTTGACGATGCCCTGATATTGTTCGGTTGTCGAAGCATCGAGGACTCTTTGCACGAGCCGTGTGGCCTTTTCCAGATTCTTTTGCGCAAACACAAAGAACCCATCGGGGCTCGTTAGGTACCGATTCTTAAAGAGGCCGCGGCTCTTCTTGAGGCTGAAACTCGGGAACGACAGACCACCAGATGGGGCATCGAAAAGATCGCGAAGGACGGTGTCGTCATGTCGGGAGCTAACATGATGGTCGGCTGGGTTGAAGAAGGGTGTAGCCTCTGCGGCGGCTGTCGTCTCCCATCGCCGCTGTTGAAGTATAGCAGTCGGCGTCGTCTTTGGCCGTGTCACGCGACGAACACATCTGGTGCAGATCCAGAGGCGTTGACCACTGGAATTGAGCATGTTGGGTGACCGGTGGTGGCGAGGGAGGGTCGTTAGTAAATTCGAACGGGAGGCATGCGAGACGGAGTTCAAACTGATTCAAGTATGTACATAAAAACAAATGGAGGGGTGAGGAGTAAAAAAGGCGCGTGTAATTCGACGAGCAGAGTAGTGAATGAGAAAAGGAAAACGAATCGAAGATTGCCGTCTGGGGGTAGCCGGATGTGTCTGGTTGGCAAACAACGGAGTTTTGCGGCGATGACGCCCCCCTGGTCTTCAACTTTCGGTTAATGGGTGCAAACATTGACGCACAGCGCTGGCACCGGCGGCTCTGGGCAGCATTAGAGGGACGCTGGGGGGCAACTGGCGTTGACGTAGTGGACTGGGGCGCATTTTAGGTGCCACCGAGCCCCACTTTGGCTCGCTGGCGATGCCCCTAATTTCAAGATTTCCTTGTTCAATGTTGCGCCCGAGCCGGGGCGGCGCCGTCCGTGGGCAGCCGGCCCGGTTGGGACTTGACAGCGGCGATTTCGCTTTGCAACGTGGAATCACAAGCTTTGAGTCGGGATGGGTCAATGTTGTGACGACGTCAAAGATGCATGACTGTGCTGTTCTGCTGTTGCAATATCATCCAAACGCTTGTGAAGAGGGATCTCTTGGGGAAGGACCAATTCTACTATTCCTGCCCCGGACTGGAGTTTCGTGTTCCGCACCCCGTCAAGTCAAGTCGAGTGCTCCATTGCTCCTTCCGCTTAACCGCGATCGCTCTCAGCAGCGACGCTTTGGGAAATCCAAGTGCGTGAGACAATCCACTACCAACCGGCCACCGACCACAACCGACCACTGGCCATTCACCATTGGCATCATTCTCCGCGGCGCCAAGCCCCCAAGAATGCGCATTGCTGCAGAGCCTTGTACAACGGCACAAAAAATTGCACCTTTTCCTAGCGTGGCTACTCCGGCTGAGGCATATTATTCCTAACCATGACCGGGGGGAGCCAATGGTAGAGAACCTATCAGGATTTCCCAGTCAAGGATTATGCGCGAAGAGAAATTCCTCGGGTTGCTCTTTGGGACAAAATTTGCTTAAAGCATGAAGAACTGAAGCGAGTGTTACTATCGATGTCCCCAGCGTAGAATGATTCAATCCGATGTACAGAGTTGGCATGGGATCGGTTGAGTTTGTAGTGTGCTGGTGACAGATATCCAGTATTTCAACGTCCAACCACACATCCTAGTCTACTGGATATATTTTAGAAATTAATAACGTAAAGTCCCTCCAGTTGCATGTTTCTTTAGCGTATTTTGTTTTAATTGAGCGTGCCCGATGATTTGATTCTTCATATAGACTGCCTACTATCCGCGAAAAAAGTGACGTCTGCCCAGTCACGTGCCAGCTCTCGGAGGAAGCAGGAACAGATCCACCTGCAGACCATCTCGACAAAGCATAGCCGGATCTGACGACAACCACGAATACCGTTTGACGGTTCGCCAATTGAATAGACAATGGCTGCAAGAGTGCTGCTGCAACGGGTGAGCATGATTCTAAACTCTAATAGTCGACTATACAGATCACTAATGCTTGATTTTCAGCGCTCCCTGGCGCCGTTGGCCACAATCGCGCTCGGCGGACTGGCTCTCGCTCCCGCGACCGTTTTGGCCGAAGGACCTGTGGACAAGGTTCGTAGGGCGCCCTCATATCAATCAACGGGACTGGAGGGAGAAAATCGAATGACTGACCTATATGCAGAAGAAACCCATCTACGATGACTTCGATGCCGTGTCTGCAAATGACGCACCCGCCTCAACTGGTCCCTTGAAGGCTCTCCAACCCGCACAACCTCCTGCCACTTCCACCACTGAAGAAGAGCCCAAAAAGGAGAGAAAAGCCCGCGGCCCTTCACCGACGGACCGTATCGCCGTCGAAATTGGCAAAGCACGCATGGCTCTGTATCGATTCGCCGTCTGCACCGAGAACAAGGTCAACGAGACGATGGACTCTGCATTCAACCTCGAGCAATCCTTCACCAACACCATTGCCTCGCTCGCACCGTCCCGCGAGTCTGGCGAGAAGCTTATGCCAGGCACAATCTACGTGCTGGTCGCCGCCATGGCCGGCAGCATCATCACTCGTAACCGCAACATCTTGCTGAGGAGCACGGTGCCTCTGGCGTTTGGTGTTGGTGCCGGATGGACAGTCTTGCCCGTGACCATGAGGAATATCTCTGATTTGTCGTGGAAGTATGAGCAGCGGTTCCCGGCTGTAGCGGAAACGCATGTTAATATTAGGGAGGGCCTCAAGAAGGGCGTTAGCTTTGCCAAGGTGCATAGTCGGATTGGTGTACAGTATGTGGATGACAAGGTTACGGATGCGAGGGAGACTGTAGAGGGCTGGGTGAAGCAGGGAAAATAGACATGGGTAAATAAAAGCTGGGCTGGCTGAAGGGCAGTTTCCAATGTACCATCAAATAGAGAAGGGATGACTTGAGCAAAAAATTATTTCCTTTTGTTCATAACAATACACTTGCCATACATGGTCATCATGTCTATCTGATCGTAGTCGATTGAGTCGTGTATTTACTTGAATCTACATCTATAGTGGTGTTTCCCATCCGAAAGGAGTCTTATTCTCCCTCCCCCTTTTGTAATGAATACGCTTTTATTCAAAATGCAGACCAAATCACCCGTCATGCTCTGAAAATAATGCCCCAAACTCCAATAATGGTGTGCAACAACCCGTAGCACAATGATCTCCGCCTTGCCACAGAATTTCAGACTGCTGTTGCAACTGCGGCCAGTTCAGGATTAGCCTTGGACCCGACATTTCGTTCCGAAAGCGATTTCCGATGCTGATTCTTGGCCGTCGCTTCAGCCATCTTTCCGCCGGCAGCCAAAGCACTGGCATTATTCCTGGCCTTCTTGGACAGTTTCTCCTTCGGCTTGTCCAATCCCCTCTTTGCATCGCAATCCTGGGCCAGCTCGAGGAGATGTTCGAGCCCCAGAGTCTTACAAATATCCGTGTAGCACTTGGACTGCTGAATAGACTGATAAAACTTTGCCTTTCCAGGAACCATTTGAGCCAGGAGATACTTTGTATTGCTGAACCGGTTGTTAATTTCCATAGAGTACTTGACGTACTGCTCTACGACGGGCTCCCAACGCAGTAGACCACCGTCGGCTTCGCTCTGGAAGCAGCTGGAATTCTTTTCAGCAGCAACCGCAATCATGGCTCCGTCGGCACCATACTCCTCTGCCAACTTGATGCCGTGGTCGCGGCTTTCGACATCGCCATTCATAAGGCACGCAACGCCGGCTTCGTGGCAAATGTCTGCAATCATGCGTAGCTGTCCGCGGATCGCACGCTCTCTAGGCCTCATGGGCGTGGTACGACAATGGACCGTTAGGCCTGTGATGCCAGTGGCGACAAGTCTTCTCACGAGGGCTTCCGTCTCAGCTGGGGTTTCCAAGATGCGAATCTTGACACTGATGCCGATTTCAAATTCGGGAGTGATGTTCTTCACTAGGGCCTCGAGAATCGCAACCAGTTTGTCTGGCGTCCGTAAGAGGGCTGCGCCCATACCGCCGCTGGTGCTGAAGGGTTTGGGGCAGCCGGCATTGACATCGATGCCGGCGACGTCGGCGGCCACGAGGCGGGCTGCTTCGACTGCGCGGTCGGGGTCGGAGGTGCCGATTTGGAATATGAGCTTGCCGTCTTCCTTCTCCGGGAATACTTTGTAGATTACGCTTTCTTTGGCATCTGGAGGTGGCTCTTTGTGGCCTTGAGAAGATATCCGGGTCCATTCGACAGTGCGAGTGTCTTCATCGAAGCGTCGAGTCGTTCCAATCATGGCTCGGTCAATGGTCTCGGGGCCTGCAACACAGTTGTTAGTGGCTTCGTCTCACGAAAACATCAAAATTTCTCGGAATACTGGATGCTTACCCCAGACGAGATCTGCGCCATAGTGAAGTGCAAGTAATCTGGACGGCAACTCGCCGGAGCGCACCATGGGTGCAAGCACAATCTTGCCACGATAGTCGACGCCCCGGCGGGGAATGGGAACTCGCTTGACTTCTGTAGCCATGGCTCTCCTCAATAAAGTAGAACGCATACCACAAAGAGGCAACCCTACATGTCTCGTGTTGGCTGTAGTCAACAACAGGTGGACTGTCGCATCGCGGAAATGTGTCAAAAGTGAATCAGAGGAATCAGGATGGTGAAGTGGTTGATAAGCAGGGGTTCCTATCGATAAACATTTTTCATTGGATGTGGGGTGGCATTTCGCCGGTGTCCGGGGCATTTCACGGCGACAATAGTGGGGGCAACGTGCCGAGCCAAAGTCAAACATTTCAATATTGCCATTCAGTCGTTCTCAGGATGATGAATTCGACCTCGATGGTATGTGTCTGTTCATAGTAATACCTAATAATGTTGTACATGTAAAGGGCCCTTGCCTGCGAGGAGAAGATGTCTGCTAAAATTCTATACCATGCTGAGAGCTATGCGCCGCTGACACAGCGGTAATTGAAGGGCTGGTTGATGGACAGTTACGAGAAGATTGTTGATCCAGGAAGTAAATACGAGATCGCTTCATGATGCAAGGCTGACTTGGAGACCTGCTTGGGAGAGGGACCGCTAGGGTGTCGCGCCTACAAGCATTAGAACACATGGTTTATTTCGTATTGATGAAGGCACAGCCGCCGTTGAGGCGCTTAAAACACATTTCTCCAGGACCCATGAAGCTTCATACGCGCCTACGCTGATATGTTCATGGTTGTCTTCTCAGATTAGAAGCAGAGCAGCCAAATTGCAGGCATGTTCCACTTGGACATACGGGACCTGCTGCGCCTTTGCACAGTGCATTTGACAGCTTGAAGGCAAATCGCAGCAAGATTAAACAGTTGTGGTTGTTGAACTCCGGTTTCAGGGGCAGCGCACGAGACTGGGCCTAATGGCAGACGGCGCTTGGGGGCATCTAGGCCAAGTCTGGCGGGCCGAGGCCTAAAATAGATCGGCCGAAGCGCCTGTCGACGTACTGGGATTAGTGCAGTCCTTTGAGCCAAAGGAACCAGACCAGACCAGACCTTGACTTGACATTGAATATTGAACATCAATGGCATAGACGCTACTCTCGGCCAGCGTAAGGCCAGGAGGCCGCATGCGCATGTCCAATTGCTACACCGTCCACAAACTTGGTTATGAGCTAACAGATGCAGTTGCGCGGTCGATGTTGACGAGTGTTGGTATAACAACGTGGCTCGGACAAGGTTGCATTTTATGGCAAGACATGACTACTGAGTTGTGAGTAGTAAAAGGACCAGACGCCTCCTCGTGGGTTTTGGCTCACCACATGCAGCCGTTTGCCGGCCGACTGGAAATAATCCTTCTTTCGATTGACATAAGCCACAAATTCTTTGGTTGAATTTCCAACAAACAACCGAGCTGGGAGGCTCAAACATGATTCAATATTTTCTGTCAATGGTCTGCCCTGCCTCTTTGAACTACATGTGGAACGCCTCCCTCATGGCGCACTGCCCAACATCAGATGCAAATGTTGGGCCAACACCAGTTGACCACACCGGACCAGACCAGACCAGACCAGACTCCATGTCCATGTCCCGAGCATTGAATGAATCCTCAACTGGGATTAGATACGAAGAACAATTATGACGGCAGTGGTGCCCCACGTTTGCTCTGCCCCAATTTGTGATGGCACCTGGGACTTTGGCGCCACTCAGGGCCCGCATGTCGCAGTGGAGCGTCTCAGGGGGCCCGAGACGATTTGCTCTGAAACCATGTACAGGCTCGTACAAAACTTGCCGACGTGGTACATCTGCGACCCCTTTGGGACGTGGAATCTTGGAACTAGCAAAGGAAGCTTGCAACAGGGTCCCGCACCTCGTCCTTCATCACACAGACAACCATCGCCAATCCTCTGGCATTTGTGACGATCTGCCCATTCTCATCAGCTGCAATTCCCTGAGCCCCTTGCTTTCTTTTGCCCTGGAGTCATCCTGTCTTAGTATCCCGACAGTAGCTGACGACATTTCGTCCCGCCAGCCCGCCGTCTGTTCGATTCTGTGTCTGTTTTCGTTTTCTGTTTCCGTTCTCTGTTCAAACCGCCGCTCAAACCTGGTCAAGTCTTTCCACCATTCCAAACATCGCCTGACTCCAGATCTCTGCATCACCACACTGTGTCTACCACGAACAATTGTATTCGTCTATTTTGGGTGGGTTTTCCGCCAAGGAGGACTGGACCCTGGCTTTGCCACACTGTTGGCCCCCAGTTTCGCTACGGGACTTTTAAGCATTTGATTTTCACCAACAACTGGCTGCTCCAGCGTCAGCACCGAACCCGCAAGCCTCAAGCTCCATTCTGGTCAAGTCTCTCTCTCCCCGCAGGGCTCCGTGGTCACACACACCAGACACAGACTGGCCTCGAGCACTCCCCCACATGCTATGGACAAAGACGACCTAGTTACCCAGCTATCGTCAGTTTCAACATCAGCACCCCTCGTGCTCCTTTATTAACACCGACACCCGCCTGCTCTTTACTTTTGTTCTTCTTACTGCTTCTCTCAGACCTTTCTTGAATCAGATACAAAAGGCGCAGAGGGCTTATTAGCCCCTCCGGTCACCTTTGGAGGCAACAGGACTCTGGTGGACGAACCGGTCCTCCAACCACCACGACCTTCCCACCGTCCGCCAGACGTCAATGCGACCTCCGCAACGACAACACCTACACCATGGAAAACGAGCCGCCTTTCGTCGACGAGGGGCGCTCGTCTAGGAGGGGACGCATCATGGGGAAGCTGTTTGGCAAGGAAAAGAAATCGCAGGAGAGTTCTGCCGCCACGTTAGATGCCTTCCTACACAGCTCAGCGGACAAGCTCGAAGTCACACACGCGCCTCCTCCACCGCCGCCGTCCTCCCTGCCCAAGCTTGCCAAGCTCGATACAACTATATCACGCTATCCACAAGCCTTGGCCGTGAACCAACAAGCCCAGCAGAATCGGCCCATGGCCCCGGGCAGAATGGAATCGAAATCGCCAAGAATAAGTCCTCGACCAAACAAGAAGGGTTTGATCGTGCGCTTTGCCGACTCATATCCAGACATAATCGGTGAGGGTGGTGATGAGTCCGAGATTCCAACCATTGAGATTGGGAGGAATAGGAGGGCAAGACCGCCGCCGCCGCCAGTCCATCGATCACCGAGACTCAATTCAGCAGCTCCCGTGGGAGGACCTCCAGGACCGCCTGTGCCACTGGGACCTCCCGGAGGCCCTGATGGCGTGGATGAAGATTTCCGGCCCAAGCCTCTCTCACGAACCCAAACGGGGTACTCCTCTATTTATGAGCCGGAGACGGAGGAGCGAAGTGCGTCGTCACTCATGCCACCAAGTGCCACTAACCCCAGGAGTGGTAATGCTAATACCTTGGTCCCTGGACGAGCTGCCTCGGCTAGATACCTTGAGACGTCCGGGAGGCGCGATGACCAGAGAAGATCCTTTATTGAAATACATCAGGCGCAAATGCGCGAGGCGGAGGGCAAAGCCTTTGCTCTCGCTGCTAGGACAGCGAGTTCTGCCAGCCAGCGTGATTGGGAAGAGGGGGCTCGGCCTCCTGCCACATATGCGGATGACTCCCCTGATTCTTCACGCCAGTATCCATCATCACCCGAAATACAAATAAAGCAGCCGGCCATGAATTACAGTCCGGCGGGTTCTATAACGTCTAATACCTCCAGCGCATACCCAGGGTCAAACCCATCCCAAACAAGCCTCCCCATACGCCAACCCAGCACGGCATCACATCATGGACCACCTCCCGGGCCGCCACCATCAATGGCTGCGAGATCAGCGTCCATTAGACTTAACGACGCCGTAGACCAAGCAGGAGAAGATGCATTGGCCGCCTTTGTCATGGGTACAAAGCACCTTTTTGAACTCTTTAGGTTACACGCCGAAACAATACGGCCATTATCCACATGCGCGCCTAAAGACTGCGCGCGTGCGGCTCTCTGGTGGTTTTTGAAGGGCAGAATGGGGCTAGAAGCAGCTGTCCGGGACCGTCCAACTACCCCTAAGTCGCAAATGCAAAATGAGCTTGACCGGCAGCAAGCCTACTCAAACTTGGCCAAGGGATATTGGCTTTGTCAGGAAGCTATACCAGAGATCACGGCTGGACAAAGGCTTCCTCCGGATGCAGAAGTTGCCGGAGCATCACAAACCCTTGTCTCGGCCCTGAGGAAGCTTTCTCAGTCCATGAAGCGCAATGGTTTCCTCCCACCAGAGGAGCCCTTTTTGCCTCAGACAATTGATAAGTCAATATGGCTCGAGTATCCTGCACTCAGCCAAGATCTAAATGCTCTGCTTTCTGGCAATTGGGCATCTGGATTGACAGCAATGCAGCACCCAATGTCTACCCTACAACTTCTGGATGCGTTCCCTCTGGGCGACACTTCAGAAAACTTCAGCTATGGCCGCGTTATGGCAGATGTGTTTTTGATGGAACAGGGACGAGAATCCCAACGACTTTTCTTGCCATGTATCCTCTCCATGGTCCGACCTCAGAAGAGCACGGGGCTAGTGTTTGTCATTGCTAGTCAAAACGGGTGTGTGCAACTGGCCATTCAGGACAACAAGAATGCTGGCCCAGTCTGGGAGGACCTTCGATGGCAAAATAACACCTGTGCGGTAGAAGTTCGACTGCCCCGAGGATTTTTGTTGGTTGCACAATTGAATCAAAACGACTACAGGATGCTTTGGAACATGTACGACTTTGGCTCCAAAGTGCAGGCCACTTTGCACCCTCGAAGTGACGAGCTCGTGGTGTTTCGAAACAATCTGCGGTCTTTCCAATATATGGATGCAGACCCGCAGTCGCGCCTGTTCCCAAAGGAAGCCGTGAGCCAGTGCGACGTGGCCTTGTTCGAGAAGATCTACAAAGAGAACGGGCCTGCAGGGCCGCGCAGTTGGCATTGTGGTTTCCGCATTGCAGTGGTAACAGGACCTCGAACGAGAACATTAAGCGGTGTGCAGCACAGCTTTCCGCCGCCTTTGCCAGTACAATTTGGGTTCTTCCGGGCTGAGGGTGAAGCTCCAGCATTATCAGTCAAATTTGTTAATGGGCGGCAAAAGGGACGAATGAATTTAGTCTTTAGCGACGAGAAGGAAAGACTCAAGTTTCACTCCCTCCTGACCGGAACTGCGCTGAATCATGACGAGAGAGTGTTTTCTGAGTCTCCTCTCAAGAGCTTCATGGTGGCGCAAAGCCTCCGTGAACCCACTGGTATAGCTCCATTTAGTCGTATTCCTTGGAAAGCAGCCAGAATCATCAATGACGAGTTCAGCTCTGATAGAGACCTGCCGCCGACAGTTCTGGCAGACAAGCTCAAGGTTGTCCTGGAGTATCAGAATGGCACGGTTGCGGACAGGGTAAATGTGGCTCCAGGCGAGTTGCGAATGCGGCTTGAGGTATCGAATGCAAAAATACTGCGTGTTCTCCGACAACCACAGCAGGACATTACCATGGCGGTATCAGAGGCGCAAGTGCCAAAGGAGCTGCCCGCAAACTTGGCAGACGCATTGCAACTTCTAAAGGCAAACCAAACTATTCGCTCATACGAGTTCAACAATTTGAAGGACCTGCACGATTTCCAAACCGCACTGACCGGGTTTGAAGTTATATTTGATGCCCTGGCAGTGACCTTTGCCATTTCGAGAAGGCGCATGGTCGTTCCTATTCACAAGAAGTGGGAGGCAGGCTATACGAGAATTCAAGTGGTTAAACTAGAAGATAAACAGCTTCAACTGTTGGCTTTCTTTGAAGACTTTCAGTACGGCCACTGCATGAACTTTGTACTGAAGGGCACAGACGTATACGAAACATTCCAAAGGGGAAGTAAAGCCGGGGTGAAGTTTGTTGATGCAAAGTTCCCCCTGCCGCGCCTACCAGCGGATAAGGATGCAGATTACGATGACATGGCCTTTGTATGCCTCGATCTACCAGATCTACCCGGCGAACATGATGACATCTCGATCATGTTCGAAACGGAAACAGGTATGTGCAGACCTTTGAATGTGTGCCCTGTGAACTTTACGTGCCAAGCTAACACTCACTCCCATTCAGATCGAGATCTACTTTGTAAATGTCTTCCTGCACCTACGAAAGGCTCGTCAAGAATCTCATCCCGGTTGAGGTGAGGGGAATGTGTACATCTTTGTCGAAATTAGCCAGCCTTGTCGGGGAGCGAGAAACCATGATTCAACTAAAGAGGATCAACTAGAGAGAGGCATAAATTTGCATCGCCTATGCAGACACATTGCAGTAGGTGTGATTAACAACTGAAACACCGTGGGGAGACAGTGAGAAGACTCTGGCATCAATACCTTGTGTTTATTAGCCAAAATGACGGACAAGTAAGTTCTGGGAACAAATCAGCATTGGCCCACCTGATTGCTCGTATTCGAGACAATGGGGCCAGCAAAGGCGTTGAAGCGGAGCATTTGAATATCGACAAACCATTACATACCGTTATTCAATATACACAATTTTTTTTTTTCTCTTCACGACGATTGTAGCCAATAGCAAGGGCCTTTGGATGCTGCACAGCTTCACCTTGCACGACATTATCCTCGGGCACGACAGGGGGGATCAGTAATTTTCTGGCTGGGGTTAATCTCGACGTGCATAAAGGCCGCATGCAACTTCCGGAATGAGTGCCAGAGACGGCTGGTGCACACGCGACACAAGAAAGGCACAGTCCTTGACGGCTTGTCCCAGCAAGTCGGCGTCCTCGGAAGGTCGAGGATTCTCCCAAGATGTAGCTAGCCATGATGTGCTTTTTGTGTCTTAGATGGTGTCTCAGTACGACACACACGGCCATGTGGGAGTTTTAATGACTGGCGGACAAGATGAGCCTTGACGGGGAGAATCGCCGTGGCTTGATATACCTAGTGTCTTACACCGGAAGCATGACGATGGTCGGATGGGTCTTGGTCTGGTTCTGGTCAGCAGAACAATCTTTCTCAACAAATTTAGGTCGGGGTCGTGATAGCTGCAAGGGTCCCGGCGATTTTATTCGTCGGGAGAGCGTTGGAAGCACAGTTAGTTGTTCCCTGCGGGATATTCATGGAGTTCCATTGCTTCCTGCGGCGTGGAAGACATCTCAAGTATGTGAACATTCTGCTGCTGGGAGGGTGCAGGATGCAGCTGTTGGGGGGTTTCGCAGCATGGAAGGAGATTGGTGCTCAAGTACCTAGGTACTATAGCCTGGTGTTTACCAGTGAAAGGTTATTTTGACAGTTGATGAATTGTGCATTGCCAAGAACATGGCCAAGGTAATTTTGTGTGGGAAATAAATGAACTGGATGTTGGGACGAATGCCATTTGATGGGTGGTGTGCATGGGAATGGAACCAGACATTTGAAGGCGTGAAGCATGAAGGCAGGGTCAATGGCAGGCCGGTGAAAAACCAAAGCAGCCTCAGACTGGACAAGCCGACGATTGCCTGCGCACTAATTAATAACATTGAACTGATGGAGTCTGGTGAGCTTGAGTGTTTGGGTCGCTGGTCGACGTCACAGCTTGCCCACAGCTTGGGCAACATGAAGATTGATCAGACCAACCAGACTTGGGCTGGTGGCTGACCCCTCATCTTGAACTTGCAGCTTGGCCCCTGTCCGGAATGCCCCCTCCAGTTGTCAACGGCGGTCTGTTCACTGCAAGCCCCCTGCAAGCAGCAGACACCAGACCAGACATCTTCTGTGGTGCTCCCAGTGTCATCAATGTCCATGCTGTCTGGTGTCTCCTCGGACAACCCCCGCCCCCACCATTAGCCGTTCAGGGCCCGGCCGCAAGGCGTCAACTGGTCTGAGCTAACAAAGTCTGGTTGTCTGGTGCTCGATTTTGCCAGACGTCAATAGGGCACACATAATGAAGGGCTCGTCAGAGCTATTGACAGTCAACATTGCTTACCCCTCAGTCGCCATACCAAATACGTCTGGTGCATTGCTTTCTGATTCACCACTCCCGAGCACAAGACATGTGCAACTTCTCTCCATGCCTCTCGCATCCTGAACCGTCTTGGTGTTAGCTGTTCTAGCCAGATCAGACCCTTTCCCGTCAAATCCCGTCCAACGCAAGATCACCATGCAGCCACTGTCGAAGCCTGTGATACCTTCCGGGCTCCGGTAGAGCGGCATGGGGGAGCCTGCCACTCATGCCCTGGGACACGACGACATCATCTCCTCCCCGAGTACGCCATACATGCCTGGTGCGTTTCCTCCGGCCCAGGGATGCAGAGATGGATGCGGGGATGATGAACCATATCTTGACTACTTGATCCCTCTGAGAGGCAGGTCCTTTGCACATCATAGTTGGGGTTGTGCAAACATGCTGGTACATAGTTAGTTTACTACCATGGATTCCATCTGGAGAGGTTGTGCCTGTGACTTGGCCTGTTGACTGATGGACCAAGGCTGTTGCTGTGGTTCAAGGTGTCCAGGTGGACGCATGTCCTCCCCTTCATCAACTTGACTCCATTATTTCTTCAGCTTCGTTTTGGGCGCCATTCTCAGCTTTGTGGAAGGCAGCCAGACAACTTACGAATAAGAGAGCACTAAGTATATTGTCGTGGGTGTTGGTGGCGGATTCTGAAAAGTTGCCGCCTTGCTTGCTTGGATGCAGACAAGAACGTCCATAGTTTGCATCCGAACAGCATTGATGTACTCGTCATTAGCATCGTAAAGGTAGCAGCGTCGTACTATTTTCTACGTAATCGTAGATGCAAACACCTTCAACTTGGGCACATTTAGGTAGCCTGTTTGGGTCAAGTCAAGTACCTAGGTATTATATCGGCGCCTGGCCGCATGCCCAAGGGTCAAGCACTGGAAGTCAAGCAAGGTAAAGGTCCTGTTCAATGTTGGCGCTAAACCCTGCCTGCTTGCTCCAACCATGACTTCCATCTTTGTACACTTTTCCCTTCTGCCGGCCTTCCTTGTTCCTGATTTTCATTCTTCTCCTCTCTTCTTTTGCTTTTCCTTTCCAATTACACATACCCGATTTTGAGTATTGAGTTGACTGTCTCTGAACCAGGCGTCGTTCTTGTCCGTCTTGTCTGGTCACTTTGCCATCATTTGTTTACACAGAGACACACTGACAAGCACACGCCATCTTCACGAATCCGACTTGCTCAGTGACGCAACGCAAAACTTCAGCTACTCACGCACTCTGTTTCGTGTTTTGCCTGTACCCGGCCAACGTTTCAACAAGACATATAAGCCAGCTTCACACGTGGCGAAGGCGACATTCATTACTGGGGAAGCCCGGAATAAGCACCTCCAGCGTCGAGACAACGTGCCTCTTGGCCCACGCATCAGCCACACTCGACCTTTGGGCAACATCGCGGACACTGCACAGTAACAGTTGACTACTTTTACTGGTCTTCGGAACAGCGGGAGAAAGACAAGTGCGAGGGATTCATAATTTCTGGGGAAGGACACGAGACCTATTTCACAAAGCAGATGGTGACGTCTCTGCTCGAACTTGGTTCTTTGCCACCCTCGCCTCAACAATCTTGGTACACCAACTGTGCGCCTGCCCTTTGGTCCTTGGATCGCCTTTAGCACCAAGCTACATCTTTGTTGGCAGCGTTTCAGCAACTATAGCATTTTACTTGACGCATCACGAATTTTACATCACTCTTCTTCGACGAGAAAAGACGGGATATTTCACACAAAAGACAACATTCCATACGAAGGAAACAAACGTCTGCCTGGGATTGCTCATCTGTGATCCAAAGGGGACTTTGCTGACCTTTCCGGGAGCTGCGGGAGCTGGCACACAGCTCCAATACAAGCTTTTTTTCGCTCCGTACGCGGCTCAAGCTCCACGCCACTCCACAAGCGCCCGCCCTGGAGTCTTGACTCTGGACACAACACACAGACAGCACAAGCAGTGTCTGGTCCAACAGGTCGTCTTCTGTCGTCATGGTCTTGAGTGGGTTGGGTGGCCTGGTTTCAGTGCCAGGCCGACGTCGCGCCTCGACTGCCGCCAGTGAGTCCATAGTTTCGTTTTCCAGTTCCAGCACCACAGCCCTGTGTCGTTTCCGTTGGTTTGTTGTTACACCAGACTTTACGTCTTTTCTGGTCCCATTCCTTGTCCTGCTTCAACTTGTCTCAAAGTCAATGGTTGACCTGCAAGAGTCTCTGCTATCATTGTTTCACACGTCATTCCCTGCAGCCATTCCCACACCTTGAAAGTAGCTTTTGATTCTGTGTTGTCTTGAAAGCCCCAAGCTCCAAGAGTTAATCTCTAAACTTGGCTTGTTGGCGCGCCTCTTAAGCTGTCAAGCTTCCATCTCTCCAGCGCATTTCCCAGTCTTCAATCATTTGCGACGGGCCAGCGTCAATCACTCCACCCTCAACCAGTCATCACATCGACCATCATCATCCACCGACAACACCCCTCAGCTACCTGCCTAGGCGCACACAACTTTTTACATTACTGCCCTGCCATACACGTTTTTGCTCCTTGGCCGCTGCTTCTTCGTTCTTTATTGTCATTATTTTCTTCCTCCTCTACAAGACCGCCATGTTGTCTAACTGGTTTGCTCAACCTGAAGGCAGTGGCCACTCTTCTGCCGATGAGGCGAGAGTCGGCGACAATGACGAAGATACCCAGGTCGTGGAGCCCGATCAGGGTAATGGTAAGTCATCCACCGATGCTGCAGTCTGCGAATGTAGCGATGGCAGTCGATGTGCGACTCGTCGTGGCCCATTGCGATCAGACCGCTATCGCGACAATTCTCTAGCTAACCAAGCTGGAATGTAGTTCTATACCACATCATTTCGCAACTGCGACCAGGCGCCGATCTCAGTCGAGTCGTTCTACCTACCTTTATCCTCGAGCCTCGAAGTATGCTGGAAAGAATAACTAAGTATGCCAAACAATCCCAGTCCCGGCACCGACGAACCAGCCGGACCTATGTCATGATCTCTCTCCTTCCTGCTAACCAGACTGCGTAGCTTCATGTGCCACCCCGAAATGCTTCTTCAAATACCTACTATAGACGACCCTGTCGAGCGATTCGTTTCAGTAGTCAAGTTTTATCTCAGTGGATGGCATATCCGGCCCCCGTCAGTTACCCCGCGACCCCGCCGCGTTCATCGTTGAAGAAATGGCGTCACTAACAGTATGGGCAGAGGAGTCAAGAAGCCGCTTAACCCGGTTTTGGGCGAAATATTTACTTGTTACTGGGATCTCGAGAACGGCAAGCGGGCATATTACATTTCTGAGCAAACTTCGCATCATCCCCCGAAATCAAGCTACTTCTACATGGCCCCGGACTACCACATTCGCATCGACGGTACACTGAAACCAAGAAGCAGATTCCTTGGCAACTCCGCTGCTAGTCTTATGGAAGGGATCGCTTATCTGAGCTTCTTGAACAGAGGAAAAGACAAGACGGTTGGGGAGCAATAGTGAGTGGGTACCGAGGCTCAAATGTTGAATTTGAGGTCGCTGACAAGATCTTGTAGCATCCTGACTCAACCGAACATGTATGCTCGCGGCATTATCGTTGGAAAAATGAAGTATGAGCTTGGCGACCACAGCGTTGTACGATGTCCCGAGCTGGATTTGACGGCAGACATTGAATTCAAAACCAAAGGGTGGGTTAGTGGCACCTACAACGCCATAGGGGGAGCTATCAAAAAGGAAAGCACGGGCGAGGTGCTCTATGAGCTGTCAGGCCTCTGGAGCAATGAAATGTTCATCAAAGATGTGCATGTAAGTGTCGACGAAAGTACAACCCGGGACGCCTCAACCCTTACTGACATGGTCAATAGACTGGACAAAAGGACATGTTCTTCAACGCCATCAAGTCGAAGCCGAGCTCACCCAAGGTCCGACCACTAGCAGAACAGGAAGAACGGGAATCACAGAGGCTGTGGGCTTCAACTGCAAAGGCTGTCAAGGAAACAAACCACGAAGCAGCCACCGATGAAAAGACCAAGATCGAAGACAGACAGCGACAGGAGGCCGCTGCTAGGGCGCAGGATGGCGTCGACTGGCACCCGCGTCTATTTCGACGGGTCAAGAGTGGCGATGGTGTTGGAGATGACCTCGAATGGATTATCCACACCCCAGTGTACGTGACGACTTGACGCAATGTATTGTGGCTGTAGCACTAACCATCGCCAAACAGAGACCCTACCGCATCACCTGAAGAGCAAACAAAGCAGGTATTGTCGATATACCCCGTGGTAGACGGACAAAAGCTGGACGGTGACCTTGCGATCCCACCTCGAAAGGAGGCCAATGGCCAAGCAGAGAAGCCCGACTCAGAGGGTGACCTCATCGACGTTGGTGGTGATGAAGCGCCAGCACAGACGCCAGCACAGACTACACAGACTCCAGCAGCAAAGACGCCGACTGAAATTGAGACCATGCTCAACTCAACAGGAAAGCCGGCGGAAGGACCCTTACTCGACTTTGCCGACGATATGAAGAAAGATTTACCAGCTACAGAGGGGAAGCCTTAGAGACGCTCATACTACTTCTTGGTTAATACCGCGGTTATTTAAAATACATGGATTACGGCGTAGTTGGTACTTGGTCTATATATAAAATCAGAGGGGTTTGAATTCCGGGTACATAAGGGAACGCCAACGGGAGGGTCATTAAACAGGCCTTACATGACGATACAAGGGCGGCAGCATGATTATGGAGCGCAGCTACGATGAGCACAGGAGACGCAAGGATGAAATGCTGCGATGGAACAAAACATACAAAGGGCTTCAACACCGGCACGACGGGGGAAATGGGTAGATTTTGCCTCGTCAGGAAACTTCCGATTGGATTCATCATATGGAGGTACATAACAAGAAATCGTCAGCGTGATATCAATTGAGATAAAGAACCCTGGAATATATACCCGTCCTTTTTAACGCCATTGCATGTGATACAGTGCCCGTCGTTGGTGAAGCATGAATTAACACTTTCCCTCTCAGCCCGTTCAATTTCACCCAATACAAAAGATAGGTCTTCCGCACTCAACCAACTTCTACCGTCTCTTAGACGCCTCGGGCGTAGGCGACCTGCTCATGCTCCGCTCATCCCTCCCCCTCAACTTCAACCACTTCTTGGTGCTGAGAGTCAAATCCCGATCCAGCTCCTCGCTCGGATTCTTCCGATGAATAAAGTTGCAGAACCCGCCGCGGACACAGCCCTCCCCCGAATTCAAACGACAGCACGCCTCGCGGAAGTCGGTAACGGGACTCAGTTCGCAGTAGATGGGGCGGCCAGCGTACCACCTCGAGTTTAGTTCGTCGCACGCCTTTTGCGCGGATTCTTCGTACTTGAACCGCGCGTATACATTGCCAATGAGATCTACATTTCCATTAGCATTCATCTTTTAAGCTTTCAGTCCTTCGTGTGGAGTAATACGTACGATCATTGTTATTATCGCAGACAACTAGTTCCTCCAGCTCGCCGTACTTGCATAGCTCACACCAGATATCTTCGTAAAAGGCGTCAAAGTGGTTCTGCAGCTGCGAAGGGTTCATGCGGTTTTTGGGGTCGTACGCCGGGTTTTGGTAGAGGTTTGGCATGAGGATCGTTTGTGAGTAGGATGGTTTGACGTGTTTGCGGGAGCAGCGGTCGCCGTGGCGGCAGGCGCCGATTTTCTTGGGGCTTGTTAGCTCTTCGTGCTGATGGGGAAAGGGAAGGTGAAGGGACGTACGAAGTAGAAGGAGCAGTTGACTTTGTCGAGCTCCGTGCCGAAGATTGAGGCGAGGAAATTGGCCATTTTGACGGGTTTGGGGATGGGTATGGGTTTTGGGTGGTGATTTGGGATAGATGGGTTGGTGTTGGATGTGAAGGTGAAGGTTGGGATGTAGCCTTGCGCCACGGAGGCTGAGTCACGTGCGTGGCTGATTTGTAAGGGGATGGGGAGTGGGATCTGGATGGTTCTGTGGCGGTGCAGTGTCAGTGGTTGGTTGATGAGGTGTTGGTATAGTGTGTGGGTTGCATGAGTGGTGGTGATGTTGAGAATTACATATGTAGCTTCAAGAATGGCAAAAAAAGGCGATGCATCGACAAAAAGATAATGATAACCGGGACAGGGATCGAACCTGCATCTTCTGACTACTAAGAATACTGTAATGATGCTGTGTAGCCAGACGCTCTACCATTGAGCTACCCAGTCATTAGGGATGGTACTAAACTGCATTATAAACCTTCATCCTATTGAACAGACATCACATGCAAATCGACAAAAAGATAATATTGACCGGAACAGGACTCGAACCTGCATCTTCTGACTACTAAGAATACTGTAATGATGCTGTGTAGCCAGACGTTCTACCATTGAACTACCCAGTCATTAGGGATGGTGCTATACTGCCTTATATACCTTTATCCTACCACACATCACAGGTAAGTCGACAAAGAGATGACCGGAACAGGGGTCGAGCCTGCATCTTCTGAACAAAGATACTATGATAATACTTGCGGTATGTTTGTCGGGAGTTCTTGTGTTATTTTGGATGTTGGTGCTTGAATTTGGTAGGTAGAGATGAGGCATGGACTTGACTGCGGGTGTGCAGGAGTTGATGCATGGAAGTTGTGTGAGTTTATTGAGAGGTAATGTGCGACTCAATTGATGCTGATCGCAGTAGTAGGTCTTGGACTTGAAGAGGCTTTGGACGCAACTTTATGCGAGATGTATTAATTGGTCTATTAGTGTTGAAAGTTGTTTTGAGCCTTGGCGCATCTTGTTTAAGTTTGTCAATTAGTGGCCCATACAATGGCAGGTGCATTCAGTCCAAGTTGGCAGGAATGGATGGTCTCAAGTGATCTGGTCCCTGGAAAGATGCGACCTCCATACCTACCTAGGTAGCTACCTAGGTAGGTATTCAATGGCTCACCACTTTCAACAGTCACACAGTCAATTATATAGGAATTCCATCTCAAAAAGCCACTACACAAAAACCCTCTGCACACCCACATGAACCAGTTCGCGTCGGCATTGACTGAAGCAGCCACATGTTGATCACTGACACGGGGTACGTATCATTGTCATGTCTGGTCATGCCTGGTCTGGTCGGTCCCTGGCAAGGATCCCCGTGCGGCTGCACCCACCAGTGGACATCATTTCGCAACAGCCGCCATCTGAGCGCGGCGGGACCTCCTCTGGATCCTGTGCTGTCTGGCAGTGGTCCATGTCAATTGACTACTTCCCCTTAGTTAGTCTGGTCTGGCCAAGTACTGCGAAACGTCAAGTCGGTTTCTTGCATGATTGCACACGACAAGAACTATCAATAGCCGACAGCGTCGCCACCAAGAAAAGGGCGATTCGACTTATTCGGGACGTTACAGCGCGGCCTGCGGTATCACATCCTGAACAATGCTCTGGCGCAGAATACCAACTTGACACGATAATACACCATCTAAATTACAACTAGCCGACAAGCCTGCCTGACACCAACTCCAAGCAGCGGCATCATCACCACCCTCGAATCACGACCGAAACGAAACCACACAAAAAATAAAATAAAACAACCGGCAAGCTGGCGCCCATTTCGCCTACCATGGACCAAGCTGACATACCTGCGCTTCTGGCGCGGTTGTCAAGCGACGAGGATGCCGCGCGCAAAATGGCCGTCTTCAAGCTCCAAACCTCCATCAACGACCCTTCCTTTGCCGACGTATTCATATCCTCCGGCGGCCTTGTCGTTTTGCGCGGTCTCATCATGGGTTCCGGCGGCAACACATTGGCCTATTCGCTGCAGAGTCTGACGCGCCTTCTCGAAGTCGACATGGGTTGGGATATCTTTGAGGGCCCGTCTGCAAGTGCCTTTGTGGAACGCATCGTGGAGCTCATCGTCATCAATCCCTTGGTTAATATCCTCCGCGGAGCCATGTCGATTCTCGTCGCTCTCGTAAGCCATTCCCAGTCGAGCCAGCCAGCCAGCCCAATTGCACCTACACCAGGTTCCTTCGGCTTCAGAGCCCTCAAGCCTGCTGTGGCCGTGTACCCTCAGTTCTTCGAGCTGGTCATCCAGCAATTACATAGCGCCGATCATGCGCTGTGCGCCAACGCTCTCATGCTGATAAACGCGCTTATCCGTGACTCAATTTCTAATAGTTCCGTCTACTCCAATGGCAGCAGCACAGGCAGCGGCGGCGAAGATTGGGCGAAACTGGTGAAGCGCCTGCAGGACCTGGGTCTAATAAAGGCCGTTTATCAGCTCATGCTGAGCTCGTCGATACAGGATTTGGCGCATCCGGTGCTGGAATTCCAATCGCTTACCAAAGTGCTGTTACGAAAGTGGCGAGAGGTGAGAGTCGACTTGGAACGACCAGAGCATAGACGGGCGTTGAAAGGACTACATTTAGCCAGTGCTCCGGATCGACTTGTCAATGGACATCATCATCACCATTCAAAGGACGACACTTCGGAAGGGAGCAGGAAGGACAGTCGGAAGCACAACCCTGAGAAATGGAGGAGGCTTGGTTTTGAAACGGAGAGTCCTGCGCATGAATTTGATACGACGGGGTACTTGGGTGTCATGGACCTCACAGACTATGTGAGGAAGCATGAAGATGGGTTTCAAAAGCTGCTGCTTGAACAAGCCACAAGGCCGGTTCAAGAAAGATGCCCCATCGCAAGGGCCAGTTTGGCAGTGACCATGATTTTGTACGAACACTTTGACGTCGATAGGGTCGAGTTTGAGGATTCCAAGGGATATCAGGGACTGGAGGTTAAGGACCACGACAGGTTATTCCGACCTCTGCTGCTGCAGTGGTCTCGACTGCACACGGCAGGATTACTGGGCTTCTTTCGCATATGGAAGGCCACTGGTGCTGAGTTAGAAGACTTTGAGAAGGTAGCCGAGCTCGTCCGCATCCTCATTGAGCAGGTCGTTGGTCGAGCGTCGCGGACAAAGGATATCCTGGAGGCAGAGGAAGACATACTGGAGTACGATATCACCCAGCTCCGTGAGCTGCAGATGGAGCTGTTGGAGCTGTCCTTTGATGACACCTGGGGTCAACACTTGTACCAAGTACGCGAGACGTTGAAGCAAGAGGCTTTACAATTCGTTAAGGAACAGAGGGTGCGGTGTCTGCTGCAAGGCTCGTGGTTCTGCAAGCCAGCGTCGCACAAGAAGGACCACCACGACCCCGAGGCCATCACAAAGCACGTCGCCACTCCATGGCGCTTCGCCAAGCTATCACACAACCGCCGCTATCTGCATTACGCAGACTTTGAGGAACAAATGGCCCAAGATCCAGGCCTGGACGTGCTGACCAACAAGGTCGACTTGGGCACCGTCAGCTCCGTGGGCTCCAACGTGTCAGCAGCAGACGACAGCAGGAGCAACGGCAGTGGCTCCACGGTGCAGAACTTGGCCGGTGGCCATTCCAAGACGACCACCAAGATTACCATTTACGCAGCTGAGATCAACAAGCTGGGCGAGACGGAGGAATATCCAATGCTGACATTGTGGCCAACCAGCCACAGCCTGGCGTCTGAATGGCTCGATGGCCTGCTGATGCTTCTTAACCAGGCGCCCATTACGGCGGAAACGAGCAAGTTGATCAACTTGGTGAGCGACTATGGCCTGAAGATCCGTCTGCTCAATGTGCGGATGGACTCGGCGTTTGAAGGACCGCCTCCGGGGGCGGGAGTGGTGCCCAGTCGAGCGGGACTAGATGACGATTATTTCTTCGAGGTGTAGCATGTTTGCCTGTGGTGTTTACTTGTGTTTCCTGGTCTTGCCTTGTCTTGTGTTAACTGGTGGTGGTGCTGCTGTTGTGCAATTCTCATATACCCCTCGTGAGATGGTTTTAAGCGGGAGGACTGGTTGCTACGCATGGGAGTTTTTTGGTCACTCAATATCCTAATATGTTGGTGTAGGTACATAGCGTGTACGAATATATGTGCTTTGAATAGTAATGCGCAAATACCCAAGCTCCTCGCAAGGTGTCAAGCAGTTGCGAAGAGCTATGTGTACAAGTAGAAATGGTCAGTCAAACATTGAAGTGATGCTCAAGTCCCACCCCAACCCACCGTATGCATGCAGCACTGGACCAGGGTTACCTTTTCGTGCAAGTCTACAGTAGCTGGAGGATTGGAAATTGACGAGCTTCTACTTGTAAGGTGCTCGGCCCCATACAAGATGGAATGATGGCAAGCCTGGCAATTGACATGTTTCTTGGAGACTAGTCCCTGTGATGTTGCGCCTGGATCCCGAGATGGATACAGTGTTCCACGCGATGCATGACCTGCCGTTTACAATGAGACAGCAGTATCTTAGGGACGCATGGGAAAAAGAAAAGAAAATTCCAAATATGAAAGGCTCGCATGGGTAGACGGATTCTTCATGCACGGATGTGTTTCGCCTGTGATGGCGGATCTTGATTGCTCATGCCGGAAATGCGGAGTCGTAGAGACAAGGACAGTCAGACAGCTTCAAGGTTCCATTAGGCAGGAATGCACTTAGTTTCTACGGACTACAATAGTTTTAGTTCAAAGGGTCGACTTTTCGAGACGTGGTTCTTTGGAAGCCTATCGTGACTTTGGGCCGATGATGACAGCCCAAGGAGGAGGTCGAATCGTTAGGAGTTATGCCAACATTGGATGAAACTTGGGCCATTGGGATGCGATTGGGGACATTGACGTGGACTGGAAGCGGTGACGGCACTGGCTGGTGCAGCCGCATGGCAAGTTGGCGTGCATGTGCAGTCTGGTCTGGTCTGGTGCACTGGAAGTCAAGCTGCATGAGGAGTGGACAGAGGAGTGGACGCCAGGTGGGTAAGCAAGCACTTGAGCATGGCTGGATTCAAGTCGGTGAGGCACCAGGCGCGAACAGAAGAAAAAAACTTGGACGCTTGTGATTGCCATTTCGTCCGAGCGAATATCTAGGGTGTCTTTCTTTCCTCCTGCAACTTTTTTTTTTCTGTCTCCTTCACACTCGGAGGGCGAGAAGGATGCGGTCCTTTGTGTACGAGTATTAGGATCCCAGGTGGAGGGAGACTCGAGAGTGAGCATCAGTCTGAAGTCATTGCAGCGTCTGGTCTGGTGCTTGACGGCAGTTTCAGGCAGTGGCTGGCTGGCTGGCCCGTGCTCAGGTCTCTGGCTCGCCCAAAATTCGGGCCCTGCTTCAAGGTATGTCATGTTTGTTCAAATGCGTTCCAGGAGAAGGAGTTTTTTTTCCCGAATCAGCCTCGTGCGGACACGCAAGCAATCATTTACCCGAATACCCTTCAACAAAATGACGAAATATGAGCCATTGCAAGCTTCTGGTCGCTGCAATTGGGGCTTGATGAACGCATCGAGTTGAGCTGACCAGACGTTTTACTCTTTGCCAGGCCACAACAACTGCAAACGAGTTGAGTTGCCACAGCCCAGTCTCGCTGACTAAGTCGACTGGCCCCTCAGAGTGGGTGCAAATCTGGCCATCCCGCGACGCACGCACCAGTCAAATCGCCGCAAAGAGACCATTCAACAGCGCAAGGGGCGAACCGCCAGGCCTCATCTCGCCTCTTAAGCCAATCTTGCCCCTGACAGGTACAAGGGGGATCAACTCGGAGCATTACGCACTTGAGCCATCTAGTGGATTAAAAAAAAGTTTTGAACTTCAACACTCGACCTCTACGCTTGACAGAAACATTTCGACATCGAACCCTTCCTTCCTCCTGCCGTATTTCTTCCTGCGACAGCCACATTCTTTCCTTGGGCTAGACTCCCTTTTACGGCCCCCATTTTCTCCATTGACTCTTGAATCCTGTGGTATGTGCAAATCCCCCCCTTGCCTCGAATCTCGTTGGCCATCCCTCCCCTCAGCGCGTGCACCTCCTCCCGCGTTCCTGGGCTTTTAAGAATACCAAGTGCCCTTCTCGAGCCTCTCCTGCTGCCTGTGTGCACCCCTGGATAGATTTCTCCCTGGGGTACGCGGCCGTGTGTTCTTGGGACACATGCAACTTGTCCTCTTCGTATTGCAGCGGTTGACGACGATATGGGTGGAGCTATGGCTGACGTCGCCTTCGATTAGTGACATCTAGGCACCCGCGAAACACCTTGATTTATTCAACTCGAATTCGCTACTGGTGTTGCTGTATATCCTTTGAAATTCTTTCTTTCTGCAGGATTCTTTTTGCGCATTGCTAGTATACAGCACTGCTTCTTTGCACGTCGAACACAGTTTCATCTACACACAAACTTCAAACCACCCCAATCAAATCACAATGGCTCGTATCCAGATTCCCATTGACGCCCTGACGTCGCGCCTGAACCTTGGAGACCGGTTCTCCGGCTTCACTTCTGGTCCCTTGACCGGACGATTCTCCAACTTGCGACCCGTCTCCGAGTTCCTCGACTTCAAGCGATTCTCCAAGCCGGCCAACTTCAGTGAGATGCAGTCGCGCGTCAACTACAACCTCAGCCACTTCTCCAGCAACTACGCCGTCGTCTTTTGCATGCTGAGCCTGTACGCTCTCCTCACCAACTGGCTCTTGCTCTTCGACATCATCCTCGTTGTTGTCGGCATGTGGTTCATCGGACGCCTGGACGGCCGCGATCTCGAAATTGGCACTTTCCGCGCCACGTCTTCGCAGCTGTACACGGGTCTGCTCATCGTCGCCGTTCCCCTGGGTCTGATTGCCTCGCCATTCTCGACCCTGCTCTGGCTGATTGGTGCTACTGGCGTGACCATTCTCGGTCACGCTTCACTTCTGGACAAGCCCATCGATGAGGCTTTTTCAGGGGAGGCGGTCTAGGTGGTCGGCCGCGAGCTCCCAAATTTGCGCCCCAATGGGGAAGACCATCGAGGCGCGGGCGGAGGAAAACTGATGGGGACGCTGCGCACTATAGCTCTAGGGTGGAGGAGTTGGAGACGGAGGGGGACGACACGGACACGCAGGGCGTTGGGTTGGCCATGCGGCGGAGTACGCGGTTTGTTAGCGATTCTCTTCAATTTACGGGTATAGATTTGGGTGATCGGGACAGCGGCACACATCGCCGCCGACAGTATAGCGATTCGGAAGATGACGACGGTGATTCTACTTCGAACGATAGTGATAGCGGGGATGACAGCGAGAACAGTGACGACAGTGACTATCTTGATTTGTCAGGTCTTTCTCCGGAGGAGAGAGAGGAAGTGCTGGTTCGATCGGCCATGCAGCGGATCAATCAGGCTCAGGCCATGGGCCTGGCGAATGTTCACCTTAAAAAGGATGAGATTGAAGCCCTGGCACAGCGGCGGAAGCGCATCGAAGAGGAGGAGGAGAGGGCGAGGCGCAAGAAGAAGCGACACTCGGGCAGCGGCAGCGATCGAAAGAAGAAGTCTGAGCAGCGCATAGCTGTACCACTTACACAACTCGCACCGACCTCGCGCAAGAAGAAGTCATCACTTTCGTCATCAACGGAATTTCCTCCGAGGCAAGACTCCTTGCCCCGACAGATAAGTTCCAGCGACCTACCGCCAGACGGTCGCGACCGGCAAGGCTACCCGCCCATGGGATACTTCCCACCCCCTTCTGCATCTCGCTCGCGTCCTCGAGCCGGGACCACTTTGTCGCAACGGCCGCCAAGTCGCGCTCACGATGAGTATGAGTACAGCTCGTCCAGGCCGTCATCTGCCAACCGACCACGCTCATCTAGGGGCTCTCCCCGCGACGAGGCTTCAGTGCTCAGCAGCTCTCGCCATTCTCAACTCAATCCATTCCAGTACCAAACCGCAGGTCCTCGCGCAGCCGCCTCTGCTAGACGGCATGCGTCGGGTCCTTCCGAGGTGATGTACGAGCAACGTCGGGGACCGGTGACTCCCGCTGCAGCCAGGAGTCGCCAAGGATCCAGGCGGCCCAGCTACGATGAGGCCACCAGCGAAGACCAGAGCCCGAGCAGCGAGGAGACCAGCAGTGATGACCGTGGCGGGGCGCCAATTCGGGAGCCGGTTAGTAAATCCAGGGGAAGGGGGAGAAATTCCACCATTGTGGTGGAGGAGTCGCCTGAACGCGTGAAGAGCAAGAAAAAGTCGTCATCGCCGGTGAAGAGGAAGCAGGTTGCGGGGAAGAAGAAGAAGAGGTGAAAATGATGGGTGGTGAATAGTCCATATGATACCTATAATACTTGTAATTGGAACCTGAATTATGCATCAATTTGCCGCACGCCGCCTGCCGTTCCATGGGCGTAATAAACCCACTGATCAATTGAACAGTTGAATACTCCGCACCTAGGTAACTAAGCCAAGTACATCAATTAATTAAATTAATCCTTCAAAATCAACAGCCATACTCCCTACAGCAAATTAAAATCACAACCCAAGTCATGTCGTCCATCACGCCCCGTCCAGCCAGCCCAATCGCAGCCTCGGCTCTACCCGCCGATCCGCCCTAAGCTCCCCATCACCTGCCGACCTCACTCACCTCCCATCTTCCCATCATCACCAACCCCAAACAAAAACCTAACAATGCCGCGCACCAAATCCCCCAGCAGCAATAGGGGCAGCAGCAGCAGCAGCGCCAAATCCGCCACCAAGCGCCTCATCAAAGAACTAGACACATGGCAGAAAGAACAAGCCTCCGAGTCGGGCATCGAGCGCCTCGGCCCCAAGACGGATGAGAACCTGCTAGAATGGGAAGCTGTCATTAACGGACGTGGCGTGGGAGCCGGGTACGACGGTACGTTTTACTCTGCAGTCCGCATTGCATGTAAGCTGACGACCCAGGCGGCCGGTGGTTGCTCGCCATCTCCATCCCAGCCACATACCCCCTTCAAGCGCCCAAGATGCGCTTCCTCACGCCGATCGTGCACCCGAACATCGCGCTGCAGACGGGCGAGATATGTCTCGACTTGCTCAAGGACGCGTGGACGCCGGCGTACAGTGTGCTCGAGTGCGTGAGGGCGGTGCGCATGCTGTTGAGTTGTCCGGAGACGGATAGCCCGCTGAATGTGGATGTGGCTGCGTTGTTGAGGGGGGGAGATGTCGTTGGGACGAGGAGGTTGGTTGAGTGCTGGTGTGCGGATGAGGGGGGGAGGTATGACGGGGTTTAATTTGGCATGCTGGCATGAGGACGGGATAGGTTTGTACATGTTTGGAGTTTTTGGGTATTTTTGTACATTTTGGCATCGAGAGAGATGATAATTCACGGACAGATCAAGTCATGTCAGGATAAATTTACTGCCGTCTATCCCAAACCACCACTTCCTTCTGGTGCTGAGTATCTTACAGACATGATGAAAATAAAGTAAACAAATAGTTGCAAGAAAAAACGACAGCATTAATATGAACAGAAAAAGTTCCCATCAGTGGAACAAGTCCACTGGCTCCCCTGTACTCCTGCCAAAATTGAAAACAGCTGTAATGTAGAAAAATAGCTGTAAGCTTCCTTTCTGTCCCCTGGCATTCTCCCCTCAGCCTCTGGTAGTAATAGTGAAAGCGGAAGAAAGAAAAAAGATGCTACATGAACGCCGCCACGCCGCCAGCTCGGACTGCTCCCAGACCAAGTTTGACCAACGGGATGAAGTATTTCAACTCTCGTCCTCTTTTTTGGTGTCTCTTCCCTGATGCGTGAGGTGCGCATACCGTTATGAAAGGGCCTTGTTGGAATCATGTGTTGGGATTCCAGTCTAATGCGTTATCCAGCGCGAAATGAATTTGTCTTCTAATGGGGGTTTGTTTCGTTTTGTTTGTCGTCTTGTTTCATTGTCTTTACTCGTTATAATGGTAAACCTAGGTCGGGTTAATTCTACTATTCATTGTCCTTGGTTAATTTCACGGTGCGCATACCTTGTAGTTTGGAAGACCGTACGGTTGCCAACCTAATCTCTTTGCCATCTTGGCAAATCCTTCCGTCTCGATGAGATGGTAAAAGGCAAACGGGGGAAACATGGCACCATCACGGTGGACGTCCGCCTTGACCAACAGAGCAGTGCCTCCAACGCCGTCCAGCGGAATAGCAAGATTCTTGTCACCACCGTCCGTGGCCAAGTGTGCCATGAGAGTGCGGTATGTGGCCATCTCGGGATAGCCCTCGAGCAGAATGTCGTCTGGCCCCATTTTTGAGGCCATTTGCATGGCAATGTCGCTGTCTTGCCAGCTATTGTAGTCGTACGGTCGTTCGTCCATCTTTTTCTTCTTGTCATCGTAGTAGCGCTGGAAACAGTTGGGGACAATGATATCCTTGTTGTGCTTCGCAAGGTCTTGGATCAAAGTGACGGGACTCTCGACAATGTCGGCGTCCAGCCATAGCACCCAGGAAGTCGCAGGCCCCAGGGTCGTGAAAAGCAACGAGTTGCGGGCTTTGGCCATGACGGCTCTTCTGGCCTTCTGGTTGGACATTTTGTGGCGCTCCTTCTCATCCTGCGAAATAATGGCCGGGTCAAAGTCCTGGCGCAGGATAATGATGCTCTTGAAGCGATCCTTTTCTGGGCCTCGCTTTTGGGTCTTCTGGATCTGTTGCTGCAACGCAGCGGTAGCAGCATTGCCTTCCTTGGTCTTGGGGAGGATGAAGCCGAGGGTAATGAGCTCGTGGGGGTAGTTGAGGCGCAGCAAATTGTCCCAGTACGGTTGGTAGAAGCGTGACATGGGTGTCAAGATGAGGACATGTTCTTGATTCTCGATGGGGTTGGTGGTGATGGTGACATTGTTCAGGTTGTATCGAATGACTGGCGGGGGGCCAGTCTGCAGTCCCGATTTCAAGCTCGATTTTTTGTAGGGCGAGGTAGGCGGCGAAAGATGATGCTGAGCAGTGACTGACGGGACCTTGGTTGACGTGGCTCTACTTGAAGGAGATACGAGAAAGAATAGTATGAAGATGCAAAGCACAATGCCCAGAAGGATAGTGACGGGGTTCCGTCCCTTCTTGAGGCGGAACGACCCCAAGGGCCGAGCCATGGAGGCTATAGTTCTGCGGATTGTGATTGAGAGGAGGGCAAGCAGCTTGCTGGATTGTGCCGGTCCGTGTCGAGGAATGCGATTGCGATGCGTGTGCGTGTGCGTATGCGTGTGCGTATGCGATAAGTGACGAAGATGACGACGGGCGACGAGGGACGAGATTCGTGGCCTATCCTATCTGGAGGAGGACAGGGGCATCGACGGGTGCTGGCACGCAGGGCAACCCGGTTGGACACACAGCGGATTGTGCGCCGTCGAATGGGTTGGAGGAGAAGGGAAAGGGAGGAAAAGGAAAAGAAAAAGAATGAAATTGATGCGAGAAGCACCACGACAGGGTTACTGGTCGGCGGTGATGCGAGAAAGGGAGTAGCAATAAAGCGGATCAGGCTCAGAAAATACGAAGTCTGGTGGCCCACGACTCTACGACCTTGACTCTTAAGATGTGTTCCTGCTTTGGGGCCCCCTGTTTGGTTAGTGACGGGATTTTTTATAAGGGACCAGCCCGCCAAACTCGATTGGATTGGATTGATGGTTTAATTGCTGACGGGCGTAGCGTCCAGTTTATCTCACCACGTCCGAGCCAAGAGAGGACAGCTAAGAGATTGGGACGACTTGACCAACTACAAGTATCTGTCTGCTATGTACGCCATTAGGGGCATACTTATTACTTGACTTTGTTGAAACTCTGTTGCCATGCGCCGTCCATCAATTTGCGCGTGCTGAACATTGAGTGCGCAGTTGCAGATTTCAGTCCCCAACAAGGTTAGACCAGACTGTCTGGTCTGTCTTGTCCTGTTTGGTTTGGTCTGGTCCAGCTTGGCGGAGAATTGCCGGTCCGCAACGTGTCACCATTGTGTGCAAGTGATGGGTGCTCCAGGTGAGGAATGCAAATTAAATAAGGACCTGAATAAGATGGCTTGCTTGTGAAAATTAAAGAGAAAGAAACAATTCAGCCGAGAGCCGCACTGTCAAATTATACATAAATCAGACAATGTCCACCAAGTAGTCATACGTGATGCCCGACCCCATACAAATGCTGTGCCATATTGTAGATCTAGATGAAGTGTGCAGACAAATGGGGATGGTTCCAACTAATCGGGTCTGTTCCAATTTTTCATCTTCATCTTGCCAACCAAACAACATCTAGTCCGAGATTATTAAGGCAGGCGTGGTTCGGCTCCCAATCCCCATGTTCCCAGTTTGCTGTTGCTGTTTTTGTCAAAAGCCAGCGATTGACAGGTTCCAGTGTTGGGCCATTGACAGCTTTCCTTGATAGCTTCTTAGGACCCTTGTTGACCTGGCAGACAGCACTTGAGACCAGACTGACTGACCAGCCTGGCCTGACCTGACTGACCAGACCCCACATGCACACATGCACATTCCCTGGCGCCACAGTCCTCACTGCGTTTGTGCCTCAGTTCCACTACTCCGTACGCAACGCTTCAATCTTGACATTGCTAGACCAGACCAGACATTGCCCGAACATCCACCTTCATCCTCAGCCTCGTCAACGCCGATCCTGGAGGCAAGCTCATCCAGCATCCCTCATCACCCATCTTGATCCAACCCACAAACTGGTTGGGCCAGCTTCATCTCGCGCCTGTCGCAGCATAGCAAGGAGCTTTCTCCCTCCCATACAGCATGGCTGGCAATATGGACCGTGGCCTTGACGAGATCATTGCCGAAAAGGTACGCCGCTCTTCACATTTGTCCACCTCAAATCACTTTCAACCACGCTAACTCTGTCATCCAGCGCAGCAGTGGTCCTCGAACCCGACGCGGCGGCCGGGACAACCGCCGTCGCGACCGTAATGACTATCCCCGAGACGGGGTAAGAAAGGTAACGTCGTCAATCGCTCCGCTCTGCTCTTCTCTGCTCTGCTCTCTTTGCCACATCCCTTGACATCTGACCTTCCCGCCTAGGTTACATTATCCTCCTCTCCTTGCGACTCTGTACTCAACGGGCTGCCTTGGCCCGCTTCTTATTCTGTCGAATCGATGCATACAGCGCCTTGACGATGCGGACAGCATAATTTCCTCCTAGACTCAACGCTAACTAGCTCTTTTCCTCCCTCCAACAGTCAACCCGTGATGACCGCCGAAACTTAGACAGGTCCGTATTCACCACGTTTGCGCCCGATGGCATTCACGAGACTAATTCATTCTACAGCGAGTGGGTACACGATCGATACGATGAGAGTGGTAAGAACGGACGGCGCGATACAATCTTGACTCAGCACTCATCACATTACAGAATCTCGCCGTGGCCCTGCACCTCGACGCCGACGAGAATCGCCAGTCAAGTATGTCCTAACTGCGCTTGCGATACTGTGCCTCGAACATCACGCTAATATTAATTGTCGCAGCGAGACCAAAGGATCGAAAGTCCGCGTTGAGAATATTCACTACGATCTCACAGAGGAGGATCTTGATGTACGTGTCCACCCTGCATGTCATTTTCTGCTGTGCGACCTAACACGGCCCATAGGAACTCTTTGCTAGGATTGGTCGAGTGACAAAGCTTAACCTAAGATACGATCGTGCTGGCCGCTCTGAGGGCGTTGCATATGTTACATATGACCGCAAGGAAGATGCTGAAGAAGCAATCAAACAGTTTGACGGCGCCAACGCCAACGGTATGTTCATTGTGCTCGTGGCCTCGGCGAATTTCCCCTCTAATAAGCTTGCTTAGGACAACCAATTCGCCTCACACTCCTCCCCTCACGGAATCCATTTGATACCGCAGTGATGCCTGGTCGTCCACTGGCCGAGCGAATTTCTGCCCCTGGCGCAGGTGGCAGAGCCCGTTCCACATCCCCTCGACGCAGAGTTGAAGAAGAGGACGTGGCTCGGAAGGGTATTGACAGATATATCCCCGGTGGACGCTCCAGAAGCCCCGCTCCCCGACGAGGCGGCACTCGCGGAGGACGTCGCCCCGGCGCTCGGCGTGAAGGCCGGGACAACAACAATAACGAGGGTGGTCGTGGCGGTCGTGGCAACCCGCGAGGCAAGAAGACTCAGGAGGAGCTTGATGCAGAAATGGCAGATTACTTTGGGGGCGGTGGTAACGACTCCGCTGCTGCGACTGGAGCCCCTGCCAATGGTGCCGCCTCGGCCCCGGCCGTTGCCAATGACGATATCGACATGATTGAATAGAATGTTAACTCTGTGGAGGGAGAATTGTGTACAACACCTGGTATGTTGGGTGTACTGAAGTGTAGCGTTGCAGTTACGGAACTTTTGTGTAAACTTCTATGGCAAAAATAAACCTGGCGTTCTTGTTTTATCCGACATTCATTGATGTAGCTAGCTTCTGGACCATCTCAATTGCGTCCCGTTTGTTCCCTACAACTCCACATTGAAGCCATGCATGTCATGCAAGATGCTACGGCGATGAGTCTCAACTCGATATGTATTGCAAGTATCTAAGCAATTCCACCACCTAACCAAGCCATGCAATGCAACTTTTGCCAGACGCCAGAAAACAGACCCCATCTGACACGAAATCCGGAAACCGAAGAATATCCCGAAGAGAGAATCCCTTCCCAGACCATGGCTCCGACTAAAAATAGTATATGTGTATGATTACAAACAAATTTACAAGTCCATATCCGTGGTGTCACGGTCCTCAGCATAACTGACCTGCTTTGCGCGTCGGTATTTATTAGGCGTCCCTTGCTGCTCACGTAGTTCCTCTGGCCTGGGAACGCTAGGATGATCCCTCTCGTATTCGGCGCGTAGGGAAATGGCCTTTTGGTCCCATTCATGGGCTATTTCATTGAATACCTGCAGAGCCTCATTGTATGCTCTCTTTTGCTCTGCGGCTTGTTCTTCGTATGGCTGTCGCTGCTCCGGGGTGGTGTCTTTCCACATTTTGGATGTCATGATGCGTACCTCGTTGGGAATGCTGCGCCCCTTTCCTGGTTTACGGTTCTCTTCGCATCGTTTGCGAGCTTCCTCTAGGTGTGCCTTGCTGTAGAGAAGGTATGCATTTCCTGCGACTTTGTTGGGGCGAGTAGGACGCTCGCCGATTTTATCTCGAATGTGATCCCAGATTTCGAGTTCGTATGCTTCTAAACGGGCCTGCCGAGGGTCTTTGGCAGCTTCTTTGCGCTTTTGCAAGAGGAGCGAGTCCTTTGGAAGGATAAGGGGCGTGGGGACCTCAATAGGCCCCAGTATGCCGTCTAGAATCTCGGATGCTGCCCGCAGGCCCGACAGGTAGGCGCCGTGAACAGTGGCCGGGTGTGTGCCAATGGTGTGTTCACCCGCAAAGCTGAGGTTGCCAATTGATCTGGCCATGCTGTCGTAGTCGTCTGGTTTCATTCCCGGAGCGGCGGAGGAGTAGCTTCCTCTGGCAAAGCGGTCGGAACCCCAGCGCGTGATTACAGACTCGACGGGATACGGAACCTTGCTTCCAAATACACCCCGTAGGATTTGTGTGGCTTCCTCGACCAGACTGTCATTGCTGGAGCGTTCGGTTTCAAAGCCGGCATCGCCAGCCATGAGGGCAATAAGGCATGGAAGTCCTGTTGTGTTGGTAACATTGAACCACTGGAAGAAGCGACCACGGTTGAGGGAATAGTCTTCTTGTGATGTGCTGTGCCTATTGGTGGCGTTTCTCAATACTCCAAAGATGTGTCGATCCGGATCCCAAAATATCTCCTTGTACACAAGCACGACTTTGTTCAGAATTCCGAACCCCAGGCGATCTATTGCGCCGGTCTTCCAATCAGGCAGTGGGGGTTCAAAGCTGACATTTCCTTGTTTGAGGACACCTAGAGGCATGGTGCAAACAACATTGTCGGCATGTACCGTGACGCCGTCTTCCGATTCGATTGTTGCCGAGCCACCAAAGCTTGTGTTGTGATACCTGATGCTCTTGACCGCGAATTTAGTAGATACATCAAGAGGCGTGGGACACTGAAGCAGTCCACGGGCGACACTTTGGTAACCGCCAACGACCATGGTGTGGTTCCCCTCCCATTCGTTTCCGGCATCAATATCCCACAACTTGAGACTTAGGTTATGCAGATTTGTAGCGTTGCTGTACTCCAAATTGGCAACATGCCAGTTGAATAGGCGAAAGTCCTGTGGTGTCAGATCAACCAAATCCTTGTATCGAGTGATTCCATGGTCGACTGCCGACCCCAGCGTCGATCCCTCTCGGGATACAGCGTCCTCAAGATTCAGACCAAAGTCTTCGCTAGCTCCCGACTTGAGGCTCCAGCCCATCATTCTTGCCTTTTCCGCGACCTTTTCAGACGCTGGGACACCTGGTTGATTGTGTACTCGGCCAGTCAGCTTGTCCGCAGATACTGGAACGAGGTTGACCTTGTCCGGAACGTTCTGCTGGGAAACTGACGGCGCGTCTGGCAGTGCTGCCGTTGCTTCTTCCGCTTGCAATATCGTTTTGCTTCCATCTCCTGGGCTATCACGTCCTTCATCGAGGAGGTCATGGTTCCCCTCAATCAATTTTGAGGGCTGCGGTTTGAACTTGAACTCACTAACCCGCTCCAAGCAATCGTTGTAAAGCTTTTCCACTAGCTCGTCTCGAACTGGGTCTACGGGCTTACCATTGCTGTCATAGATGGTGGTTTCAGCCGTTAGAGCATGATACGGCAGACCGAGTTGTCCCCGAACTAAGACGTTGATGGGATTGCCACGCTCAAAGCCAGTTATGATCATTCCTCCCATTTCTGCTGTATGTCTCTTAGCTTCGAAATCTGGCTTTCTTCGTTTATCAAGCTTTGTCTTGAATTCCCGAGAATATACCCTGCCGCCAACGCGACTTCGTCCCTCGAGGATAACCACCATTGGGATATCTTCACCCATGTCATAGAATCTTTCCGCATACTGCTTAAAGAGCCCTTCCAGTTGCCTGGCACATGCCAAACCCGAAACACCGGCGCCAATTACGGCTATTTTCCTCTGCTTTCTACCATTTGATGGTCGCTTACTCTTCGCCACAGATGGCTCAGGCAGCTTGACACAACCGTAATTAATGTATCCTCTGCGAACAAGCCAGTCATAGCACACATTTGCGGCATCAAACCACCTTGCATTTGCGCAGCCAACCGCTGCTTGTCTTGATACACTAGCCCATGGCTTTTGTAACCAGATACGCAAGATGGCATTCCTTATGTTCAGATACGTTGTAACTTGGCTGTGAGAGATGTGATATCGCAGGAGGTGATACTCTTCCGGGTGTAAGGCATATGGATTTAATCTGGATGACTCTGCAGCATCAAGGCACTCAGTGGCGTGTTGTTGAACTGGAATATCTGTGGGAATCGACGATTTGGGTCGGACCGTAAAGTTCAGTCGTTCGTGACTACGGTGGTAGGCTCTCGGTGCAAGTCGTTGGCTCACTTTATCACCTTGTTGAAACCTTGCAAATTCCGTTTCTATCGGCGTTGTAGCTTTACTTGAGACGATGGATGACGAGGATGCTTCTGAGGGTTCCGTGACAACGGAAATGGAAGAACCGAAAGAGTCGATGGCGGCATCGTGGTCCGCAACGTGCAATGTCTTGCGGCCATCTTCCTGTCTTCCCCTGTTACGTCGCGTTAGAAGTCAAACAGTCATCCATGGGGACAGAGTGCTGACGCATGTGCTATCGCAAACTTACGCTATGCCGTCATCCGCCAAGGACGATTGCTCTTCACCACCACTTTCATCCACATAAACTTCTATACTATCGAGTCCTTCCATCGAATCCACCGCATCTCCTGACTCATTTTCTGAGAATTGGGTGACTCCCCGATTGATCGCTTCAGGCTGGCTTGCCTCAAGTATCGGTTGGTTGGACGGTGAGTGAGATATTGCTTGTGTGTTGAGCATTGTTGACGAATATGCACTGTCGCTACGTACGAAGGAATCGCCCATGAGACCTTTTGCCCCGTTCGGGAGACTGTTTATAGGTATGTCCATGGTGATGTATTACTTTAAGCCATTTGCCTGGTTTGAAATTTCACAAAGACACCAGCCCGAACTGTTGACAAGGCCAGGGGTCTTCGACCGTCGAGTGATTCGCAACAGGATTCATAAAGGCGACACCCCTGTGCTCGGCATTATATGGAACTATAAATTGTATGTCGCCATCAACTTGCCTGCTTAGTATCGTCAGCATATGGTCCAGGCTTACCCAAAGACTGAGGTGTAAGCGGTTCGAGGTCACTGACTAGGAGGCGTGAATGACGGGGTTTGAGATTGTTTGAGCAAGTGGATGCTCTCGAGTAGTGTTTAAAATGCGGTTCAAAAGTGGGATACGAGAAATTACCCCTTCAAACAAGTATCATTGGATGATATAAACTAATACAAGGAAGGCTCAATGAAGAATTGAAGCCGTCAGTCCATTGCGCCCCTCAACCACCCCCGGAAACATCGCAAGGTTACTGAGTCACGTGAGACCACTAATCCCTCGAATCGCTGAACTGGAACTTGTGGGCCTTCAAGACGCCAGTCTCAAAATGGGACTTTGTCGGGACCTCGAAACACAGATTGCTGAGATTGACCAGGAATCGGGGGAAAAAACGAGACATTGCTTCCATGAGAACGCCGGAAGCATGCTGATGAATATGATTACTCTTGTCTTTAACTATCATTGCGCCGTATGGGTCCGGATTACTCTCAATAAGGTATCGTACATGTGCTGCTTCGTTTAACTTTGTTCACTCTGGGCCGCGGGCGGCGGCTCCTTTGCATATGAGCCAGTTTCAATCGCAGCGTCCATCATTCTGTTGCCGCTAATTATCGAGGTCGTGCAAATGATAATGTTCCGTCGACCTATACGCTTCGTTAATATGTTCAATAATATTGCGCCAGGAGAGCTGACCTACCTTCTTCTTGCTTAGCTATGAAGCGAAGCGCAGCAATTTCGGTAAACGTAATTCCACCCACGAAAACAACAAACACAGTCTGCTTCGCACCACTTCCCGAGAGAAGGGCACGAGCCTTGACCGCCTTGTCCTCGCCTTTCTGGAGCTCATAAAACGTCTGGCCGCGCACATGCTTGATAGCTTCATCGAAACCATGCCAACCTTGGGTCGCGGCGCCTGCAGCACCAACAGCAGCATCCGCAGCACTGCGGCCCTTCACGAACGACAGGAGATATTGCTTCTGCAAAATGCATTGGACCAGTCGTATAGAAAGAGGTGCGTATCCACTGTATACGTAGGAGACGTCATTGGGATCCTCCTCTTGAACCTCATCAACAATAAGCCGTAGCTGCTTCCGTAGATATGTGTAGTTCGTCTTGGTGCCAGTGGCTCCTGCGTTGCCGGCCATAGGAATCATCCCAGCGAGAGGGGATAACCGAGAGAGGAAGAGTTGTAGCTTTTCCAGGTTGTAAAGAGTCAAGAGATGCTGATAACCATAGGCACGCAGGATGAGCTTTCGAAATTGGTCATACTCTTTCGGCGTGGCGCCCCCTGATATACAAGAGTAAATGCACAATAGCCTCAGAGTGACCCGCAGAGGCGCGTCGCGTGCTATGAGCTCCTCGATGCCATCAAACTGTGAAGAAGGGTCTGCACCAGCTGCGAGATTTTGCTGAACCTCCAACAGACCTTTGAACTCATCCGTTCTCGTGCGCTTGATTATTTCTTCGGCCATGCCGGTGTGGATTCTCACACTTCGATGTTCCTGTTGATATCCAGGCAGCTGAGTGACAAATTCCTTGAGCTCAGCTAATGATTTCGTCTTGGTCTTGGTCTCGTAGTCTGACTGAACCTGTTGTAGCCGTCGAGCTACCTTGTTGAGCATCCCGCCAACAACTGCAAAGTTGGCGTCCCGTAATTGGCCATACAGCTTGTCACTAGAATCCAAAAGCACCGTCTCCTTCCGTCCCTGTGTAGTCGCGGTCGATGACCGAGCTGGGGCGCCAACAATCGTTGTGTCTACTTTGGTTTGGTTATTCTGAATTTCGAAAACTTCGTCGATGAGACCCTCGTAGGTCAGCTGTGTGAGAAGTGGAGTAACAAAGTCTACCTCGCGGTCGATTATGATAATGCTTTCGTTGGTGGAGCTTGGCGTTAAGCCGGGTTTGTTCGTGTCGCTGGTGTCCTCGCCCGCCAGCAGTTCCTGACGCATACGGACCAGAAGATCCGACACCTTTTTTGCATTATCGCCCTTTCCAATTATCCGTGGGAATAAGCCGTGATTTTGTTGAATTTCCATCAAGGCTTTTGCCAGGAGGTATGTTGGTGTTACATCTTTGGAGAGATACAGATCTTTGAAAGAATCGTCCAGTTCTAAAGACAAGACATCTTTCTCGAGAGGGAAGAAGGATAACGGGAGCTCGGATATGCTCACGTCGCCTAATACACCTGCATCCTCCAAAAGTTGATCGGACACGAGTGTGCGACGAGGGACCCAAAAGATGTGAAAATCATGAGTTGTCTGGCTCTGGCGTCGCACGCGTTTTATTTGATCTAGAACAATTCCATGTCAGCTAATCAAACGAGAGTCTTTGTGGTGAGTGTGAGAAACGTGAATAAGGTCTGTAGAGCGTACTGGCTATGCTCTCGGCGTGTCGCCCGCACTCGCCTCTGGCGATGAAGATTACATTATGCTGGCTAGTGTCCACATTGTCGTTCTCTAAAATGAAGAACTTGTCGACTCCATACTCTTGCAAGGTATTGACCTTGACGATTGTTCCAACAGGGCCAACCAAGGTCTTGTCGAAGACGAGATTCTTCTTGCCGCGGACCTACATAAAGGTCAGCACAAGTAAACAATTGGAAGCTCGCGAAAGGGCAGGATGATACCACTTACGCCCTCGAGCAGATAGAGCAAGTCTTTGCGAGCCTTGTTTCGGACCTGCTCCGTACTAAACTCGGTACGAGGAGCCATGGCGGGCTCACACAGGAAAAAGAAGGAAGCTCAGCAGCACAGATCGTGAGCTCTAGGTCGGTCGGAGTGGAGGCGTTGGTGACGGAAGCGTCCTGAGCTTGTGAGTTCTGCCCATTGCTCCCCTCACTAGCCCCCTCGGTTGGTCTGGGCGGTGAAGAGGCATCTAGGCTCCAGGAATTCAATGTTCTATGTGGGTTGGATTGATGGACAGAGCCAGGGCCAGGCACCCCCCCACATCGCCAGCCGGCTTCAACTCCCCAGAAGTCAGGGACCAGGGCATGCCTTCAAGCCGACGTCATCACGACTGCAAATGGTGATGAGCCAGAATCATTGTACTTGTCAATAGAGAAAAAGTAAGAGGCGACGACCTGTGCATCAGATTTATATACATTTACATTTCAGTTCAATTACGTCAACATGTTTGCGGAACGAGGGTTGAATTATATCAACGCTAAAAGGCTGCCTCACTTTATCGACATTGGCCCCGAACCTGGGGCGAAACCTATATTTGTCTCAACAAATCAACCAAGGTCGCGATACCCTGCTGAAAACCCGCGCTTCTCTAGGCATTTTATAGGAAGAAGGATTTTGAAGCCATTTACATAAAATAAAATAAAATACCCATGATAAAATACGCCAATCGCTTG
This sequence comes from Pochonia chlamydosporia 170, assembly GCF_001653235.2. Taxonomy (NCBI): domain Eukaryota; kingdom Fungi; phylum Ascomycota; class Sordariomycetes; order Hypocreales; family Clavicipitaceae; genus Pochonia; species Pochonia chlamydosporia. The sequence continues at coordinate 2,870,576 of NC_035791.1, read as the reverse complement.
TTGTGAACCCTGAGCTGAAATGCAATGCTCTGAAGCCAAAAATTTGGTCCACAGGCCGGCCACCAGCCATGCTAGCAGACGATGCCATCACTTTCGCCGCTGATATTCTGCCTCTATAGTTTCGGTCATACGGTGGTGTCGTGATATAAAAACTCAATGTCTCGGGGTCGCAACCGGTTCCCTCGGACAAATTCTTCGTCTCCAGGAGGCCGTTCGTTTTTGGAGTTGCTGGTGAGCATGCTCTGGATGCTCATGCACACGCTTTCCGCGCTCTGTACAGGACTCCATCCTTGCGTGTCGAGTAAATCGAGGCATATGAAACCGTTGGAGTAGATATGAGGGTGCATAGGTACAGGTCGTGTGGGTGTGATGCTGAAGGTGACCTCGGGTGGTTCTATTGGAAAGGATCGTCAGAAATTATGACTTGGAGTGAGTGCCACGGACAAAGCGGCTTCTGGGTCGCATACCGATGGGATATGATTGCGGAAATGCAAACTTCAATCGGTAAGTCTGATTCTGATAAAGAGGATTTGCGTCGAGTACACGAATGTCGAAGGTCCATTCCTTCAGATTATCGCCATCCACAAGGTCTATGCCAGGCGGAAGCCCATACTTTTCGATCTGCAGTGGGGTAATGAATGAGCTTAACGCTTTGGTCAAATTGCCACGACTACCATGGTAGGAATAGAGAAACAAGTGCAGGTGGCAGCGGAAGAAACAACTAACCTTTTGGCGCTCTTTGGCCACGCGCTTCTCCCTCATGTGCGTCGCCATGGTCGCGATGCACCGAGCACAGAGTGTGCAAATGTCGAAGGCGTTGAAGTTGCGGAAGTGGAATGAATGATGAGAGTCTGGTCTGGTGGCGATTGCAGGCGAACTGGAGGAAAATGGCCCAGGCACTCGGGAATGGCAGAATGGGGCAATGAGGGGGGGCCTGGTGGCTCACTCATTCATTGTTCGCGCTAGGACCAGCACTGAGCACTTGACGACATGGACTCAATACCTAGCGCCAGGACATGTATTGACGGCTGGGCACAACCAGACCATTTTGAGCCTTGGACGGCCCGCTGTCCGCTGCAGGCGTCTGGTGGTGGCTGAGCCAGTGCTTGTTCGACATGGACGGATGCCTCCGACTTGGCCCAGTGGAATTCAATGTTGGCTTGTCATCAGACATTTAACAACCTGGCCTTGTTAACATGATGTGTACAAAATGTGCACAATAGAGCAGCCAGTGATCATCGTACATGCACTCGAGTGAACAAAGGTTTGCAGTGCAATGTCAAAGGTATTCGGCCAGCCAACGGAATCCCGTACCACGCAAAACTGCCCAATTTTCCAAGTGCCGTGATGCCAATACCCAGCATGCATGTGTACTTTGCTGTAGGCAAGAAACATTCTGGCAGGGATATTTGTAGCTGATTGGTTTCTTACTACGGAGTACGTCGCCGCGTCGATTCACCATTACCCCCGATGCGATATAGGTGAAAATTGGATAACTGTCAATTTCTAGTAAGAGGAATTCACATTGCCCAGCAAAATCGGTGCAGCGGCAGTTGGAGGCCGTTTGAACATTTGACAGCTCTTTGTTGGCGAGAAAGGCTCGTCTTCTTGGTGAGGCGAGAGACATGTAACAGTTGAATTTACTAGACACCAGTCGCCTTTGATAATCGAAAAGGAAGTTGTTAGAAGGCGCCATCTCTTTTGCCATCTTCCACATTGGTCACAAGACGATTCGCCTAGCTGCAGGCTGGGCAACATTGAACCCTCCAGCGGTGTTCAGAGAGGACAAAGAGAAGTGAGATCAGACAGGAATCGAAATACATCAAAGTGCAGCTAATGGATGCTCTGCATGTCGTCAACTGGTAGGGCTGAGCCGACGGCATGCCCAGGCTGACTCAGGTTGACAGGTTGACAGCATGGAGAATGAGAAGGACAGGGACGGTGGACACTGTGATGCAACAAAATGGGACAAACTGGCTGGGCACAACCCAGCAGGCATGCGCCTTAAATTTCCGTCCGATCTCTGGGCCAAACTAATCCGGTTGAACGCTGCGACCCGGATCCCGCCAGAGTGTGTCTCGTCATCTCAAATGAACCTGACCCCTTCTTTCTAGCTCTCCGGCCAATTTTTTGTATTAATACAGTACATACCAAATTTGCTTTCTTTCTCTCCCCTCAAGAGCCGAAATGTAGCGAAATGACGACACATCTCTTCCAGCATGCCTTGTGGCAACGGCAACACCGTTTTTATATTTTCAAACCTGCAAACCACCTTCCCAGCGCCTCCTCAGCCTTGTGTATCCCGACCCTGTCGAGGCCTCCATTGGTTTTCCTCATTGGGGCATTTTTACTCCGTACAACTGCTGGTCGATGTCACCTGTGGCGGGGAGACTTGACTGCCAGCACTGAAGCCCAATATTGACGAGAACTGAGAACCCAAGCCTCCAGATGTCTGTCTGCCACAGCTAATTGGTTCACAGGCGACATTTTGAACGGGCAGGTGCGTTGGATTAGTCCCGAATCGCCCACGCACTCAGCCACTGGGCTCATTTAAACTCTCCAGGCCTCAAGCTAATACTCGCTCGACACCTTCAAATTGCCCACCAAGAATTGAAAGCTCCATGTCCTCTCGGATCTCACTTCAGCACTAAGCCACACACCAAGAACCCGAGCTGCGAGGCTCTCTCCACTCACATTCTCCACTGATGGCCTCAATTTCAAACCAGGCTGGACCCTTGTCACACCCCAGCCAGATTCGAGCGCAGCCCTCTGACGACAAGTCCGGCTGCTAGCTGCTGATTGCTGAGCTGAGTGCTCAATGAGGGGCTTTTGGGGCTCAACTGCTCTTCGTTCCTCATGCCTCGTGCTGCCAGGTTCGTATTTATTTCGACCCGGCCGTCTCATCGAGTTCCACCATCACCTCGAAGTTCCCTTATTTTGATCACCGCCTACCAAAAGGTTTCAACATCACGGCTTGTTGCTGTTTAGCCTCGCACTCCCAACTCGCCGGGCTCTTGACCACAAGCCTCGAGCTGCCCTAGTCCCCTCAATCCAGTCGAATTCGGAAAATCGCATTTTCGAGCTATCCCACCATCGCAGGCACGCGATACCCCGCCATCAGACATCATGAGTTGTAAGTCGCTTTCAACCTCATCAAGAGTCATGCTTGAATTTTACTTGGAAATCATCAAGTGGCATCATGAGTATCCAGCAACCATAATTCTGACACTGCTACTTCTCTCTCTCAGTCGCAGGGATGATCAACCGGCTGCACGGCCAACCCGAGAGCTACGACAAAAAGTACGTTTTTTTGACCCCGCAGTTCGTATGTCACAGCTACTGTCAGCAGCATTCTAACGTTGCTCCTCTTCCTTGGCAACAGATCCAAATACAGATTCGGTCGGACACTTGGCGCGGGCACCTATGGAGTTGTTCGTGAGGCAGACGGTCCTACGGGCAAGGTGGCCATCAAGATCATCTTGAAAAAGAATGTCAAAGGCAACGAGAAGATGGTTTACGACGAGCTCGACATGCTCCAGAGGCTGAAGCACCCACATATTGTCAAGTTTGTCGATTGGTTCGAGTCGCGTGTAAGCTACCACACCACTATCGACAAAAGCATTATAGTATAGCTGGGAGACTGACAGGGAACGCATGCAGGACAAGTTTTATATCGTGACGCAACTGGCAACCGGTGGAGAGCTTTTTGACCGAATTTGCGACCAAGGAAAGTTCACCGAGCTCGATGCTTCTCAGACTATCAAGCAAATTATGACCGCGGTCGACTATCTGCATGACAATGACGTTGTTCACAGAGGTGCGTGAGATGTAGCTCGCGGTTCTACCTTCATGCACTTTGTGCGCTGACTCGTTTCACAACAGACCTCAAGCCCGAAAACCTACTCTACGTCACACGAGAGGCGGATTCTGATCTTGTCCTTGCTGATTTTGGTATTGCTAAAACATTGGACAGTAAGGAAGAAACTTTGAAGACCATGGCGGGGTCTTTTGGTTACGCCGCCCCCGAGGTAATGGAGCAAAAGGGACACGGCAAGCCAGTAGATATGTGGTCTATGGGCGTTATCACGTACACATTGCTATGCGGATATTCCCCATTCCGCAGCGAGAATCTTCGGGATCTGTTGCGCGAATGCACCGCGGCGCCGGTTCCCTTCCACGAGCGCTACTGGAAGGACGTCAGTCAGGACGCCAAAGACTTTATCTTGGGCCTCATCGTTCCGGAACCTGAAAAGAGATGGACTAGCAAGGTACGCTTTCCAAGGACGTTCTGTTCTGTAATCAGTGTTTCTCCGACTTACACGGAAGCAGGAAGCAATGGGTCACATCTGGTTGAGCGGTAAGAACGCCACGGACCACAACTTGCTGCCCGAGCTCGAAGCCTACCGAAGAAGAGCACGCCTCCGCCGCGCCATCGAAATCATCAAGCTGCAGAACCGCATTGCCAAGCTCAGAGAGCACGAGGAAGACCCTGCCGATTCCGATATGGGCGATGTACAGGCCGGAGCTGGCGACAATAAAGGCGACGGTTCCAGATTGCATGCGCTGGGAATGTTTGCCCTCCGCGAGGCGAAACAGAAGCAGGAAAGTCTCCAGGTTGAGGAAGAGATGGAGAAGGAGAGCAGACGGCGCAGTTTTAGCAACGCGTAATATGCGGTGATACCAAAGCAAGCTACTTTTTTCTATGGCAAAATGTTGTTCGGTTGCTGTGCGTTAAAGTTTGGGGCATTTGCCATTTGATACCGATGGTTATCCAAAAATGTCATTGTTGAAATTCTAGGGTTGATATTTCCGTGCGTGTTGGGTTTCTCTCTTCCCTGTTCCGGTTTTTTTTTTTCCTTCTCTTTTTTTGGATTTGTTTCTTCATTGAGCTTTGAAAGCAATAATTGATGAATTCCACCGCAAGAGAATGTTCGCCGTCGCCTCCCAGTCTCCACATGTCCAAGTAATGCAGAGCTGATAGGCTTGCGGAGAAGAAAGAGATCCTGCGCGGTAGTAAGAAGCTCCCTCCACGAGCAATCCTAAGAGGAAAATGGGACTGAAAGCCAAAGTAGCTTGGTTGTGTGAAATCTTTTGATGGTCATGAATTAAGTCAGCTATGAACGGTGGTCACATGGTCGAGTGCTGCCAATCCCAGTTTCCACCACCCCGAGTAAACCATGGAGGGGAGCTGCATAAGAGTGGTCCAGTATCTAAATGCTGGACGCAATCGAGATGTACTCTGGATGTCAACTGGACTCAAAGTCTGCGAACACCTTACACGATGCTCAATGGGTACCGCAAGATGGCTCGCTGCCTAGCTCTGCCTTCCTCAACTTCTCAGCTACTACTGTCCTGTTATCACGATTCTTCACACCATCAGAAGGTATGGCCCACGCACCGTCAAGTACGCTGAGAACCAGATATTCTCCTCAATTCTCCCGACGTGCTAGGATTAAGAGGGATATGTAAGATTTGTCTATTGAATAGCTGGGAGCCGTTTCTGTTATATATGGAACTCCTGAGCTGATGGCAATACGCAGGCGAAGGGTCATAACCGGATGTATCTAGTGAGAAAAGCAGTCAACTATCGCGTTGTGCGTATGTATCCTCTGTAGATGCCTATTCGAGTAACTGCACCGTAGCGATACATAAATTGCTCCCCAGTCCATTTTAGATAGGCAGACACTAGACCAACGTAGCGATAGCTATTGAGACAGAGGTGGTGCAGAATTAGTACCATGCAATTATTAACACGGCTCTGTTCCAAACAGCATTGAAATCGCGTATACCGTACTCATCGGGCTTCAGAGTGAGACATCAAAGCTGATTGACGGTCACTTGATTTGTTGTGCGTATGTAGTTGTGCGATTAGGCGGGCGGACATTGGTAGTGCTGGCTGGCTAGTTTAAACAAGGAGGTCAAGTCGATATTGACTGGATGTGCATACACCGAGTATAATGTGCCTCACAGAGAAGAAGCAGGGATCAAATACTCCGTAATGTGCAAGATCAATCTAGATGAGATCAATTGTGCGCTGAGTGGCAATGATGCACCCCGCCGAATGAGGACATCATTGGAGCCAGCATTCAATGTCAACTGGTTGAGTCGTTGACCACCTGAGGCCAGAGCGGCATTCATGTACCGTTGACACATAATGGCACTGGGGTCTCAAGTGCTGGTCCCAGTGCCATGCATGTGTCCATTCAACCACCAGCGGGTACTCCCGCAGTCCACCAGCAAGTGGTCAAACTAATGCAACCAACCAGTCTCCATACCTCACCTCACCCCGGCCCCTAAAACTCACCTCCTTCAACATCACCTGTGTGCCATCAGCATCACCATCGCCCTCACCCACCATCCAGCAAATGGCTAAACCCACACATCCCAGACTATACTACGGAACAACCTACACTCCGACGCATCACCACAAACTCTATTCCACCACATTTTAACCTCCAGTTTCCAGTTCAACAAGACAGTCACCTTTACAAGGTTAATAACGAGCATATAATATGATTGCCGGGTTGGGGTCGTGGTAACGCCCCGATAGCACACATATCGTGGAAGTCCACAATATGGTGCCCCTTATCCGGGACTGGAGAGCTAGCTTCGAATCCTAGACCGGGGAGTCACTACTTTTTTTCCTTTAACTCTTTGCGCCGCGCTGCTGAGGACAGTTGACATGCCAAACCTGGAAGTGGGATAGATGGACCACTGGGGGACGTCATTCGTCCGCTGAAGTTTTTGGAGAAGATACAAGATACGCTACGGATGGCTTTACTCACACTTTTTCTGTATCATCCCCTTTCAACACCAGCGGTAATGCTCGTTATAATCCGGACCATATCGTCACTTACAGTGGGCGTCAAAAGTATTTGAACAAGGGATAGGTATCGCATATCGCGTTGTTTGCTGAGGCACATTGAGCTGTGTTAGAGTGTATACTTCGATGTGGGCAAATACTTTTTACCACAGACTGTAGATGACCCGAAGTATCACACCACAACCCCCTTGTAATGCCCCCTCATTGCTATATAACATATAAGCCGGGCCATGTTGCCTTATGACATGCCGCACAGCGGCGAAGGCTCCCACAGTTGAGCTTGGTCCAGTTTCCGCTCCGCCGCTTCAGCTTGCGGAACTCGTAAAACAGCATTAGAGATGAAACCATCTCGTAAGGTACTGTGGGCGGTGGTTCTTTCTGAGGCTGTAGGCTGTTTGCTGTCTCATCTCCTTCCCTGACGGGCCGCAAGTTGTAAAGAATATTACTACCCGTCTCTTGTTTGGGTTGTGCATACCAATGTGTCCAAGCAACCTATTCTAGATACACAGAAGATCCAGCAAAAGCACTTGGCCCGCGAGGGCACTCGAAATTATGCGTTGGCAAGCAAATTCTTCCTTTCTAAGTGTCAAAGCAGAAAATGAATGTTTAGTAGTTGGCATGCGCCATTTCTTACATTCATTCGGCTGTGATAGAGCTTCTAGAATCATTCTCTCATCCCTCTGCCAAAGCCTTTAAATCTCATTCTTTCCAATTGCTCAAGCCAAGCAGACCATTCCGTCTTAACGGGTTCAAAGAACACGTGTCAATTGCTAACATTCGGTTTCCATCTGAGCTTCGCATAATATGATTTTCCAAAATCCATAAAGAGAGTTGCCCCTATCGATTTTCCATCTTCAACCTACCAGTCACGAGGACCTATGCCAACTCCTTCGTATAACGCGCCGCATAGCCACGATTCCGCTACTAAGGCACATAAAATACGCTGACAATGCCGTGAATCATCTTCAACTCTGCCACTTGCGTCGCCATCAACACAGCGCTTACGGAAAGTCTCACCTACAAAGAATAGGACGTGGTCTGCAGCCAGGGTATTGTCAACAAAGATCCATACGGTCATGCCAGAGCGATCATGGTCAGGAACTGCGATGTTTGATATAGGCGTAATTTCCGGGAATCTCTCCACGATTAAACAGTTTCAGTCCATATTTGGACGCATTCATCTGAGCTGGGATGTATCAGATGCAGGTCGGAGAGTCCCAATCGGCGAATTCGCCTGCCGTGCGCTTGGTGACACGGCCCGCAGCAACGGTTTCCGAACACAGGGATATTTCAGCTTGAAGCGTCGGCTTGTGTCTCTGGTGCTCAGTGACGTAAGCTGCAGGTTTAACTTGGCCCTTTGTGATACCATGAGAACTGACGAGGAGATAAACAGTGGTTCCGCATTTGGTGTACGTGGCGTGTGTGACTAGCAAACTGGACATATCCGAACTATGCAAGTCTGGCTGTGCAATATCTACGGTGAGACTTGCAGGTAATACCAAATTTAATTAGCAAAGCGTAGCGACGATCATGGGGCAGGACCATGGCAGAAGCGCGAGCCAAGGTCTTGAGACAAATATCGTGTTCTCGTGGGTGAAGCCCTGATACGAAGTTAATACCACCGCGCCGGAAATTTACGTGGAGCTTTCCTTCAAATCTTGCTGCATCATTGCGACTCGTCGCAGATGCCTCATTGATTACGAAAGATTCGCTGTATGAGTGTGAGGACTTGAACAAAAAAGGGACGCAATTTGCTTGGTGCTATGATGTATTTTACTATGGCGCTGCTAAAATATACTTGTCACAACCTTTGTTTACAGGCCCATCTGACATAACAGTAGTTTCGTGTGTTCATTACCCAGCACTTAGATCCGTGGTATACAACCAATAAACAAAATCGTCAAATACACCAAGCCTCCCATACGCCGTACCCATATTCTGTAGACTTCAACTGAGGAAGTCAAGATATATACTAAGAAAAAATACAAATCCATTCATTTCACAGCATCATAGTCGTCTCCCGGTATTACCCGTATTTTCGAGTCTCAGTGATCAAAGTTCACTCCACCATATCAGCAAGGGCGTTCTCCCGCAGTCTTTCGTACCGCTCTGCATCGAAACGTGCGCGCTTCCAGCCGCATGCTCGTAGCCTCTCAATTCGAGCCTTCACATCCAAGGCTCGCATTTCGTGATTCGTACTGGCGGGCACACTAGGGATTTGGCAAGCGACAATTTCGATGTCCAAGGTCGTCATGTGAGAGGTAATTTGGCGACGAATGCTGCCGAGGATGGTGCAGAATCGGTGAATAGAGCGAGTATGGAAGAATGGGTCGTTGTCATCAACTTCGCTGGGGTTTGGGCTTGCCGGTTCCAGGTTTGTAGTAATGGCTGCCGCAGGTGAAGGCTTGGCGGTTTTCAGAATAGACTCGGGATAGATGGGTTCCGGTGAGGACCGGCCGAGCCATTCATCAAATCCCAGGGTAGGGGAATCGGGTCGAATGATGGGCTCCATGATGGGTTCGTCGCAGAACGCAACACGTTTCTTTGGTCTTGGTCGTTGAATTGGCTTGAAGGCGCTTTCGTCAATGGAGCTCAATGACGGGGCCGGCGACGACATTCTTGTGGAAACGGTCGAGGCAGATGCATTGGAATCAAATGATGAATGCAAGCTGGACAATGGCGACGATACCCGCGATGACGGACGGCTTACATCTTCATCAGCTTGTTTGGCGAGGGAAGAAGCAGCACTGAGATGGTCGTATGCTTGTTTGAGAAGACTGGTCCGAGATGGTGAAGAGTGGTGGATTGCGCGGGCTTGCATTTCGAGTGCTGTGGCTGCGTAGAAGCGAAGATAGACGAGGTGCACAGGGTGTGCTTTGTTCTACGCCATTGTTCATGTCAGCATGAATGACTTCTCTCTCAGCAACACTTTGAGGATGGGAGTGACTGTGTGCGAAGAGAAAAAGGCGTGAAGACTAAAGACTTACAAGCTTAGCACCATATTCGAGGATTTCGTGACATCGTGTAGCACACTGTCTAAACCGACGGTTCATATAATCTCTCTTGATCTCGCCCAAAGCCGCCTTCCACTCCATACTTGTCCGGGGAATAGGTTGCATTTCGCGTAGTATCTCTTGGTCTTCCTTCTCAAATCCCTGCTGGTTTGCTGAACTTGATAGAGACTGTGAGCCAGCTTCAAAGCTCCTTAGCATATCCTCATTGCATGGGAAATAGACCGTATATCTCTTTGCCTGGCAGTCGGTATTGAGGGAAAGAGGAATCAAACAAGCCATGTTTGCTACAAGTGCCTGGCAACAGTCTCTTAATTAACAAACCCAGAGCAAACTCGGTAAAGAAATCGATCCCTGATCGGTTCTGCAAGACAAGCACAATTCGTGCAGGGGTTCCCAAGATTGTAAAACGACCGAAAGCTATTGATAGACACCCTTTTCCCTTCGTGGAGGTGTGGCTGATGATGCACTAAGCGTTTCAAGTCCAGGAACGAACAATGGCCTCGTGGGGGAAAAGAGGGTTGCACGGAGCGGCTGAGTAGAACTGGTATAGCGCAGTTTGCGGCACCGTGGCGTCACCAAATATTGGCTGTTTTATGACGATGGCGTTCAGGTTGAAATCAAGACAATAGATGCAAGTATGAGGAGACTTTGTTTTCGTCTGCCACGTCCGTTTTCTGCTCTATTTCCTCGTCCTTGCTCGATTTTTGACGCGTTTGTGGATGACGAGAGTGGAGGCACAGGTGGGTATGTGAAGGAAGACGAAGGGTCGGTGACGTGATTTTTTTTTCTCTTTGCGGTCCTTTCGATGCAGACAATGCGAGGTCGATATCGTTATTGATTAACTTGTTGCAGAATAAGAAGAAAGCCGCCGTATTATTGATCTAACAGAAACTAGGAGATATTTGAAAAAGAGATGACGATTTCCGTAAAACGAAACGAGAGCATGGAGCAGGCCTTGGGGCGGTGATGCGAGTCTGTGGTATACACATGTGTAAGAGAGAAGGGAGAGTTGAGACAGGTGCCTCAAATAAGTGATGCTCAGGAAACAAAGTGAAACTTCAAGGATAAAACAACGTGGGTGGGAAAAAGTGTAGCCAAGGACGTGATGTAGAGAAGGGGGACTGCCGGAAAATAAATGAGTTTGGCTCCTTCATGTTTTCTTTTTTATCCTTTTTCTTCTTGTTATACTCCGTATTTTCAGGGTAATATCCTTCCCGAGTCAAGACCGCAAGGCTTTCCATATCATGTCTCAGCCGTCACCCGCAGCTGAGCGAGACAAGGGATGAATGGGTTGACCAAAACTAAGACCCAGACCAACCAATGAGAGGGTCCACAACAACAGCGTCATGGCGCAGGACGTTCGTACCGGGCTAACAAATTGGCGCCGTTTGACAAGCTCGGGCAGGTTATCTGGGCCCTTGGTGGTGGTGGTGGTGGTGGTGGTGTGCTTGGGGACGGCAGACGAGAATCTCTCTTCCGTACCTCCCGGGGCAAGAAAAAGCAATGGTCTGGCAAAGTAGACGGATTTTGCGTGGCTGACCCAAGCAGGGCAACAAAAACTTATCGTCATTATGCACGCTTTGTCCCGGAAAAGTGGTTTGCTGTGCTCACCCATGGAGTCAAGCACCAGTAAGACTGAGCAAGACATGCTTCGTACACCGTAGACAGCAAATGGTAGCTAGGGTCACCATGTAAACCCCCCACCACTGTCGTCTCGATTACGACGGTGAACTGGTGAGCCTGTCCAGTGCTGCTCGCTTGGGAATTGCCCTGCTTGATTTGCCATATGTTCTCCATACCCACCTAGGTAGGTATCTCTCCTCCATACGGAGCACTCAGGTGCAAGTACTTTCTGTATGTATGTACTCCGTATGTGAGCGTAAACCCCGGCCCGGGCGCAGACGTGGGTCCGGGGCAACAGAATTTGAGTACCGGAGCAAATCTCCATGACTTACAGCTGTACTGTAAATGGCAATCAGGAACAGAAGCAGCAAGACAAGCAGGCCATCAATTGGTGGCAAATAGACCAAGAGAGCTGGTTGCCGGTCCAGCAAATCGCAAATCGAGTTGAGTTTTGTCTAGCAGCGGGGACGGCATTTGCTAGGTGGCTGCTTGGGTGCCAAGGTGCCTACCAGACCTCCATCCGCTGTCTAGTCTGGCAGAGGCTAGTTGACGCTTGGCCTGCGATGCAACGCTGGTTTGCCTGTGCTCAGTTTGGCAGCATCAGGGGTCAAGGACCTCAAGGGCATGTATCCCTCCCTCCCTTGTGGAAAGGAAGCCCTTGCTTGCGACTCGTTTTTCCTTCCTGGCCGCTTTCATCATTGATACAAACAACAATAGATCAATCCTGAACACAACTTTGATGTAGATCGGTATACCGCCATCTTTGTCGACGGGTTTCTGCGCCAAGCAAGTGGGCGGCTTGGTGAGCTGTCAATTGCTGGGCGGAGGACAAGTAATATTTTGTGTAGACCGTTGGTTGTGCAAGTCTGATCGGATTGAAAGAACACCCGCCGGAGGCTTGAACAAAGGGCCTTGTCATAGCCAACATTCGTTATTTGCATTCATCAAAGCACAGACGATGGCCATGACCAAAAAACGAAAAACCACTGACCACGTGCGGTCAGAGTTTTTGTCCACAACCAGCTTCTCGTCCCTTGCACCTGCCCTGATGTTGCCAGGTTCTTGCACTCTTGGGCTTGCACAGACCGTCCCAGCGACGAATAGAGAAGGAACAGGCCAGACCAGACTTGGACACCAAAGGCTGGGCTCCATCCAGATGTCTGGTCCGCCTCCCGGATCACGGCCCTACCCTCCCACAGTTTCCACACACACCAGACTTGACACCTTGACTCTTTGGCACCCAAGCACCCACACCATTGACCACACAACCACACCATCTTCCACTCTCACAGACAACACATGCACACAAACCCCAGCTTTGAAGGCAGAGCCAGATTGAGACACATTGACAATCAACTGTCTCCCGTTGTCTTCCATATCAAGCCCCTGCTTCCACCACCCAATCCTTGCCAGCGTTGTCAATTGGCCTCTTTTTGCCTTTCACCCATTGTCCATTACCTGTCCACCGGCCTCGAGACGCCACTCGAGGAGGCTAAGCTTCTCTCGGTCTTACTGCTGCAACGCACGACCATGTGCCTGTCTTTGAAACACCTCCCATCGCACACAAGGTTCGAGCACAAGCTTCAATGTCCGCCTCCATCAGCCATCTCATCTGATTTCCAATCCACGATGCCTTTTTTTTCGTCACCAATCTGTGCGGAGCTCTGCCTTGGAGGGCGGCGGGAAGGTGAACGCCCGTCTTGTCCCTCCTACTGGCGCACAAGCATCGTCTTGATTGGATCAGAGCTTCTCATCAGGTCTGAGTTAGAGTCTGCCAAGTTCCTGGCGAGGATGGCGAGTGGCTGACACTAGCCACGTCGTTTTTGGCACATGCACAGGCTGTTTGATATTTCGTCTGATATGCTGCCTATTGCCCGCTTGCTACAGCTGGTCAGACGCTGTTTGTCACGAGTTGATTGCGTTCAGTCAGGGAAGAAATTGCGTCTTGCAATCTCAGCGATTGCTGTACCGCAGAGGGAATTGTCTTGTTCCCCTCTCGGATTGCTACTATGAGGTACCATCTACTTCTTGTTTGCTCCTGGTGAAGACGATTTTTGACGTGTTCCTAGTCAAATGTATTCCGTACCCAAAAGCACATTTCAGCTATACAATTGTTTGGTTTTAGGGCAGTATTGATGAATAAGTAATTCCTGGTATTCATCTACATCAGCTACTCAAGCGAGATTAGTTTGATGCATACCTTTCTCATCACTTTGCATTGTCTTGGGCCTGAGACTCGTGGCTCTGCCGACGCAAGGACCAAACGTTATTACAATTGAATTTGTCATCCCATCATTTGTAGTCTTCACCAACTTTCCCTGGGGATGTCAGCTTTGCACCTCTTGTTTCCGCCAAACTTTGTTCAATACAATCCGATAGATCGCTAGCATCAAGTCCGCAAGGGAGACACAACAGAAGCAAGTCGTGGAGACACTATCCGATGAGGTTACATTGTGCGACTTAGACTACTCCGCAAAATGGCTGCCTCGAGCAAGCTCATTCCGTCACTGATGCACGATGCACAAACCCAACTTCAGTCAAAGGGAGTAAGAGAGTCCATGTTGCAGAAACAATCTGTCCCGTCGCCGGAGACAACTGGTCAAAACACACACGGCTTAGCTCGTACTCTCTCTTGAATCCCACACTGGTTGAGTGTTGATTTCTGCGTGACATCCCTGGATATCACCAAATCCTCAGTCCTCTGCTTTAAAGTCGATACGGGATGCTTAGAATCTAGTTTGTCATCAGTTCGCAACCGATCGTACAGAAAGAGAGTGCCAAATCCCTCCAAGCCAAAATTGGCGGTGAATCCCTCCTTATATTATGGGCTGCATGATAGAAAGCTTTGGTTCACCAGACCACTATAACAAATCAACGAATATGCATTCACGACCTTTGCCATCCGAAAGAAATGCATTTGTCGGTGAAGAATTCCCTCAGTTTCTAACCTTGCGGTTGGCGAGCCGCCATGCTAATAATCCTAGCGCGAGCTGAATTGTCCGATATGTGAGCCATCTTATATGTGTGGTAGACGCATATTCCGCAAAATCTTCAGCCTCGCAATGCATGTCGGCTGCATCCCCTCTTCCCTCTACAACCCACCAAGTAAGCATGTAAATGTCGCACATTTCAACTTTAGACTTCGGCAGCTGCCAAAGCCGAACATAACCCAATTCCCAAGGAAGCCCGAAGGCTGGGATATCCTGGTACCGGATTACAGGAGCGTCCGTGCTTGATGAACATGTTGACGATCCCCAGAAGGAATCAATGAAGGTGGTGGGACAATTACCAGCGCACAGGGTAGATGATTGTCAGTGACTAGAGCTTTGCGGTTCAAATGCAGTCAATATCAATGCGTCTTTGGCCCCAATATACGGAGTACCATATTGTCAGTTGGCACTTACAATATGGGGAGACGTCTCAACTGCCGACCATATTGAACGTTATATGGCAAGGAACTTGCCGAGCCATATTTGTGAGTAATTATTACGAGATGAATTAAGTAAGTCGTCTCAAAGATTCAATTATACCTAATTGTATTGTGATGATGTGGCTACATGTCTGCAGGGTGCCCTAAAATTTAGGCACATCATTGCAGAGATTTCGTTCACGGGAAGCGGAATTTCCTTCACCGCTAAGGAAACGGAACGACCGGAAAGGCATAAACATATTAGTTATATGATAGCGAGCCGATAGCGCCGGATACTATGATCTTCTTGCCCAAAACGCTGACTCTGTTCACGGCGCCAGAAAGTGGTACATCTGAAGGTGTTGTGACGAGCTGAATCCAACTACGTCAAAAGTAAATCAATTTAAAACTACTTGCGAGAGAAAGATTAGGACTTTATCATTTGCCGGAATAACTTAAAGCCATGGATCTGTGCGCATGTGTGTCGAACAGCACCTGCTGTGGCATTGATTGACAAGTAAGAACTGGTGACGAATATCAGAAATACGCTTCAGCGAAGGCCGAAGTATGAGTATTCTCCTTGTCCAGCCGAAGTAGCTTCTGAACAAGTTCTTCTTCTTCTTCAGTTTTGGCATATACCTCCGTAAAGAACTCCTGGACTTCGAGACCGACCTTCAGGTATTGATCGTCAAACTCCTTTTCTTTGTGGATAGCTTCCTCGTCGTATGTGGCATTTCGAATCAACGCCGTATCCATAGCCAGCTTGCTTGTCCGAGCATGCAACTCCAAGATCTCGCCGAGAACTTGTTTCTGGCAGAGTCATTATTGACGATTGAGCCGAGATTTTCCTTTTGGCTAGTCAGACAAGCTAGGCTTTTGGACCACTCGACATCGCAGTAACACTTTTTTAAATACAACAAGACTTTGCCCTTTGTCGAAAATTGAGTCGAGGACTGCAAGGTGTTTGGGGTTGAACTGGAATAGATGGGCGTAGTTCTCCGGCAAAGATCCCCTGAAAGAGCGCTGCGCCGGTTCCACGAGATTCTCGGGTTTAAATACATAGCTTTCGTAAACAGGATTCAATCTTACCATCAGTCACCAACGCATATCGGAGGTCGCTTCCTGGTCCAAGTATCCTGGGATTTCCTGAAGCTTCATAATGAGGGTGCAGTACGAGACGCCGTCATCAAAATCCTGCTTTAACTGATATCAAACGAAGTCTGCCTGGTTTATCTTCAGACTATTAGAACCGGCCTACTTTCGAGATCAGAGAGTTGAAATCTTGTCGTCTTACCTCTGCGGAGGCGGCCGCAATCACCCTTTGAACGTCGTCGTCCACCGACATTCCAAGGACATACCGGATGAACTCGACAAGGAATTCCCTCCGGTCACGGTAATAATCACGATACCGCTCCCTTTCAGGCCTCGGGGCGACAAGCTGGCAATACATGCAGAGATCTTGGCAATGCTATGGCAAATAGCGGCAAGCGTCTGCTGAAAGTCAACGACATCGCCCCCGGTATTGTCGATGTTCTCCTTGAAGAATAAAAATAACTTGTATCGGATTGCAAGGTTTCGTCGTCTGACTTCCCACATGTAACTCTCCTGCCATGACTACGCAGATAACGAGACTTCTTACATCGATACCACTGTTCATCCGGCATAACCTGAATCTTTTTGGCAGGTCGTCTGATTTCAGCTTCCCTTTCCGCAACATGGCCATCGTATTCTTTGAGTTGCTCATCCGTCGGAACTCTGTTGCGCTTTCCCACCCATCTTGGATGTCTGATCGTCTCGGCAAAATCTGATATGTATGCATAAAAGGAAAGAATCGCTTGACAAGAATAGAACGAGCCGGACTGAAAAGGCAGGCTTCTATGCGGAGGGTCAAGGAACTTGAATAAGGAGAACCTGAGCCTTACAAAACGTTACGCAACTTACAACCACGCTGCAGGTAGACTAGAATTGGATAACTTAATGCACTCATCTGCCAGTACCATGCACTTCTCAGGTCCCGAAACAGGAGCGGGTGACTTGAAAACCAACATTGCTTCCTTTTTTCTCTTATTTTGGACGTGTCAAGACCTCCAGAATGACATGACATAGACATATATTGAGCGGATCGCTGAGGCGATGTGTATTGACCGGTATGAAACAACTGACGGCACAGAAGAGCCATTGCGTCTGCAAAAAGTGACTTGACGACGAACGACATAATGCCTCAGCTCAGGGTGGCCGAGCCTGGCAGTTTGTGGGTTAAGTTTCCCTCGTGGTCAAGTTCAATGTAGAGTCGTGATGGATATTCCATGGACCATTGATGGAGGTTACTACCGTCGACTTACCTTCTGACAGTGACACGTCAACAAACGTGTTGGACATGTTTTCAGGGATGCAAGAGGTCTCTTAAGGAGTCTGGTGCTTATACCGTCTTAGATGAATCTGGTCCGCTGCCCAAAATCGCTGTATACCGCATAGGCTGCCTCTCGCAGCAAAGGCTACTATTTTATTCACAACCCTTTGCTTTTATGAATGCGCCAACCTGGTTACGGTCAATGAGGGCGATCTAGGTGCCGAGATGACTTTAGGCTTAGAATATAAGAAACTTGACTTTAGTTTGTTGGGGTTGAGAAAGAGGAATAACCGGCGAACAAGTCATGAGCAGCAGCTCAAAGATGTATCACTTTTTTGCGGTGGGAGGCCATGCTGTAAGTTCCATCTAGATTGTTCAACATTGAACACTGTTTCTGGCGGCAGGTGCATATACCATCTCAATGTCGCCACGACACCATGAGGCGGTAATATGCAGCCGGGGGACACGATGTCACAAGTGAGTTCAGCGGAGGCTTCATTTCCAACTTCACATGGCAAACCGACCGGGCCCAACACCCCGGGTTTGTTATTAGACCAGTCTCTTGAATCTGCTGAAACCCGTCATGTCTGCGAAACCCGACTTATGGCAGACTTGTCGCAGGTCTCACTATTACCTCTATGTACTAACACCGCGACACCCATTGAGCCTTCTATTGTACGCGTAAAACCTCAGCACATGAGAGATATGGCGATTTGAATCACATGTTTGGGCGGTTTGTCATATATGAATTCCGGTGCATGGCCGCTGTCAGGTGCTTTCACGAGATTTATCAGGGGTATCTGACTGAGCGGGCATTGATTCAATTCGTCCAAGTCAAGTGTATGCTATGTTTCAGATTTCGGAATTGATGGTTTCATTTGGGAAGTCTAGAGGATATCATATGCTTACTTGTCGTTGATTGGCTGAGAGTCAGCTAGTTAACCTAGGCTGTTCGGCTTGTCGACCACATACAAGGTTTGGGTTGATTGTGGCCAAGCATGGCAAGTGAACAACCAATCTAGTCTGGTAGTTGTGACTCTACATTCCAGTCTATTACATGGCGTGATGTTGTCATGTTCTTACACTTAGGACCGGTTTGGTTCTGTTAACACCAGTGGTCAAAGCAATTTCTTGGTATAGTTGCAAGTAAGATCCTAGCAAATTAATTTGACAATCTTTAAGATCTTCTGTAAGTATGCATCATTACTTTCTTGGTACTAGATGGTAAATTTTGTATACTATGTTGGCAATGTTAGACAGAGCTCTCGTTGGTACTGGCCAAATCTTTGCCAAGATGTGTGCCGCACTTCTACAACAACTGTGGACTACGTTGTCACACTATATGTCTTACAGTGCATTGCTTGTCTATTTCAGGCTCCTACTTTACTAGGACAGCGACTCGGGAAATGCTTTTGAAATTGCGCCAGTGATGCGGTGCTAGGAGCTCATTTTTATGTGAATGGCCACCTCGGGTTACATTAGGTGTAGGGTAAGAAACAAGAGCACCATATTCCACGGCCATCACAAACAGAATCCTCCTCAGGCCAATTCAAACTAGGCTTGCTCACCATCAATCTACGGCACTTACAACGCTATTGGTATTGATCTTTGTTGTGGTTCAGTTCAGCCTGCTGACATGATCTGCAACAAAGGCATCGGCAGTCGCTCCTACAACAGGTGCTTACCTCAGTGAGCCTAAACAGAGCCTAACCAGTCTGGTTCAAATCTCCGGCTCTGAGAACACTGCAGGTCCTCCTCTTATCGGCCGAAAGTGGGGGAACTGGACTGGCTTCAAGACAATATCAAAACTTCTAATTCTGGAACGCCATTGTGGGGAGACTCCAGACATTCAACGTCGCCTGCTGGGGTAAATTGGTGCTGGCGTAAAGTATAATTTCCGTGCCTTTGAGGAACTGCTCGGAACCACAACCTTTGTGTTTAATTGTGATAGCTCAGTGAGATTAGGCGATTTTCAGCACTTCGCTGAACAAGCTGGCTCGGAAACACCAGGCTGCATGCAGTGAGCTGAGACAGTCACAGTATTCGCATCACAGTAAAACAAGGTTTTTGAGCTGCCAAGCAAGTGACGGAACCAGGTGAACCTTGTCGTTTGAGGTGACTGAATTGATACCTGCAATAGTGAGTCAACGGCGTGGAAATCGATGACGACTTCGAGACTTCAGTCTTTTTATGGCCAATCGTGTTTGTGATGATGTTGACATGCGGCTTGATAAATAAATAAATAAGTGCTGTGCTGGGACAGTAACAGCGCCGTACATATCCGTGCTGGCTGAAGGGGCTGAAAAGAGGTGGAGCCTTGATTCATATCGGATTCTCGGGGTCATGAAGGGGTCCGGGCTGCGACCGAGCCAGTACAAACTGTCAAATGAATTTTAGAGTCAGGCAGCCGGCTTGGCAACAGGCAGCGTGAAATAAGCTCAAGCTGGGCAGGGGGCTCACTAAGAGGAAAGAACATGGAATCAATGTATTCCAAGGACAGCACTGTATGGTACCGTGCATTACCGTTGTCAGTACCGTACGAAACCAAAGCCTGGAACTGCACACCTTTCCCCCCAGATTTCGAAGAAAAGAGATGCATGCCTGAATTTGTTGGGTGGCTTTTGCCGGATTTAAAGTGGCGCAACCTTACTGCGGCCCGGTTCAATATTATGAACAATGCTTTGCTTTCACATTGTACTTGGCCTTAGACTTGTTAGCTAGTTATCTGTTGCGGCCGCAGGAGGCCTTAAATTTAGCTGCGACTCAGATATGCTCTGTTGTCGAGCCGCATACAGTACTGTACAGTATGGGACTGCACCGCTGCAGGTTGACTGCATTCGGTGCTCATATACGGGTTTGTGGTGAGTCACGAGTGACGGTGCTTCTTGAAGAGTCTTATCACTCGCTTACCAGACATCAATCAATCTCTGCTGACATGAGACATGTCACTTGTTGTGCCCTGTTGGGACTTTGGCAGATATGCATCTGCTGGGGAAGATTGGGACTAACAACATCACCTTGGAATGAGTATTGGAAGCTGAACCAGTATGTAGCCCGTGTGACATTGTTCTCGTGGCGAACCAGCCAAGCCATGACATGACGTCCCTCCTCGGAAGAGGTCCGTGACTTTCGGTTCGTTTATCTCTGAACGAAAAATCTCGCAATAATGACATCGGATCCTTCGCGTACTCCGTATATGTTGATTGACTTGACTTGTTGAGCGGAACCTGACCTAACTGCACTGTACTGTGCAATATCAAGCTTTACCATTCACAGTGAAAGTCTGCGTGGACAGCCTGGTGTAATTTCACATTATCCATGAATTTCGAACCCTGGGCGGGAAGGAGCTGCAGGTAGCTGCCAGATTACAAGGACATGCATGCAAGTCGGGGCCAGCAAGATGATAATAAACTGGGGGTGGCATACCCATCCCGCCCTGCACCAGATAGATCAGACCCACGTAATGCAAGCTGGACAAAGGTGAAAGGTTGACGGACTGACTTGAATCTCCACTCTCCTGGTGCGCTGACGACTACACGCAGCCGTATTTCGTTTACCACTTCTGGCCTGGTCGGACCTGCTTGGTATCTGATCTGGTGTCTGATGCTTTCCGAGCCAATCTTGAAGGGAGAAGAGTCAACAAGCATTCTGTACAGTGCTCGCTTCTGCGGATAGACCTGGCGCGGACCCAGCTGTGGTAAATTGCCAGGGACTTTCTGCCTCGAACGTCTTCAGAAGCATACGGAGTCGAGTGAAGCGGGATGATGTTAAAGGTATCGATGGATCATTGATTCCGAGCAAGTCAAGCTGGCTGATTGATGACATGGAATCCGATCGCAATTGCCCGGCTCCCGCAACGGACCCGAATGACACCAGGCGGCAGGGCGTGACATTGCTTGGCTAGCTAGGTTAGGTCTGGTGCAGTCTGGTGTGGTCTGGTGGCATCAAAACAAAATGCTGTATGACAAACGTTGACATGTATGGAATAGTTATGGAGTATGCAGTACGGAGTATTGCTGCCCCATTTTCCCCATCCAGGAAGGGCAAATGGGTGCGCCTTCCGTCTGGCCCAAACAGACTAAGAGATATTCCTTGAATCCTTGCCAAGTGTGGCGCCCACGCTTTAAACGGGGACATGTGCCTGCATGTGCATCTGGGAGGGATTGAAACGATACAACTGCCATACTTCTCGCTTGCTTCTCGCACTTTGCTCTGTGCAATCGTCTTCGCTCTTTATCGATGGTTTCTGACACTCTAGCATCGTCAGAATGAGCGCAGCCGTCGTAGATGAGGGCCACAAGGCTGAGAAGCCCTTCGCTCCTTCCTCCTCAACTACACTAGACAATGAGAAACGTGAGGATGGAGCCGTTGACGATACACCAGACGAGGCGAAACCACGCCCTGAGCGAACGGCAACATTTAACGACTACTTGGTAAGTTTCTCAGCGCCACTGTTGATCTTGTGTGGAATAATAGGTATTTATCAACATCCAACAACAGAGAGTCTTCAAGTATGCTTCGAAATGGGATTTCCTGGCCTACGCAGCCGGTGTGTGCGCCTCCATTGGAGCTGGCATAACGCTACCCCTGATGAACGTTGTATTCGGTAAGTTTCTTCATCGTGTAATCAGCAACCAAAGACTCGCTAGAAGCAAGTGATGCACTAATACCGCTATTGTCAATGTTTAGGCAAGTTCGTTGGCAATTTCAGCAGCTTTGCAAACTTCTCCCCAGATCTTGATGTTGCCAAGGCTAAGGCCGACTTTGAAGCCAAGCTGGATAAGCTAGCGTAAGCACCAAGTTGTCTGCCGCATTCCCTTCAGTATGAAACTGACATTTTCATCAATCAGACTATACATGTTTGCGCTGTTTATTGCTCGCCTTGGACTCAACTATATCAACAAGGTACGTACTTTGGAAATTCGGCAACGTTGACGAACTCTCTACTAACTGGATGTCTTCAAGCTATGTTTCCGCATGATTGGAATCAGGCTGTCTTCGGCGATCCGCCTGCACTACCTGCAAGCTTTGTTTGCTCAGAGTATTCATGTTTTGGACTCGATGCCCCCTGGATATGCTACCACTACTATTACAAGCACCAGCAACACTCTCCAACTAGGTATTTCGGAGAAACTTGGCGTCTTTGTGGAGTTTTCATCAACAATCATCGCCGCAATCATCATAGCCTTCACGTACAACTGGTCATTGACTCTTGTGACGGCATCGTCAATTCTATTTATTGCTTTGACAGTCTCCATCCTACTACCCTTCATCGTCAAAGGCAACACTCGAGTAACAAAGGTAATGTTTGGAAATGTGGTCTGATCGAAGATAAGGTTGTTTTGCTAATACTGCGGTGCAAACTAGGCCGAAGGAAAAGCAGCAGCCGTCGCCAGCGAGGCTATGGCCAGCATTCGGATGATCATGGCGTGTGGCGCTGAATCACGCATTGCCAAGAAATATGCAGCATTTGTTGAAGAGACCAAGCAGCATGCCCAGTTCATGTCTCCCCTCATTGCCCTTCAGTTTGGACTCATCGTACGTTGTCCAGGAACACCAGTGCGTCTGTTGCAGCATGCTGATATTCTCGCAGTTCTTTGGTGCTTTTGCCGCATTCGGCCTCGCTTTCTGGTACGGCATCAAGTCATTTGTTGATAGCTCAAGAGGTGATCTCAGTACTATTGTTATGTAAGATACCATTGTTTCCCACGGCGACAGAGTAGGACTAATTCCCACACCTAGTGTTTTGTTCTCCGTCATGATGGTCGTCTTCTCTCTGGAGCGAACGTCAACTCCGCTGTTGGCCGTCAGCAAAGCTACAGTAGCCGCTTGCCAATTCTTCACGGTTATCGACGCCCCTGCCCCGAGCAAAGGCCACCTCAAGGACCCCGAGGTCTCCGCTACCAACGATATTGTCTTAGATAAGGTTACGTTCGCCTACCCCAGTCGGCCCCATGTCAAGATTCTTGATGAATTAGACTTGCGCATTGAGGCTGGAAAAATTACGGCAATTGTCGGACCGTCTGGCTCTGGAAAAAGTACTATTGTTGGTCTCATAGAGCGATGGTACACACTGAGGGACCAATACGTCGTAGCGAAAGCTGTGGAACAGAAGAAGAAGAAGAAGAAGGGCTCCGAATCCGAAGAGGATGAACCGGAGGAAGGACAAGCTGAACCCGAGGAGACCGGCCCACCTATCAAACTCAGTGGCTCTATTTCAACTTCTGGCCACCAGTTGGATGAAATTGAATTGCGATGGTGGCGATCGCAAATTGGCCTGGTCCAGCAAGAACCCTTTCTTTTTAATGACACTATCTACACGAATGTTGCCAATGGCTTGGTAGGTTCCCAATGGGAACACGAGTCGGAGGAGGCCAAGAGAAAACTAGTCGAAGAGGCGTGCAAAGAAGCATTCGCTGACGAGTTTATTGACAAGCTCCCTGCGGTACGTCGAATATTGTGGCGATTTCTTCTAATAATCATCTCTACTAACACTCCGGTAGGGTTATGACACTCTTGTTGGAGATAGCGGAGCCAAACTCTCTGGGGGTCAACGACAAAGAATCGCCATCGCCCGCTCTATTGTTCGAAAACCAAAGATTCTCATTCTTGACGAAGCCACTAGTGCAATTGATGTCCGCGGTGAACGGATTGTGCAGGCTGCCCTGGACCGAGTTGCCCAAAACCGAACTACCATCACCATTGCGCATCGCTTGTCAACCATCAAGAAGGCAGACCGCATTGTTGTTCTAAAGAAAGGCAAAGTGGTGGAGAGCGGAACGCACGAAAGCCTCATCGCAATGGCAGATGGTGTATACGCTGGCCTTGTCAATGCGCAGGCGTTATCCCTTGGAGCTGAAAACGAATCAGCAGACGATTCTCTCGACAAAGACGGCGAGGGCAGCACCTTGGAACGGGAGAAGAGCAAGGCCAAATCAGAACATGAAGCCAAGACTGAGACCAAATTGGACAAACAACGTAATCTGATTAAGAGTTTTGGTCGTTTCTTCTACGAGTCCAAACAGCATTGGTACCTCATGTTCTTGACCGTATTTTTTGCGGCATGTGCGGGAGCTGCCATTCCCCTTCAAGCTTATCTATTCGCCAACGTTGTGGTCATTTTTAAGTACGAGGCTGACAAGCCAAAGCTCATGTCTGAAGGCAACTTTTGGTCCCTTATGTGGGTGGTTCTCGCTGTTGGAGTCGGCCTCGCCTATTTCTTTTGCTTCTTATTCTCCACTAGACTGGCGTCCATCATTCGCAACAAGTATCAGCAGATGTACTTCGAGGCTATCTTGTATCAGAAGACATCATTCTTCGACGAAGAGGACCACTCACAAGGCACCATGACATCCCGCGCGTCTGGAGATCCGAAGCAGCTCGAAGAGCTTATGGGAGCCAACATGGCTAGTGTCTATGTCGCCATTTGCAGTCTTTCAGGATCCATTGCCATTGCTTTTGCGTTTGGATGGAAATTGGCATTGGTTTCAAGCTGTGTCGTTTTACCCGTACTCATTGGCTCGTCCTACTGGCGCTTCAAATATGAGATCCAGTTTGACAAGATGAATAGTGAGGTATTCGCGGAAAGCTCAAAGTTCGCATCTGAGTCCATTGGGGCTTTCCGCACTGTCACTTCGCTGACCTTGGAAGACCCAATCTGCCAAAGATTTGAAGAACTGTGCAAAGGTCATGTCATGACAGCGTTCAAGAAAGCTAGATGGGTCAGTTTGCTCTTCGGCTTCTCAGACAGCGCCACCATGGCATGCCAAGCTCTCGTCTTCTATTATGGCGGGAGACTTCTTCTGAGTGGCGAGTATCAAATCATGAACTTTTTTGTTTGCTTCATGTCCATTATCCAGGCTGGTGAGAGTGCCGGCCAGGGATTAAGTTTCGGACCCAATGCGGCTCAAGTGACAGCTGCCTCGAACAGAATTCTCAACATGAGAGACTCGAGACTACGCGATGAGCATTCCGAGGATGAGGACATTACGGAAGGCAAAGGAGGAATGAAAATTGAGCTGGACGATATCCATTTCAAATATCCCACACGGGAGACTCCTGTATTTGACGGCCTGAGCTTGACGATTGAAAAGGGCCAGTTTGCTGCATTGGTTGGAGCTTCTGGCTGTGGCAAAACGAGCATTATCTCGCTGTTGGAAAGGTTCGGGCCAAACGCAATCCGCTTATTTCTGCCGTTGAGCCACCCGCTAACAATGACATAGATTCTACGACCTGGACAGGGGAAGAATTCTTTGCAATGGCAAGGACATCACCGATGTGAATGTGTACGCCTACAGACGACATCTTTCGCTTGTAGCGCAAGAGGCAACCCTATTTCAAGGTAAATATCCATGACTGAAGCCTTTGTATATGGCACCATTCATTCACCCAACTTACACCATACCTAGGGACTATCCGAGAAAACATCCTCCTGGGCGTTAATGACCAGACTACGACGGATGAGCAGCTCCATCAAGCTTGCCGAGACGCCTCCATTCACGATTTCATCGTATCCCTCCCAGAAGGATACAACACCAACATTGGATCTCGTGGCGTCACCCTCTCAGGAGGACAGAAACAGCGCGTTGCTATTGCTCGTGCTCTCATCCGAGACCCTGATATTCTCCTACTCGACGAAGCCACCAGTTCTCTTGACTCGGAAAGCGAGAAGCTGGTCCAAGCAGCTTTTGAACGCGCGGGCAAAGGCCGAACCATGGTCGTGGTGGCACATAGATTGGCCACGGTCCAAAATGCAGATGTCATTTTCGTGCTAGGCGAAGGCGGAAAGTTGTTGGAACAAGGGAATCATGTGGAGTTACTAAAAAGGAGAGGTGTATACTGGCAAATGGTGAGAAACGAATTATTGCAAGCGTGAAATGGAGTATTGTCGCTAACAAGTATTACAGTGCCAAAGTCAAGCGTTGGATCGTTGATAGGCAGAATGGTTGGATCTCATGAGTAAAAAAGCACTACATATGGCCGGCGTTTTTTTTTTTTTTGTTTTAGGATCAAACCTTGCAGCTGCACCTGGTTTCTGCGTATATATTTGTCTTCATCTAGCTTACGCGCTCCTCCCTTCATCTCATTGTTAGATATCACGCCACGCATCTTCTTCAAAGCCTGTATTAAAATATCATGATGGTATATAATTTCAAAAAGCAAGCGCTATCCTACTCCTCATCTAGATGTAAGCTATATAACTCAATACCACTATTTCTGACACCATCTATTCGCAACGCGGCCAATGTGAAGAACACGCTCTACGCTTTCATATCCCAAAACTCATCCAGCTGCTCCATAATCACACTCACATGCGTCATTACAAAATCATGGCTTCCCGGAACCACCCTCCAAAAGACATGTCCCTCGCCCCCTGCAAGCGGCAGTCCATCACGCGCATAATCCTCCGCACTAATCAACTCATCCCTCTCCGCGAAAATTACCGCCGTAGTGCCCCTATCCCTCCTCGCAAGACCCTTCCACTGCTCGTGCTGCTCCGTCAGCGGCGCATACCGAATACACGACATAAACGCCGGCACGAAGCCCTCATGATGAAGCACCATCCACCGCACATACTCCAACACCCTCTCCTCCAACGGCGTCTTCGTCTCCCCATTCAAATCCTCTGCCTCAGCGGCTGCCATCACCGCCGCAGCCTTGGCCTTGGACCTCGACGCCGCAATCGGTCGCTGCAGCCTCCTCCCCGTTAGAACCGCCAGAATGCGCTCCGGGATAAACCCGCTCGAGAAGATGAACCGGCTTACGGCGCCAAAGGACGCCGCGTCAATAAGACCTGCTGGCGCGAGGAGAACCAGCGACGAGACCATGTGCGGGAACGCATTCGCAAAGGGGATGACGATGGCCCCGCCCAATGAGTACCCTATTAGTCTGAACCCGGATGTTCCTGTCCAGGAGAGGCGGGAGGATGCCAGCACGAGGAGCATCTGCGTGGTGTAGAGGCGCGTGTCGTGCGGGATATCGCCTACCCCATCTGTGAAGCCACGTCCAAAGAGGTCCTATACTAATTAGCTTACTTTCACAAGATAGGTAGGTAAAGAAACATACGAAGAGCATGACCCGACATCCTCGCTTGACGAGGGCGTGTGCAATTCGTCCCAGTGTGATGCACGAGGTACTTATCCCATGAACGAGGAGGACCTTTTCACCATCTTCTGGTCCGAATTCATATACCCGGATTGTGCCATACTACAAACGTTAGATGTCTGCCATGCGAATCAAGCGTGTTTACATACCGGTGTTTCCACGTCGCGTGCCCCCGGAAACGCATCGGGCAGGTACACCAACTCATTGAGCTCTGCCTCCGACGCCCTAGGTATGACTGTCTTCAAAGGACTTCGTAGGATGCGCTGTCTGCGCGGCCAGAGGGTCGCTTTGGCGAGGACGATGAGCGAGGCGGTTGCGACGGCGGCGGTGGTCGCCACGAGGGCTGGGTGAGGGATATCTGGCCAGCGGAGGATGTTCATACTGTCACGAAGGAACGCAAAGGGAAACAAAAATGAAAGTGTAAGTCTTAACGAGCGTGCGAGGAAAAGAAAAAAAAAGGGCTGAAGCCGCCTTGTCGGGCATATGACGCCAGCATTTGGTGTGGATGACTGTAATGTGGGTTTCAGTATCGGTCGGCAGTCTCGGGAGCTTTGGGAGCTGTGTGGCCCTGAAGCTCCACTGGCAGGGGTAGTTAACTGCGTGATGGGCGCGAGAGCTGGGGAATGGGAGGCATATGGGTTGAGGGAGGGATTCTACTTGTTGGTTTTGGGAAGTGGCTTGTTTGCTTTGAATGTGCCCAACTTAAGTTGACAGGGAGTGAGGCACACTTCATTCATGTGATTGGAAATTGTAATGGGTATCTTATGTCTGTCTAACTGCTGGGTATTATTGACCATAACGCGCATCATGACTCCTCTCGTGTTTCTGGAGTACTAGATCCTAATTAAAATGAAGACAGATTAGTCTATATTTTCCATCCTCCTACCCTCTGTACTGTGTTCCAATCCCCTTTAACCCAGGCCGACGGCCCAAGCCGCATTACCCAGCTGTTTAATCAGCTGTAGGAGGTTTTCAACAATCGGAGGCAACCCCTCTTGTATCTGCGTAAAGTTCACACGCAGAATATTCTGAGCAATGTCCATGCAAGCTCGAGGATCATGAAGTGATGCCTCCGGAGTCGATCCACCTTCTACTGGCCCCTTCATCATCGGCACCCCTTGACCGAATCCGATGAATCGCTGAATGGCAATCGAGTCCGCGCTATCCAGGTATATTCGCTCAGCGCCAGCCTGGAGGGACGCAAGCTGCTGTCGGTTCGCTCTCGTCACCACACCATATGTCCACACCGTTATCGCCGCGTGGTGTACGGCTACCGCGTAAAAGTCCTTGAGGTGTCCTGGCGGGAAGAACTTGGCGTAGCGTAGAACTTGCGATGCGCACCAAACTGCTGACCGTGCCTCAGAGCTAGTGACCCATTGCTGCAACGTTGGGTAGATGCGACGCGCCTGGTCCTCGCCCTCCTTGCCCAAGAATAGTTGCAAATCGTCGAGTGAAACGTGCAGATTCATCATCAACAGGTTGAGAAGAAGGTGCTCTCTTGCAGACATGTCTTGCCAATTAGCCGCAATGAGGTGAAAGCTTTGGAGGTCCTTGACCAGCTCCTGGTGACGGGACTGCAGGAGTAGGTTCGGGTTTCCGCCTAGGCTGTTCGCATATGACCGGGACTTGTGGACGGAACTGAGTTGTCGATATTCCAGAATCAATGCCCAGAATCCGTGAAGGAAGATCGAAATCGAAAACTGCACGTCTAGACGCAAATGATTTGCCGTTAACAGGTGTACATCGTGAAAGAGGTCACCGACTGAAGGTGGCCGCTTCGAATGTCCTGCGTTTCTCTCAAGATACTGTGCCTTCCATTCCTGTGCTGTTTTTGCAAACCACAATTCTCTCGCTTCAGGCAAGGGGAGTGTCAGTTCCGAATACGATAAACAGGGATTCGTCAACGTTGTCATTGATGTTTGTGCTTCCCGGAGGTAACAGTGAAAGACAAGTCTGTAGAAAAGGGCAAATTAGCAACAGTTCTCGCTGGCCACACCTAGGCAGTACGAACCGTTTCCATTGTTCCCTCTCTACCCACATCTTCCATTTTTCCTCAAGAACCTCGCCTTCATCCGAAGGGTCGACTTGGATAATTGGATATTTTGCCCTTTGAAACTTGCCTCGATAACGCATCATCTGAAGTTTCCGGTTAGTTGATCCATGCACTTTCGTTTCTACATACTATAGCAAGCGCTTACCGTGACTGGAATGACGAGATGACACTCTGCAATCTCCATTCTACGCCGATTGCCGCTCCACAAGCCAAGATCTTGAACCAGGATCAGTGATTGAACCAGGCCTAACCGCTGGATGGCTGTGTTGTTCTCCTCAAACTGTTGGACGAAATCAGTACCCATTATTGACTAAACGCGAAGGGTGACCTCATCATACCCGAGCTGGAATCGTGATACCTGTGTATTACATTAGCCGGTGGCCAAGAGAATGTGGTCTGGTGGAAATACGCTACTACTTACGGACAGCCTCCATCACTGCGAACCCGAATTTGCGCAATGTTGGCACCGGAGTCAAGGCACCTCCATGGGCCGCAGCCATAGCAATCCATTCTGGCCACTGGTCCTTCAGCTTGAAAGTGGGAAAGTGAATCCAGGAATCAACTTGACAGGCCTGCGCAGCAAGGAATATATGCGTTAAAGTATCCAACACGTCGACAGTAGGGAAAGATGCGGCAACCTGGTTAGCTACAGAGGTCTGGCGGCACTGAGAGAGCAAAATAGCCATCACACGGTCTCGCCCAGACTGTTCCAGTTTCTCAACCACAACTCTTTCCAAGCGATCCCGGCTATGTTGGAACTGAGAGCCTGATGTGTCTTGGGCTGACACGGCAAAGAAGCTCTGTTCCTTATACCCGTTGTCATTTGACTTTGGATCCCATCGCCATGGTGACTCGGTCCAAACTTTGACCAGACTCTTCCGCATTTGATTCATTTCAGCTGTCTTTTCAGGTTGAGGTATCAAGTCCTGCACCGGCATTGTCCCTTCAATCATGCCATCGACGTTCCAGTGGTCCAGCATGCCGAAATCCAGATCCGTCAGTTCGAGGTTCGCATTGTCGCAGAAGTCAAGAATGGGCATGCCTTGCGGGACTGTCATCTTATTCGGATCAAACGGCTGCTCATACAGCACATCTCGCAGAAAGTCGAAAAATGGTGAATTGCTGAAGTCCATGACTGCTGTTGAAGGCTCAAAAGCAGGTGGTACAATGGGCTCGTTGTTCGCTACGTCGTGATCTACCGTTAGTAAACGATTGGCCGTTATTTGCCCTAGCGAACTGTCCTATAGAGCATGTTTTGTGGTTCAGTTCACACATACCTTGGTCCATGATAGTTTCTGGTGTTGGCAACTGACTTTCCTCGGGTTTGAAGGAGGTTGTCTGTGAGTATGGCGTAGTCTTGGTACTTGCTCCAGGGAGAGATGAAGGGCCACTGGTAGCTGACTGGGCATGACTGTGGGAAGCTGGTGAGGAAGAGTTGCCTGATTCGGTACTAGCAGCCGCTACAGTAGACTGATTAGAATCGTGGGTCACTGTAGCATGCAGATTCGGCGGTAAATGGTGATGAACGTTGGACGGAGGGCCTGCTTCCGAGTAAACGCAGGTCAACTTGCGATTTACGCAACGTCTGCATGGTTTGGAGTCATCACACTTGACCCTGGCAATGGCACACGGTCGACATGCTTGAGAAACACGTCCAGCTCCAGGCGACGAGTTCGTTCGCCGTCTTTTCTGTGGCGAATCGTTGTCATGATTTGCAACATGCCGGCGCAAGAGATCTTTTCGAGCAAAGGACTTTTGGCAAATTTCGCAAGTAAAACGTCGACCAAGTGTATGAGTTTGAACGTGTCTCACCAGATGCTCCGGTCGAGAGTAGGAGCGGCCACAATCGCGACAGGCGTACAAGTTATTGCTTCCGTGATTTTGACGTGATGGCGCAGAAGACGTAGCTGCCCGAGTTGGCGCTGCTGTCGCAGTCGACGACGGACCAGATTGTTGCGCAGATAGTCCGTCATTGGCGTATGAATATGAAGAGTTTGACTCGGGGACTGTGGCTAGTGAGGCATGCCCGATAGATTGCTGTGAACCTGAAGCTCCAGGATGGAGTGGTGGCGGCGCAGAAAGATTTGGCTGAGGTGCTTGATGCGGAGGAGGAGGAGGAGGAGGAGGAGGAGCATTTGAAGCTGGTCGTGGAGGATCAAGAATCTGCGATAACGAGGGACCTGTCATTGCGCGACCAAACGAGCGGTCTCAAAGCCTAACCCGGAGGAATTGGAAGCTCAAGGAGGTGCAATAGTGCAATCTTGCGAGGCATTCATGGACGGACAGGTGGCTGTAAACAGCAGCTTTTCGATATGCTATGCTCGAGCGGAACCAGGCCAAAGTTGGGAGGTGTGACAGGATCACAAGATCAAGATGCAGATACTTATTCAGTACAGAGTACTCCGTTGAGGGTCAACGTTTGATGGAGTCAGGGTTGGCAGACTTGGCGCAACATGAACCATCTAAATGCAAAAGGCGAGGGCTAGAAGCAGGGAAGCAGGGAAGAAGGGCAAAAGAAACATCCAGACGAGATCGGTGGCGACGCAATGCGCGCGGACTGGATGTCTTAATTGTTTGGCTGGCATCCACAGCGGCGTCGGATTGCGAGCCGTAGATTGCTGCCGGAGGATGGCGGGTCCATCCATGAATGGATGGATGGATGGACGGATTGAGGATGAAGATGAAGACGGGGGGATGGGGATGAAGGTGAGTCCTGTCCTGGACCGGAAGCCATCAAGAACCAGGTCCAGCAGACACGGAGACTTGACACCAAATGGCAGGATGGCACATGTATCAAGGTTGAGTGTCAACGAGACCCCACACATGTGTGAGCCCAGCCGTTGATTGCACTTGACTTCCTTTGTCATTTGGAAGTCAGGCCTGGTACTAATCTGTAAGAACTGACCGCATCGTGTTCTCCCCATTGACCTCGACCATCTTCAATCAAGACATCAGACGACCCATTCGGGCTCCGGAGTGACAGTGACAGTGCATACTGATGATTGATCATTTCTGGGTTGACGGGTGAATCAATCAACATTGAATGAATTGATCGACCCCGTGTCGATTTGATGCTGGCACTGGGGCGCCTGGTGGGGGAACCAGCGGCGGCCATTGACGCTAGACCAGCCTGTGGATGCCCATGGATGAGACCTAAAAAGCCCCGAGAAGCCCTGAGAGCACGCTAACTTACAGCCCCATGCGCCATGCCGGACTCAAGTGCATGTGGGCACCAGACCAGACACAACCTGAGTCGAGCAGAGAAAAAGGTCGCTGGTCTTGAACGAGGCTCACGATTCATTGATTCCCTCGTTTATATCCACAGCCTGCGAATACCGGCCGAGTTTGTTTCCAGCTAAAACATTTTGACGATTTCCACTGCGTTCTGGTTTGGTCTGCCTGACTGTGTGAAACTTCATGACAGAATTTCGTATTGCACGAGCAATGAATATTCGAGGTAGGTTAGGTTCTGGCTTGCAGTATGGTGTCTATCTGAGACACCATCAAAGACACGGCAGCAGCAAAGGAAAAAAATAAACGCACAGCTGTGCAGAATCCAAGACGGATTCATCTTCCTATGAGAAGGTGACAGGCCATTGCTGCCGTTGCTACTCATACATGTGTCTAGCCTGACAGGAGCGGCACACGCGTTGCACCATGAAAGCCACGATAATACGCAAAACATGGGCTTGCCAGCTTGCGCGGCAAACTGGGGATTCGGAGCTTTTGGGCGGTCTTCTCTCCGAAATATGGCATCAGAGCTGTCGATAGTCTCTTGTCAACGCTTATTTTCACAACGGCTCCCATCCCATAATTACGCACTTCTCCGTATCAGTTGTACAGTACGTTTTTGCCTCGTCCATGGCTACAAGTTTTTTGTAGGCTTCTACCAAAGCGCCTGGTATCATCAGACTTTGCACAAACATGTTGTGTGATGCCCGATCATCCACGGAATCATATGCCACGATGCGTCGACAAACTGCTAACTTAACCCCTGAATATAACAAGAGAGTCTCGACTTGGCAGTAGAAATCGACTGACATGGTGAAATGGTGGTGCGCCGGCCGGGCATGCCGCGATTTCGGAACGGGCTCTGGTTAGCTAGTTAACCTCAACAACCTCCTTCCGACACACACCTGTTGGAGCAAAATACTCCTGATGAGCCGAATTCGTGCAATCGGCGCCCAATGTGCACTATCTTTGGACAAGTTGGTGGGCACAATTTGACCAAAAGAGCCTGTTGCTGGCTAGAACGTGGCGTCGACATCTCCAGCCTGATTGGAAGCACACCAACACGGTTGAATCACATCAAATGGCACATGGGATCGGTAATATCCTTGTGCCACAAGCCAAGCAGCTTGCTCAAGACTTGTCAACTGGTCTGGACGCCACCAGCCAGCCAGGCATTCTCCGGCCAAACCAGATCGATTTGCGTATCCGCACTGGCAGGCTACATGGAGCCAACCCAAATCTTCACGCTCCAGTTCGTCTCTCTCCGTACCCGTACTTTAACCACTCGTGCTTCTCGGCAATTGCAGCATCCAGGGACGCCCAGGCAGCTTCCGTGGTTCTGGCCCTCCGGATCGCCCGCCCAGCCTCAAGCCACAATGTCTGAGTGTGCGACTTGGCACTGGCCGAATGGGTAGCGAGATGAGCATCGACGCTGATCATAGTCAATGCTGTGCTTGTGCAACCCGCCAGGTAGTATACGGAGTATCAGGTAATAAATCAGCCCCCAGTCATTTCAGCTCTCACAGACGAGAGGGATACCCGAAATAGTAGCGAACCAATTGACGTAAATGATACTCCGTGTTCTGTGCAGAATCCAACAACTGCCTTCTTTGGTAGGTATCACTAAGTTCCTTGGTTTGGTCTCTGTCAGCTGGGCATGAAATGAGCGGCAAGAGACGGATTAGCCTGCCAGGGAGATTCAAACTGTGGTCTAGTCTCATAAACCGGGATCTTTGCTGACGCAGGATGCTGCAGAGAGAAATGCATTCGGTGCTGCCAATCTTCCGACCTGCAGACCTTGACCACTTTTTCCAGCCCGACAACGTGGGAAGAGGAGATTGTGCACCCATTGGTGTGGGACGAGCGGCGTAGGGCTTGCAGGAAACCAGTCGAGAAGCGCCATGCAGCCAATGCTGCATTGCAGTGTTTACATGTAATGTTCGTCCTCATTCCAGGATCGTGGTGTGTTGGCTGAATCATAGGTTGCCGCACAGTCGCTCACGGTAAGACCCGTGCGAATATTCGTGGCATAATTAAGAGACAAAATTGGACCAAAAATAAAAAAAATCACAAAATAAACGAGGCGAAAAAAAGAAAGAACGAGACTTTCCGTTGGCCCAGTGCTCCTTCCAGATTTCAACACCACTGGTTCATGTTTTCAGCCGCCATCTGGCAGGGCCTCGCTTCAACCTTTCTCAGACGACGCATAATGGCTGACGATGTGATGTGAACCCCAGCAAGCAAGCATCCCAGAATAATCACGCAAGCCGTTGCAACATCAAATTGTGACGGTCATCTTGGCTTCTGCAGGGTTGCGCCCGCTACATGTCTGGTACAGTTTGGTCTTGCATTCCTCAACCGGCGACTGCTAACTGTATCTGGAGCTGGAGCCCTGGTGCCCGCTGGGCGTGGATCAGACCAGACTCGAGGAAAGTGTCTAGTATCCAATCCCCCTTTAACCAGTCATTCGGCTCGTGATCCGAGTCTAGGCTTTTCAGGCCTTTACCCTAAAATACCTTGTCTCAATTGTAAGCTTCTGATTAGAGTGCAGCCAGGAGACCACATCTCCGGCAGTGAGACGCTGTTGGCCGACGGACGGGTTGATATAAGTCACTTCCCACCCCCAAAACGTCACTTCGAGTCCACACAGATCTCTCGTATCAGATCTGCTGTTTGATCTGTCTGTCCTGCACACTTGTCAACATCGCTAAGGGTGCTGCTTCTGCTGTCGTCATCATGCCGGAGAAGAACGAGGCTGTCGCTTCGACGTTGGACCCAAATGCTCACAACCCGGCGGCAGAGATGCGCCGGAAGCGCACTCTGGGCAATGTTCGGTTGATGCAACATGACAGCAACGCCATTATTCTGGTTCCAACCCCGTCATCAGACCCTAATGATCCATTGAATTGGTATGTTCTGCCATTGGGGGTATTCCTATAGTTTCCGTTAAACTCCATCATAACGACTCGCTGATTAACACTACTTCCTCTTGCAGGCCATCATGGAAGAAGACCTACATAGCTACCTTGCTCTGTTTCGCCATGGCCATGTGCAACTTTCTGGCAGCTGGCCCGACTATTGCCATAGTTGATACCGCTCTTGACTTTTTCCCTGATGCCATGAAGACTCACTCCCTTATGAGTTCGGCCATTCCTAAAACGGCGTACTTCTTCACAACCACCGCCCTGCTACAAGGGACAGGAAATTTATTCTGGGTACCAATGGCCAACAAATGGGGGCGCCGGCCAGTGTACATCCTCAGTTATCTCATTTACTTTGGGACGGCTGTCTGGCTCATTTTCGACAAGTCGTACGGTGGATTCCTGGCAGCGCGAATATTGATGGGGTTCGGTGCTGGCGCCGCTGAAACGATTGCCCCGATTTCCATTGCCGACATCTTTTTCCTTCACCAAAGAGGACGCATCATGTCATCATACACATGCTTCCTTTCCATTGGAGTTGCCATCGGCCTGGTTATATCTGGACTGATCACCATTGATCATGATTGGCGAACCATTTACCAGGTTGGCTCTGCTTTGGTTGGATTGGTTCTCTTGCTGGCAATCTTCACGTTCCCTGAGACAGCATATCCCCGAGATAAGCTTGCTGACAAGCACGAATCGGGCTCAGGCGACGAGATCCAGTCTCAGAGCCCCCCTTCCCCTTCTGATGTTGAAGCAACCTCGAAGTCTGTCCCAAAGAAGCACACATATCTCCAATCACTCAAGATCTCTAGTGGCACACTGACCACTGAGAACTTTTTTAAGATGATGATTCGCCCTTTTGGTCTCATTCTGCTTCCATCCGTTCTGTGGGCTGCCCTTGTTCAAGCAGCCACTATTGGTTTTCTCGTTGCCGTCACGTCCAATGTTGATCCTGCTTTTGAACAGACGTACCATTTCAAGCCTTATCAGGTGGGACTGTGCTTCATATCTGCTATCATTGGGTCATTGCTCGGTTTACCAGCTGGTGGACATTTGGGTGATATTGTTGCGGATTACCTTACCAAACGAAATGGCGGAATTCGCGAGCCCGAGATGAGACTCCCAGCCATTATGATATCTGCCATAACTTCCCCATTGGCATTAGTCCTGTTTGGAGTCGGCATCGAACACAAATTGCATTGGATATGCCCAACAATAGGGCTCGGCCTTTGTAAGTCCATCCCCTATAAGGTGATTTTGAGAATGTTGCGGTTTAACTGAAGTTGCAGTGAACTTTTCTATTACTCAGGCCACCAATATTTGCCTAGTATACGTCATCGACGCATATCGACCCGTGGCTGGTGAAGTTACTCTAGCCGTGATGGGCTTTAAATGTAAGTGTTATTTGTAGCTGGTACACCGTCTCACGAGAAAATACTAACGGCAAATAGCCCTCTTTGGTTTCTTACTTTCGTTTGAGACAAACCCTTGGATCAATAAGAGCGGTTATCAAAATGCCTATGGAGCTATGGCCGGGATCTCTGCAGCTGTTCTCATTTTGTGGATTCCTTTGTATTTTTGGGGTAAGAAGATTCGACATGCGACTTGGAAATGGCGTATTTTGTCGTTTATACATTGGAACGATGATCGTGAGGTTGGGGAATAGCGGGCGATTTGTATTTTGGCTTAGATATCATGACGTGTTTCAGATTACCAGGCGTGTTTGAATAAAGCTATAGGATACAGGAATTGAATATCGAAAAGTGGACGAAATAAACCATCTCCAACATGGAATTGACACATGCTGGTGGGATCTCGGTTGTTTGGTGAATTGCGGGGCCCCGCGTTTCGGGAAGTTGCAGAAATCCGGTGGAATGGGATCGGCTAAAGTTGTAAGCCACTCACTTCAGCTGTGAAGAAAGGGTCTGGTTCATCCAGTTGCTGACAACAGTAACTCCTCCTTTCCCCGTGTATTTATTCTACTGGCGTTATTCCTTATCCCCGTATGCCTGCACCCGTGTAAATGCCATCATGGTGCAAAACGGTAAACCCGCGGCAAAGGCGTGCGACGCCTGTCGACGACGCAAGCTTCGAGTACGTTGAGTAGATTGAAGCTGTTGGCAGGCTCACCACTGACTTGACAAAGTGTCGACAGAATATATCCGAACCTTCACTGGACTCTAGGTGCCTTAGATGTGTGCAGACTGACCTGCAGTGCACCTATAACGATGAACGGCGGCAGAGGGGACCAAAAACAGGAAGGTGAGGAAATTCTCACTCCGTCCACAGCTTGCCTGTGTACTCACACAAGACAGCCGGTTGAGAGAACTTCGAGCTTCGCAAGGCATTCGTTCAAAAGAGACGCTCTGCTCTTCAACCCCATCACGCCCCAGTCCTGGAGGCCCTGAGGCTCAGGAACATGAAACGCCTGGTGGTGGTTTTGAAGGCCGGGATGACCATTCTTCCCAGTCCACGGACTCTGCCTCGTATGGATTCGCAGGAGATTACTTCAACAACATGAGTCCTGAGCATACGGATACGGGCGTTTCTTTACCCCCCGACTTTAATTTGGACCAGCTCATCTTTTCCACTCCGGATGTCCTGCCTTTTGATTTCGATTCAACAGCCATGGCTGAACCAAATTGCGCGGTTGAAGTTGCCCGCAACGCTCCCTCATTCCCACCCGAAGATGGTATCGACTTTTCAAAAGAAGCCCTTACGGCTGAGGTGTCGAAGTATTTCTGGGCCGTATACCAGCGCTACCCAATGTGGCATCTCGACACTCTCCTCAGCAAGATTGAGCGCGGAGAGCACACCACCAGCAATGAATTCCGCTCAACCTGTCTGTCCATCTATCTTCTCAACGAATCAGTCCTGTTTCGCAAGAATCCGCACCACGGTTCATCTCGCTTGATACAAATAGCGACGGCGATTGAATCGACTCGTGCTTCCTGCAACGGAGACCACTTTGCCGAGTGTCCGTCTACCAATGCCGTCATTGCCTCGCTGGTCCTATTCATTGCATACAGTGTCTGCGACAGGCATAACCTGGCGTTTTACCATCTCAATGAAGCAGCTGGATTGCTTCGTCTGATTGACCCCGACAAGCTGGACTCTCTCGACAGCGCGTTATACCGCCGTCTCGAAGCCATCCTGTTCATCACAGAGTCGGCATCAATTCTAGTCTATGGAAAGGCACGCAAGAACAGAATGATTCCATGTCCCGAGAACTTGAGCACCCTCGAATCTTCAATGCGGTGGTACCCCGAGCAATACCGGCCAAGCTCCGTCCTACCAAGCGACCTCGCAAACATCCACCTCGGCTCTCTGGATAACAAAGCCGTCAACCTTCTCTACGCCCTCGTGAGTCTATACAACGCCACCACCGCCGAGGAAATCTCCAAAATATCCATCTCCAGCCCCGCCGTGTCGGAAGTCATCGAGCAGGGCGTCCTGGGAAACGCATCCCTCCAAGCAGCCGACGTGGACATCACGCGACAATGGCAGCTCTGTCTGCGCTGGCAGGAAGTGTTGTCGTCTCGGAAGGACAAGGCGT
This sequence comes from Pochonia chlamydosporia 170, assembly GCF_001653235.2. NCBI lineage: Eukaryota > Fungi > Ascomycota > Sordariomycetes > Hypocreales > Clavicipitaceae > Pochonia > Pochonia chlamydosporia. The sequence continues at coordinate 2,831,489 of NC_035791.1, read as the reverse complement.
CTTCTCATTGTGCCCCTGGTGCGGGATACACGCTGCAGATAATGGGGCTCACTGTCCTGCAGTACAGCCGGGCCATACGACCTGGGGAGTGTAGGATCGTGGGGCATGGCAAGCTGGCGAGTCTTGCGACGGCGATATATGACATTGCTTCGAATCTGGGCATTCTTGCCAATTGTACGGCTGTTATTGGGGATTTGATAAGGACGGTGTATGAGATGGATTATGAGAGGTATTTTGCGCCGGAGCTGAGCCTCGTGCAGTTGTGTATTGAGAAGGTGCCTAGGCAGATTACGTGTGGGGAGGATAATTTGATGGTTGAGGAGGGACAGTGAAATGGATTTATGTTTGATTATATTTCTGGCTTCTGTGTATTTGCTAAACTTGCTGGAATTGCGCTGCTTACACTTGCGTGGACATGTGCATACTGAATACAGGTAAGAGTTCCTAATCTATTTAAACTATATAAGAAATTATACATAATTCAATGCATAATCGAGAACCCGAACCTGGTTCTTGAAAAACTGCCTGGCAACATGCGTCGTCGGCGGAAACAACATGCCGTGCGGCACGCCAGGAACGATATCCAACTCAGAGTCAATCCCTGCATCTCTAATTTTAAGAGAGTACGCAATGCCCTCATCTCGAAGGAAGTCTCTTCCTGCGACGGTAACGTGCACCGGTGGGTGATTGGAGGGTATGTCAGACTTTAACACCGAAACAAAACGATCACGGCTCTTGTCTCCCGCATACTTGTCTACAAGCTGTTAGTTTCCAAATCAGTTGTTATGGCTGTTATGTCTATCTCACCAAGCAAAATGTTGATCGCCTCTCTCCCCAGCCCAGCGTCAAATTTGTTAACGCTCGAGTCATCAGACTTCAATGCCTCTGTATATAACTCTGGGTGACTCGTCGCAGGCACAACAAGATTGACGTGACAAATGCGCGGCTTCTCATGCTCTTCCGCATCACGAAGTGCCACTGCAGCGGCAAGATTACCTCCCGCGGAACACCCCCATATAGCAACGCGGGCTGTATCAATGTTGTATTCTTGGGCGTGGTCTAGTGTCCATTGGACAGCCTGATAGCAATCGTTCAGGGGGAGTGGGAATTTGTATTCCGGAGCGAGGCGGTAGTCTACATTTATGATGATGGCGCGGAGCTCCGAGGCGAAGAAGATGGATAGATCTGCCGTCCGTGTTAAAATCAACTAACATGGGAGTTTGCGGGAGCGATGCTATTACCTTCGTCTACTTCAGGATATCCGTGAATCCATCCTCCGCCATGATACATGACAAGGGCGGGACGAGGGGCATTATTCGCCTCTTCTACAGCGGGAACATATACCCGGACTCGAAAGGTGTCGTCGTTTCCATATGTAATGGAGACGTCCTTTATGGTGACTTCTGCAAGAGGTCGTCTCCGACAGTATGCAGGCGGGCCGCGGGCAAACTTCATAACTACATCTTTTACCCATTCCCTGGCGAGTGTTTCGTCAAATGGATTTGCGAGAGCACTATCAGAATAAGGAGGCTGAGAAACGCCCTGATGTAAGTTAGCAGTGCTACCTGTAAGAAGATGGACAGTCAAAAGCTTACCTGGATGTAATCCCGGTCTACAGCTTCGATAATGGACAGCTTTTTCGTTTCTTGTAGCGCCATATGCTCCATCTCAGTGAATTTAGCAATGGACTTGAGAAGCGATGCCTCCGGTCCCAATTTGGGAGCTTCTGATGTCGTTACAGCTGCCATTGCAGGGATAGAGCAGGGGTTTTCGTATGATCGGCCGGAAATAGAATGAATCAGATTGCCGTAAACAACCAGAAGCAATATGAAAAAATGGCTGAATCTATTGAAATAAATACATGGCATGTAAATATTCGTACAGTTGAGTCGTCAACTCTCGGCGATTTGGTGATACTCAATATGTGGCGCCGCCACGCGAACGCGGAGTCTTGCTCGGCAGCAAGCTCGGGGAAACTGGGTTGGACTCATACTCGGCGAAACAGTCTCCATTGACGAACGCGATGATAGAAACTATTGATTTGGAGTATAGGATTATTTGATTCGGGTCGAGGTTATGGTTTGTGTCTTGGTTATTTAGCTGGTGATCTGCTGCTGCTGCGTTTTCAACCGTTCGTGATGGTAAGGCTCGCAACGTTGAACGACATATTTAGCAAAACCAAATACGATCGGTGCAAACATGGATACAGTCGAATCCAAAGACATTGCGACTGCGCATGTCGACGATGGAGAATTTGCAAAGGGGTCTACGAGTATGGATGAGAATGGCCGTTGGTGGAATTGGCGAGTGATTATGAATCGTAAGTCATTCTCTCGCGGGAGACTATCAACCACTAACATTTATCCTTTCTTCAAGTGATTATCATCGGTCTGGCAATGGGATTATTTGGCTATGATAACGCATTTGCTTCACCTCTTGTCTCACTTCCGTTATTTGTAGCGAGATACCAAGGACCTGGCTTCCAAGGCGCATATGTATTTACCGTACGTCCCAAGCAAGACAAACACACGCTATGGTCATCCTACTCACACGAGACGCACAGGCTAGAAACTTGAATCTTCTCATCTGTATTCCTCTAGTTGGAGCGGCTTGCGGCGCATTTGCGGCCATCTTTGCGCAGAAATATCTCGGGCGTAAGGGGACTTACTTGCTCGCTTATGGGCTTCTTAGCATTCCAGGCTCTATATTGCAACTGTTTGCCCCGAATCTAGCAGCAATGGTCGTTGGTCGCTTTATAAACTGTATGCATGTTCACTGTTGACGGCTACCCTCTAAGACTATCCCCTTCAAAACTAATACTTTTCATAGACGTTGGAGTCAGCATTCTCACAAACGTTTGCCCCGTCTACCTATCCGAACTTACGCCTGCAAACTTTCGCGCACGAGCTGTCGGTCTCACAGTTGCAGGAAGCGGCGTCCTCTCCGTCATCGCCACAGTCGCCGTTTGGGCCACCGAGAAACTCACGGATCAATGGCAGTACAAGATCCCGCTGCTCATACAGGCCGTCTTCCCCGGAGCTCTGGTAATTCTGTCCCTTTTCCTAACGGAGTCCCCGATCTGGCTACTCTCCAAGGGAAGACAAGACGATGCGCGGAAGAATTTGCTCCTCCTCCGGGGCGGCAACGCTGCCCTCGTGGAAAAAGAACTAAGTCTCGCGGCGGCTGCGCTGCACTCGCACTCTGAACAGGTCCAGGTTAATGTGTGGGAGATTCTTAAACTGGAGCATCTTGAGAGAACTCTCACGGCGTCTGCGCCACTGTGTCTAAGTCAAGTCGGTGGCCAGATTCTCGTCTCGACGTACTCGACGGTTATTTTGTTACAAAGCGGTGTTGATGACCCGTTCAAGATCACAATCATCATCTTTTTGCTGCAGTTTCTTGGAACACTTATTGGGCCTTTTCTTCTTGACATGACGGGACGACGACCAGTGGCTCTTGTGGGCTTTGTGCTTCTGCTTGTCATTGATGTGGTGTGCGGTGCTCTTGCTTGCGCTGGGCTGAAAACTGAGGGACAGAGAGTTGGGCTGGCTGCGCTGTGTATAATCTTCAGCTTTATCAACTCGGTTTGCTTTCAGTCAATGTGGGTTGACTCCCTTGGTTATTGTTGCTGTTGGTTATATTGGTGGTTACAGACTAACAAGTTGACAACAGTGCATACGTTTTACCAACCGAGGTCCCGACATCACGGCTTCGTGAGCCGACCATGTCTTGGACTACGTTTTGGAGCTATTCTACTGCCATTATTACTACGTTTGCCGTTCCGCAAATTACTAGTCCAGATGCGTACGTTTGATCTCGCTGCTTGCTCGTTGCATCTTGCTCGCTTATACGGGGGATACTAACCAACACTGTTTGTGTAGGGCCAACCTTGGAGCCAAGGCTTTCTTGATCTTTGGAGGCTGTATGTTGATTACGCTGGTTTGGGCATATTTTTACCTGTGAGTTTACTTTGTTTGTGGTTGAGACGCACGCTGACTTTGGAAGGCCGGAAACTTCGAACCGTACTCTTGCTGAAATCGACGAGTTGTATGCTGCAAAGATTCCGAAACGGCATTGGAAAGGTTAGTGTGAGGTAGGGTATGAGAAAACTTGTCCGTTTGCTAACTATGGACAGAATACAAGTCGACTGCCAATGAGGTTGACAATGACTGCTGAGGAGAGCTAGCGATGGAAGGAAAGGGTAGCTTATGAAGGTTTACGACTCAGTTAGTAATAAGAACAAGGAAATTCAAGCTGTCGTGCTAAGTTGCTAAATATGCTAGATAAATTCTAAAACTAGCTGTCCTCTTTGGTTTAGACATGGTTGAGCTATAACGGGCACTAACAGACAGCTTGGACTTGTGGGTCTTGACTCTTTAACTCTTGAGTCTTGAGTCTATTCCATTGTCGAGACACACGTGGACCAAACGGGACGGAGTAGTTGCCATAGGTGACCTCTCGTATGTGCCAGAAGTCAGAAAAACTTTGAATAAACATGTCCCGAATACAGCGCCGTCTTGCATGGCCTTGTATTGTGTTTTGCCCAAGGCAATCATTTTATACTTTTAGACGCCACATGCATCTTCAACTCGCCTCCATTTCCAATGTTCAATGTTGCCTCCACTCCGACTTTCCCGTGGCTGAGAAGGGCGCAAGGCACCAACCAGACCAGGACATTAGCCATGACCCATGAGCCATGTGCCCATGACAGACCACCAGGTTGCAACTGACGCAAGAGTGATCGCGTGTCATTGTTTCCCCTCCTCTCCTTCGATGTGTATGGAACAAAATCGAGCAAAGGCGGCCACTCTCCAGACAGAGGCGATACTAGGGAACCAGACTCGTTTGCCATGGGCTGATGGTGCACAACTCTGTCCAAGGTGGCTGAGCTTTGATGCCTTTGTCTAGCTCCAGAGTTTGGAAACAAGGCCAACTCGTTTGAGCGCCCGAAACGACGTGCATGTGCTTGACTTGACTTTCTGATGGTCAAATTGGTGGCGGAACCAAGCTCAGACCCTGCGTGTCTGTCTGCGTCTGCGTCTCAACCCGAAACTTTTGTGGCGACCTATTAATACATCTCACGTCTTTCCACAGCCCTCCAACATCTGATCTCGAAATCCGATCCATCCCTTCATCCCTTTCTTCCCGACGACTTTTCCTCCTTTCCAACTCCTGCAGAGCACACCAAAGGCAAGGCAGGTTTGGAGTCACGACCTGATGTTCCACCATGTCAAGTCCTCGAGGCGGGTCAAGCCCCGTAGATAACGACGATTCAAGGGATCATGCCAACTCCCCACGACCCGATTCTATGACCTCCTCGCACGCGAGCGGTCACGGTTCAGAGACCTGCCGTTGGAAAACAGCAGAGTTTTACTTCCAAGAATGTTCCCGATACTTCGACTGTCCAACTCACCTCGTCGAACGAGTCCTCTCCGATTCGGACCATGCAGACCAGAGTGAGCAAGGTGAGGCTGCTGGTCGTGGGGGAGAAGGATCAAGTGCCCGTGTGCAGGTGAACGACAGCGAAGATGCATCTCGCGGGCCCTCAACCGATGACGAGAGTAATACACGATCGGATACAGATCATTCTGGTGCGCGTCTTCAAGGTGATATGGAGTCGGAAACAGCTGGATCCCGTCACTCGTCACCAATACAATCAGCCTCACACAGTCCCGTACCCTCCACCGCCCATGATCGAAACGAGCCCATGTCTCTTCCCATTCGAACCTCCTCTTCTGCAGCACCAGCACGCTCAGATCAACCAGAATCTACCGGTCAGGGCTCAACGAGAGTGCAGGTGCAGGTGCAAAACATGCCAAATCTCAGGGTTAACTGGGCAGACCTTGAAGCTCGATACAGGGGTGCATACACGCATGCAGCCCACGAAGGCGATCACCAAAGCGAACAAGTTGGATCTCGCGCAATGGCACCTCCGCAAGATACACGGCATGGCCATGCCTCATATAGACGACGAGAGTCTTCAGGGAGACGGCCGTCGCAAGACGCTGCTCGAGTACATCGACCAAGAGGTGACGATGGCGTCACACCTGAGTTTGTGCTCCCTAGATGGCAGCCAGACGCAGAAGTCACATACTGTCCCATTTGTCATACCCAGTTTAGTTTCTTTGTTCGCAAGCACCACTGCAGGTATGTTGTGTAGTTCTCATTCCCGTAATACCCCTCCGCGAAGAACATGATGACCAACAATCTCGTTGAATAGGAAATGCGGCCGAGTTGTTTGCGCCACTTGCTCTCCTCATAGGATTATTATACCGCATCAGTACATCGTACGGCAGCCGGGCTCTGACATATCGATGCCATCGAGTCTCCTTGTCGACGGTATGGGCGCTGGGTACTTTGACGTAAATGGATTATCAGGAGGCGAGCGCGTACGTCTTTGCAATCCTTGTGTGCCGGACCCCAACACGGCACCACCCGAGAGCCCGACACCATCGATTGGATCTCCCCGATCGGCACATCATAGATCTCGTAGCAGTCTGGGCGGCTCTCATGGAACTACACATCCATCTAACAGGTATGGTGCTGTATTCACTGGCGGAGACAGTCGGGATCCGCTGCAATATCACTATGCCAGGGCAAGGAGCATCACAATGGTAAGCGTGCCTCCATTTTCCTACATATCGACATTTGGTATCCTTCTAACAGCTTCTTGGAAACAGAATCCATCTGTCCAAAGCTCACCTACTCTTGCCTCATCCAGTCATCGTATGAGTGCACCCCATGTTCATCCATCACACCTAGAGCGGTTCCTTGCCACAGGTTCATCCAACATAGCCACATCCTCCTCAAGACATAGACACAGCTCATATGGGTTCGGAGAAATCGCATCTTCATCTCGACAACGTGCCTTGCCGCCCCCTCCTCAAATCGCAGAAGAAGACGAATGTCCCGTTTGTCACCGAGAGCTCCCGGTGCGCTCATTACCCAACTTTGAAGCCCTTCGTGAAGCACACATCAACAAGTGTGTCCAAGATCACAGCACATATGGTAGCCCTCGTCCTCCCGAGGGACAAGAAGCATCAGCACCGCCCGTGGTGCCTCGCCGAACAGGCATGTACGTTTACCCGGCGACAGAGAAGGATTGCGTCGACGATGCAGAGTGTACGATATGCTTGGAGGAGTTTATGGTGGGGATACCCATGGCTCGACTGGAGTGTCTTTGTCGATTCCATAGATCTTGCATTTCGGCTTGGTTTGTTAATCATCCGGGCCGGTGCCCGGTTCATCAGCATGATGGATTCGGGTTCTAGATTTCTCCTTTTTTTTTGCATTTGCAACGCCACTCGGTAGCTTTTGCTTGCCGAAAGAAGCATTTTTCTTTCATGGGTTTGCGGAGTATTGCTGGTTATCGTCACTTAGTTGCTGGCGTTCATTTTTAGCGATCGGTAATAAGGTCACTGGCTCCTCTCATTTTCATATACCTTGGGTGGTATAATTGGGCCTTCAAGGCTAGGCGTTGGGAGGGCTTCATGGCGGGAATAAATATGGTGATGAGCGAGATTGAACGATTTAGAGCTGAGAGTGGGAACTACATCTCAAAATTTGAACGGTTGCATTTCGACATTATCTCGTCGTGCCCAGTTGTACAATAAGACGGCATTTTTAAAAACTTTGCCAAAGCCCAGTACCTGGCCTAAGTGTAAGTTGTTCTGTCACCATGTGTGCACAACTTGCCAGCTCAGAGATGTGTCTAAACGCCGCACATACTGTAATCTAGTAGAATGTTTCTACTACCAGTGCACCATAACAGATCACTTTGTGCGAGAGTTTGTGGACGTACTCTTGGTTCCAGAAGTCGAGTCTTGGTCGCTGTTCGGTGTACTCCCTGCGTATCTTGTCATTCCGTACGAGCATGACATGGTCGTAGGCGTGGCCATGCTCGGCAATCTACAATACAACACCACCTCGCACCAAATGGCTCTCACAAACCCAAGCACCTGGATCAGGCCAGCTCACAGTGGCTGGTAACATAAAGATCGGCACAACATCGTCACAGTGGGGCCTCACGTCGCCTAAGATCAGGACGCTAGCTACGGGATTTGGGCATGGCGACAGGGCATGCGACGCTACAGAGATCCGTTCTGTCGGGGGGGACCAGGGACTCAGCGATGGGGACTACTGCCTGACGCAATATTATGGTGGGAATGCCGGGATGTGAAGTAGGGTTTGTTCCGTGAGGAAGACTCCACGAACAGCAGAACATCTGCGAAAATGTTCAGCTGGTTATGGATTGATATTCTTTGTGAAGAGCCTAACTGCAGTTCGATCTCGGAAGGGCCTTTCATGGAGTACGGAGTAGACCTTGCTCACTTGCAAATCGTCTACGTCTTTGATAATGCTGAGTTCAGACTGCCAAGGGTCCTGCGGCGCGGCAAAATAGATAGTGAACACAGGATACTCGTCATAATGCTATTCAAGCGATTCGTGATGTCCATGTGTCGGCTCCATATGTGTTGAAATCTCGTACATGGCCAAGAAATCGAGTGATTTGCGCAGACGGCGGGTTAGACGAGACGTTGTGGCACGCATGTGCTCGGAGTGATGCGGGCGGATTGATCAACGAGTGACTCCATTTCGGGCAGGGAGCAGTACTAAGTGGCTGACTGTGTAAAGATGGGATGAGCATGCCAAATGGACTGACCGATGTAGAAGGGTCGAGTATTCGGGGCCAAGATGTTGGATGTCAGTGCTCTAAGTCGTGTTTGCGCGGTGTAGAAACACCAGATGGTCCATCACAGAGTGTCGTACGTAGGGTCAGGTCTGGTTAACCAGAAACGCTGGAAACTGCTGATGCCCAGCTTGAGCATTGATTGATCTTGATGCTTGACGGGCGTGAGCTTCGCTTATTCGGCCCCGTCCCATCTGGTGCTGGTCTAATCAGACCAGACAGACTCCAGTTCCGTCCATGTCCAGTCTTGTCGGACCAGCAATCAAAAACTAAAACAGCATCCGCATCCAACCTGGCAATCCGTTGGTCTGGCCCTGGACTCCTGGGTTGCCATGCTGGGTTGGGAACATCACACCAGACCAGACTTGACAGAAACTTGACAGAAATCAGATTCCAGCTGGACTGCGTGCGGCAAGCGCCACTTGGCTGCTCCACAGCACCACCGTCAGCCAACCAGCCGCACCGTTCCCGCATGCGCCGCTCCAACCTACTATGGCCAACCTGGGCAGAATGGGGAAGCTGACAAGGGAAGCCTGTTGGCGATGGGGCATCATTACGTCGTTGTTCAGCAGAACCGGGGCCATCGAGGTCCAGGCGTTCCTGGGCATTGCCGTGAACCGCAATCGTGGACGTCGGATTGTAGCATGTAGGGGACATGGAACATGGACATGGTGAGGGATGGCCGCCGCGACGAACTGGAGCTGTTGTTAGCGTTCGCAATGGCCGATATTGCAAAGCTAGCCAAAGACCCGCCCGCATGGGAACATTGAAGAGTTTGGGCTGATTGTTTCTGGTGTTGGCGGCACTGGAGATTGCAACTGGGGCGGTTGGCGGCTTGGCCGTTGATCAAACTCGACGTCTGGTCCGGTCTGGTGCCTTACAATAAAGAGAAAAGTCCCATTGGGGTCTTGCATGGAACGGTGAACATTGAAAGTTGGCCATGACCAGCATGTGAGACATGGCCTGGTGCCAACTTTTAGGTTCTGGGTGAATTTGCAAGACTGGCGGATGCGCCATAAGAGTCTGTTTGGAGTTGCAGGTGGTCAGGGTTCCAATGCACGGAGTCGTCGTCAATGTACTCCGTGTTGTACGAGCCAAGTTGACGACCTTCAATGGTGAACATTGAAGGCAAGTACCAGGCACCAGACTGGAGCACGCACGGAATTTGCGGAGTACAGAACACAAGGTACAGTACGTACCTCCTGAAGTTTTGAGCTGGCTTGGCTGGTTCTTGGATTAGCTCCTCCCAACCCGATCGTCCGGGAGCCACTTGAGCTTCGGTATCAACATTGAAACCTTGAATCCACATGCACCCGCCTCCAAACAGCTCCAGCTCCAGCTGTGCCGATCCACTCACTCTGAATATTCCATGTCCCTTCACTTTTTCCCCTGCCTTGCCTTGCTCTGCTGTATTCTGTAGACGCCGGCTGCCGCTCGCTTGCTTTTGCATCTCCAAAAGTCGAGCTGCTTTTGCTCACCCCTTCTCTACAGTGCTACAAGATCGTTTCTATTATTTCTGATGCTCATGCTCATTTTGAATCATCCACGGTTACTGTATAAACAGCTCCACTATCTTTACTTCTTATCCCACACCCTCCCTCCCTCCATCCATCCATCCATCCATCCAACTCATTCCATCATATCGCTGCCTCCCGCCGCCTGCATCGCCAAAAGCAAGCTAGCGTTTTTGCTCGCATCGAAGCAGCTCGAGTGGCTGGTCCAGCCACCAGACAGCTCTCAACAGCAAACTAGTTGGAGTCCTCCGTGCTAAAGCTGATTGCCCAGAGTACTGGGCGACTCCTCATCCCACGACAGCCCAGTTCCCACTGGCACGCCTCTCTTTTTTTTTTTACTTTTTTTCTGTCTTTTTCATCCTTTTTTATTCCCGCCTCCGACTATTCATACCTTCCCTCCTGTCGCTTGTACCTACCGTCGAACCTCGTTGCGAAGCTTCAGTTTCCTTGCCATTGTCGTGGCTCGACGCCGCAAACACCTGTCCTTGACAAGGTACGTATCCGCAACCGTCCGCACAGGGATAATGCCGTGGGTCAGCCAGGACCAGACTGCTTTTCAGTGCTGGTCTAGATCAACGAGCTCCAGTCAGTCTCAAGCTGCTGCCCACTTGCGCTGGGCTCCCACTTTGGCCAGCCTGTGCCAGCTATGGCACCAGATCAGACCCCACGTCATCACTTCGACCAGCTTTGCCGTCCTCCCTGCTAATAGTTTGGTTCTTCTAGTCGCCCAACTTCGCGAGCTTCGTATACCCTTCTACTCGACAATCTCCTCCCAATTGGGCCCCGCAACATTGGCTACCAAGTTTTGTTTCTAGTTTTCCTGGCTTTGCGCCTGTAGCTGGCAAGATGTCCGCCTTGCAGGAGCGCGAGCTCAAGCAGGAGGGCGCTATTGAGGCCGCCGAAGAGAACATGATAAGTGCTGATGATGCCGAGAAGGAGATGGTCGAGCAGTCCAGGAACGCTGGCATTCCTGCATTTAAATTCGATCCAGATGCGACTCCGGAGCAGAAACGAGCTCAAGCTCAGGCTGTAAGCTTTTCACCTTTGTCCCTAAAGCATCCCCGCGGTCGCACAGTCGATTGTCGCGAAATCACGTCCGAAACATCCTCTCTCCTGATGGGCCTCCTGCTGACCAGCACTCTCTTCTTTCTCACATGCACAGGCCATCCCCCCAGAACTTCAAAGAAGCAGACGTCCCAAAGGTGCTGCAATCATCACGGATGTCGACGATGGTACTGGACCTGACGAAGAATTGCCCGACGTTGGCACAGCTGGTGTTCTTGACGTCGCCAAAGATGCGGATGGTAACCAGGACGTGACGGGCATGGATCCCGGTTCCCAAGAAGCTCCGTATTCCCGCACCGGTTGGGCTCCAAAATTTGGATGGGGTGACGGCGCGATTAACTCGGAGAGTCTCCTGGATCATTCAACTTGGCTGGAGGGAAGACTACCACACAGCCTTTATGGAGGTACGCGCTCAACATCAAGAGCTTCTATTACCGCGCGCAAACAACCATTCTTACTAACCTCCCACGAACTTATGCAGACTGGTACCACAACACCGCACTGATTATCTTCGCTTGTATTTCCTCGTGGCTTGTCGCTGTTTTTGGTGGTGGTCTGGCTTGGGTTATGATTATTATGGCTATCTGCGCAACATACTACCGAACCTCGCTGCGACGAGTCCGCCGCAACTTCCGCGATGACATCACCCGAGAACTTGCCATAAAGAAACTGGAGAACGATCACGAGTCGCTGGAGTGGATCAACTCTTTCATGGTCAAGTTCTGGCCCATCTACCAGCCCGTCCTGGCACAAACCATTGTCAACTCCGTTGATCAAGTTCTCAGCTCTGCGACCCCAGCTTTCCTCGACAGCTTGAAGCTCAAGACCTTCACCCTCGGCTCTAAGCCTCCCCGCATGGAGCATGTCAAAACGTACCCCAAGACCGAGGACGACATCGTCATCATGGATTGGAAATTCAGCTTTACTCCCAATGACACCGCCGATATGACGGCTCGTCAGGTTAAGAACAAGATCAATCCCAAGGTCGTGCTCGAAATAAGAATCGGCAAGGCCATGATCAGCAAGGGTCTAGACGTTATCGTTGAAGACATGTCCTTTTCTGGCCTCATGCGACTCAAGATCAAGCTCCAGATTCCATTCCCGCATGTGGACAGAGTCGAAATGTGTTTCCTCGAACGCCCGACGATTGATTACGTTTGCAAACCTCTTGGTGGTGACAGCTTCGGTTTCGATATCAACTTCATCCCTGGACTTGAGAGCTTCATCCTGGAACAGATTCATGGTAATTTGGCACCAATGATGTATTCACCCAACGTCTTCCCTATCGAGATTGCAAAGATGCTTGCGGGTACACCGGTTGATCAAGCTGTGGGTGTTCTCGCCCTCACCTTGCATGGCGCACAGGGCCTCAAGAATACCGACAATTTCGCCGGAACAGTGGATCCATATGCTTCCATCAGCTTCAGTCGTCGGCAGGAACTTGCTCGAACAAAGACTATTGAGGACAATGCGAACCCAAGATGGAATGAGACTCACTATCTCATTGTTACATCCTTTAATGACACACTCGATATCCAGGTATTTGACAAGAACGACTTCAGAAAGTCCAAAGAACTTGGTGTTGCCACATTCCGCCTGGAAGATCTTGAAGAACTCAATGTTCATGAGAATGAGCGACTTGAAGTCATTGGTGACGGGAAAGCTCGCGGTGTCGTCTCATGCGATCTGCGATTCTTCCCAGTCCTTGAAAGTCAGACTCTGCCTGATGGAAAGGTCGAGCCGCCCCCAGAGTCTAACCAAGGCATTCTCCGTTTCACTGTTGAGCAAGCTAAGGATTTGGACGGTACCAAGAGCTTGGTCGGTCTTCTTAACCCATACGCAGCCTTGTTCCTCAATGGAAAGACTGTTCATCGAACGAAGATACTCAAACGCACCAATAACCCCATTTGGGACAATGGCTCCAAGGAAATTCTCATCACGGACCGACGCAAGGCTAAGCTGGGCGTCACTATCAAGGATGATCGGGGTCTCATTAGTGATCCTGACCTTGGAAAGTACCAGATCAAACTCGATGAAATGCTGGAGTGTATGGCACAAGGCAAAGAATGGTATCAGCTGTCCGGAACACAATCTGGCCGTGTGAAAATGATGGCTCAGTGGCGCCCAGTTGCCATCTCAGGCGTCATTGGCACGGGTGGTTACTCAACCCCCATTGGTGTCATGCGAATGCACTTCCAAAAGGCTACCGATTTAAGAAACTTTGAGTCATTTGGCAAATCAGACCCATATGTTCGTGTTTTACTCTCGGGTATTGACAAGGCAAGAACTGTGACGTTCAGAAACGACCTAAACCCCGAGTGGGACGAGGTTCTCTACGTCCCTATCCATTCGCCTCGCGACCGGCTCACTCTGGAAGTGATGGATGCAGAGAAGATGGGCAAGGACCGCAGCCTTGGCTTAGTGGAACTCTTTGCTGGTGACTTTGTTCACCAAGAGGAGAATGGTGAATACATGGTTCACGACAAGAAGACACTTCGCAACGAAGGGCTGCGATTACACGGCAAGGGCATCGTCAAGGGTACACTTACATACACAGCGGCTTTCTATCCCTGTCTCAACGTTGCGGATCCTGAAGAAGAGGAGGAGGAGGCCGAGGAAGCACAGAAATCCGAGATGGCTAATGGCAAAGTTGCTGACGACAAGTCTGGGGACAAATCTGGAGAAACGCCGCGGCCGTCCGTTGATCGCAACTCCAACGCTGGCAAGTTTAGGGCCAGCTTGGACAAACCACGACCGAGTTCAGAGAAGAGTAAATCCAACGGAAGCAGCGACAAGACCGACTCTGAAACCGCGGGCCGGCCGTCGGCGGAGAGTACTGGTCCCCCAAAGATTCGTCTCAGCCCTGAAGAGCTTCTCAAGCATGAAAGCGGTCTCCTCATCTTCCGTCTCCTGGAAGCTGAATTGCCTGACAACAATAGCCGTCTCGAAATCTGGGTAGACGACATGGCCTATCCCTCTTACATTTCATCAACTGCGCCAACCAGGACACACAAGTTTGATGAAATTGGCGACTGCGTTATCCGTGAACTCGACTTCTCACGCCTCACCTTGAAGGCTCGCAAGAAGGGTGACGACAAGGACCAGACTTTGGCACAGCTTACTGGAAACACTATGGAAACGCTCAAACAGTGCTTGGTAAGTGTGGTGAGCGAGAGAAATTTAAAGCCATACAAACTGCCCTGTGGCAATTGGCTCAAGAAAACTAACATTGCATTTTAGAACAACCCAACAATGCTCAAACTCCGAACCGATGAAGGCAAAGGCGGCTGGGTCAAGGTCAGCCTCAAGTACATCCCAATCAAGATGGAGCTAGATGCCAGCGAGAGCATCAACAACATGGGTAAACTTCGTGTGGACGTCCTGGATGCTGCAGAGCTGCCATCAGCCGATCGAAACGGAAAGAGCGATCCCTACTGCAAGTTTGAGCTCAATGGCGAAGAGGTGTACAAGACGAAAGTCATCAAGAAGACACTCAGCCCGACTTGGAATGAGTACTTTGAAATTGCGGTGCCCTCGCGAACAGCAGCCAAGTTCAATGTCAACGTGTATGACTATGATTTCGCCGACAAGCCAGACTTCTTGGGGGGGGCTGTAATCAACCTGGACTCTTTAGAGCCGTTCAAAGCCAGTGAATCTAGGTATATGCTCGATGGAAAGTCGGGAACCGTTCGCCTACGATTACTATTCCGGCCAGATTACGTCACAAGGAGTATCCATGGGACATCTACCTTCTCCGGTCTGGGAGCCCCCACCAGAATTGTTACTGGCGTTGCTGGAGCTCCCATCAAGGGAGGTGCCGCTGTCGCTGGTGTTGTCGGCCACGGCGTTGGGAGAGGCGCGTCCTTCTTGAAGCGAGGCATCCTTGGCGGAAAGAAGGAGAAAGAAAACGGAACCGTGCCAGAGCATCCAGACATCCCGATTGTCACTACCACGCCAAGCGAAGGCGGCCCCGGGGGGGAGCCTGGCTTGAGAAAAGCCACTGGTCTTTCCGAGTCCCCAGATGCTTCTCAGAATATAACCACATCGCAGACAAGCTCCCCCAGCCACACCCGAACGAAGAGCGTTGCCACTTCGATCCATAGTACTGCGGCGGGTGGCGGCCCCAAGGGTACAGCTACCTTTACGATTGTGGGTGCTTCAGGCTATCCTTTGTCAACAGATCTTTTCATTTTGGTGTCTATGCTTTCACCAAAGGAGAAGATCGTTGGCAAAACCAAGCACTTCAAGGCGTCGAATGGAAAATGGAACTTTGAGGAGACGTTCAAGGTCTCCTGCAATGCCGATGCGCAATTCAAGATTGAAGCCAAGGGAGATCACTTCATCGGTAGCAGTGACGAACTTGGAGAGCACATCTACTTTGTGGACGAGAGCGGATCTAATGCCGCAAAGGAACTTACTGTGGGCGATGGTACAGTCACGCTCAAGAGCAGCTTCCAACCTGCGGAGATGGACGCACCCGATACACCAAAATCTCACCTGCGGCGCAGTTTCTTAAGCAAACGTGAGCCCCGAGGCAGCCGGGAAACAACACCTAACCCTTAGGTTGGGGCTGCAGTCTTTTAGGTGTCTTTCTGAGCTTCCCTTCGTATGGGTATAAAATAAGGATCTGCGTATACTATTCTGGATAGGAACATATTACGAAGCAGTGTCTAACAGTATTTTACGGCTGGAATTATTATGTTTGTGGTGGCGAGCATTTCTTAATTGCTTTATTTTTTTTTCCAAGTTTTTATTGGTTTCACTTTGTGAAAAAAACGGTCCCTTGGTTTGCTTCTTTTCCTTGTTACGCCTTGTTCTTCTTCAGCCTTTTTCTTTATCAATATTCTTCATCTCTAAGGACACTTATACCTTGAGTTCGAGAGCGAAAGGGCAAAAGAGGGGGTCTGATATTCCCGTCGTAACCATGGAAGGGGAGGCAGGAAAGGAAAATGGTATTGTTCGGTTTGATATCCTAGTTGAATAGTCTTTCTTAATTATGAATTCACATAAGCCAAGTACATTTTGCGAGCTCCAGCGACAAACAAAGTCAGAGGCTTGAGATTTTGTCTTAGACAAGGCCAGGTACCTAGGTATTTAAAACGGATTTGATCAGAACATGGGTCTCAAGTACCTGCATGTTTGTATGGAGTCAGAGCAAAGGTATCGGAAGCTGGTTATGGTCGACCACTGTACACATGTCAGGCCACAAGGCACCAACATCCATCTCGGGCTGTTGTCTTATGTAATCGGACCATGCAGGTACCTGCGCCTCAGACTCAACGCTGATTGGCTAGTTGCTCACTCCAAGGAAGCTCTGCAGTGCTCTTGTGGTGACGCGCGAGACGGAAGCTGCCTGACCTCCCGACGTTGAACTCAACAGGCACAGTCAACGCACGTCTCCATCCTGCGGCCATCTACACCATCAATCTGTCACGAATCCATCAATTCTCCTCACGAATATTCGCACCACGAGCTTTTCTGACTGCTAATTTGACATTTGGTGGCTCTACCTGAGGTCTGCCAGCGACGCCGAAGCGGGCAAAACGAAGCCCTCCTGCTACCCGAAACCGCTCTCGACCTTCATCTCTCTGTAGCTACGATGGATACTCTTGTAGCTAGGTACAGCCGGCCGGCGTTCGAGCAAAATGAGCCCTTTGAGAACGAGGCTCAAGAGATGATGGATGCCACATCGTCCTTGACCACCAAGTTTGCCATGCCTCCCATTTCTCAGGTTCGTCAACTCACGCGAGAAGCTGCCAGAATTAAAGCTGCAGCTTGTTCCTCAAGAGAAATCTGCGAAACTATCATAAACTGACCATTTTTTGCAGCCATCATCTTGGCTTCGAGCTGCCACGGATGACCGAGCAAACCCCGACTGCCCCATCAAGATCGCCCACGGCACGACAACCCTCGCCTTCCGTTTCCAGGGCGGCATCATCGTCGCTACCGACTCCCGAGCCACGGCCGGCAACTGGATCGCCTCCCAGACGGTCAAGAAGGTCATTGAGATCAACAGCGTTCTGCTGGGCACCATGGCCGGCGGTGCCGCCGACTGCCAGTACTGGCTTGCCTGGCTCGGCATGCAGTGCCGCCTCCACGAGCTCCGACACAAGCGCCGCATCAGCGTCGCCGCCGCCAGCAAGATTCTCGCCAACCTGGTCTACAGCTACAAGGGCATGGGTCTCAGCATGGGCACCATGTGTGCTGGCGTGACCAAGGAGGAGGGACCTGCGCTGTACTACGTCGACAGCGACGGCACGCGACTCAGCGGAAACTTGTTCTGCGTTGGTTCTGGTCAGACTTTTGCGTATGGCGTGCTGGACGCCGAGTACGACTATGATTTGAGTGTTGAGGATGCGCTGGAGCTGGGTAGACGAAGTATCTTGGCGGCTACGCATCGTGATGCTTACTCTGGTGGCTTTATCAACTTGTACCATGTTAAGGAGGAGGGCTGGGTGAAGCATGGCTTCACGGATACGAACCCTGTTTTCTGGAAGACCAAGTTGGAGAAGGGGGAGTTTACTAATGTCACGAGCGAGTTGGACTAGATAAGTGAGTAAGTGGGTAGAGAAATCTTGGAATCGGGAGTGGAGTTGTAGCTGGCATTGCTGGCGATGTAACTTGTACAACAACAAGATAAACAAGACTATTTATTGCGTTTTTATTAATTCCGCCATGGTCCCTGACTGCATTTGAATGCCACCATCTATCTTGATAAATTCCCAGCCACGTAACACCTGATCTAATGTTACATTTCTTGTCTACATAGTCATACACCAGAGTCCAGCTCATATCTACATCTAATACACACATATCATACAAAATACACCAAACCACTACTTCTGCCGCCTCAACCACCCCCCAACGCCCAAGATCCCATCTCCATCACCACCCTCCATCCCCATTGGCCACTTCCCCACAGGCAAGATACCCAAATCCGAACACCACCCCCGTTCAAACATCTCCATGCCCGTCCACGCAATCATGGCCGCATTATCCGTGCAAAACTTGACGGGCGGCACAACGATCTCCACGTCCGGATAACCCCTCACCCGCAGCGTTTCCCTCAAAACATGCATGAGGAACTTATTTGATGCGACGCCCCCGGCCACAACTATCGTCTGCGCAGCGGGTCGTAGCTCCGGTCTATCTTCCAAGGCGAGAATGAGGCGTGAGCAGAGGTGCTGAAACGCAGCACGCATGGTGTGTCGTGCTAGAGAGCGGCGCTGGTCAACACACATGGTGGGATTGGCGGCCGCTATCCGATGGACGTGCGTGTGGATGCTGGAGAAGGAATATGCGAGCCGGCGAGTATTACGGAAGGGGAGAGGGATGGTCCACTCGTAGCCTGTTGGGAGGGGGGTAATCTCGTCGGAGCGAGATGCAGCTGGTTCGAAGAAGGAGTAGTCTTCGGTGGGGAAGGCGAATGATTCGAGGAGCCGTCCGTACATGACGTCTGGGCTGGCGTCGAGGATTTCAGGCGGGAGAATCACCCGTGCCGTCTGGTCGAGGAGGTTACCGATGGCGATGTCCCCCGTCGTAGCGACTATTTGGTGCTTCGTCAATGCTGTCGAGTGGACGAGTTGGGTATGGCCCCCTGACACGAGGAGCGAGAGGAATGGAAACTCAGGGCCGGGACGTTGGTTCAGTGCTCGAACGAGCCGCGGCGTCAGAGCATGAGCCTGCATGTGGTGAACGCCTACGAGGGGAACATCCCACGCTACAGCTAGACCCTTGGCCATGTTTAATCCCACTGCTAGATTGGCCATTATACCAGGTCCTCTTGTTACGGAGACAAAGTCGGGTCGTTGCTTGAGAAGCGATCCATGCCGTGTTGGGATGCGAATGGTAGGTGAAGAGGTTGAAGCGTCGGGAAGGTGCTGCAGGGCCTTTTGAACTAGCGGCGCAAGGGACGAGTTGTGTCCTTGGACGGTTATTACGGGGTGGACGCCCTTGAAGGCGCGGTTGTCGGAGGATATGCGCTCATTGAAGAGGAGCTGTGTGGACGGTGGGCAGTGAGTGAGGATGGCGACGGCGGTGTCGTCGCACGAGGATTCGATGGCGAGGGTGAGGAGGGTTCGTTGTTGTTGTGAGGTGTAGCTATGGAGGGTGCGGGGGAGGAGGGCGCATCGTGGGCGGAGGAGGAGCATGTGTGTGGTTGTTTGATGGCGATGTTTGGTGATGATGAAGTTGGTGGTTTGGAGGTGAGGTTGGTTTGCTGTGGCTGCAGAACGGGCCGCGGTGGGTCCTCACTTACACGAGTTTGGACGACAACATGCGCGTGGTAAGTATATGAGACGAACATTTTGAGTGATGTGTAACTGATAGTTAAATGAGAATGTATAAAATATTATGTAAATGCAGGCAGTCAACGGACCCAAATGCCACATCATCGTACAATACAACCTATCCTCCAATTTTTATAGCGTTTCCCCAATGTGCATTTGCAAAGGAAAGACTGACTCGATACGGCTGGGGCAAGACGACTCTACAAGGTCCTGTTTCATAAATAATGCTCATCGTCAGATCTGTCACACCCAGTTCACCCACTCACACTTACACCCTCCACTGCCACCATCAAATCCCCCAAACTTTGCCTCCCCAGTAGCCCTCTTGTTAATCCACGTTCCTCCAACTCCCATATCATTCACAAACGCCTGTGCCTCAGTAGTCGCCACCTGCAGCCGATCATCAATAGGTCTATCCCACACCAGCTTCTTGTCCGGGTCGCCCCCATGAGTATCTTGCGTGACAGTCACAGGGTAGGGCATCGTTCCAGGACGAACAAGCTCGCCTGTTCCCCCAATCCCCTTACTTCCATCCGGTTTCAGCAGAGAAGACGTATTGCTTGAGAGTGCTCGCGTCCATATCTGCACATGGAGCCTGGTTTCGCCCCATGTTACGAGGTGAGATGCCTCTGTTTTGCGACACCCGCCGTCTTCGTCGAGGGGGATATTGCTGTCCGTTTTGTTCTGGATGTTGACGGATTTGAGGAAGATTGTGCGCTTGAAATAGGTATAGAAACCGTAGTGTTCGGTGGGTAGACCTCGGTCGAAGAGGCGGATGGGTTGCTGGACGGGGTTGGGCATCATGACCGCTGGGGCTGACGTGCCATCCTTCTCTACATCGGGTGGTGGAATGAGATCTTTGAACGTGGTGTTGCCGATGTTGGGGCTGATTCCTCTGCGGGTGAGACTTGGTGTTGCAACCGTGTCGTTTGTTGATTTGAGGAGACTTATGTAGAAGGGGGCCGG
Organism: Pochonia chlamydosporia 170; assembly: GCF_001653235.2. Lineage (NCBI taxonomy): Eukaryota > Fungi > Ascomycota > Sordariomycetes > Hypocreales > Clavicipitaceae > Pochonia > Pochonia chlamydosporia. The sequence goes on along the minus strand of NC_035791.1, from coordinate 2,810,967 downwards.
CTCGCCTCCTTTCTGGTCAGACTTGACGTTGTCGGTTGTTTCGCCGAGGAACCAAACTTCTTTGAACTTGGGTGGTGCGGGATTGGGTGTAAACTCAGTTGGTACTGGGGCTCGCTTGAGAACGCTTAACGCATATGTTGCTGCCCCGAATGCCCTTCGGGTTACAGTTGATATAGCTGTTGGCGGATCTCCGTTGGGAACGTTCCATGACCGACGAGTCCCGTTGTCCCACTGAATTTGCATAATCAGAGTCGGTTGGTTTGGCTTGTATGGGGCAACCGATGCTTGCTGATCCTTGGGCAGCGAGCAGCTCCAAAGTGTGGACGGCGCCGTGCAAACAGATTTGGCCGCGATGTTATCTGGTCCTACAACCGTCAAGACTCCTGTCGGCATAGGCGGAAAGTCTGTCAAGTTGACCCAAATAGAAGGTATTTCCTCAGGGCTGTGGCGTCGTGTGAGTAACACCGCCAACACAATTATAAGAATGATCAGAGAAATAATGCCTCCCCAGATTGCCATCCAGACCCGTCTTCTCTTGCGGCCCTCACGACCTGTACGTCCGAAACATCCTCCCGTGGGCATGCAGCCACGTCCTCTCCAGAAGCCACCAGCACGGCGAGCAATAATATCTTCTTTTTCATGTCGACGCCTCTGGCGCTCAATCTTGTGTCTGTTTCCTGCGGCAGAGTATGCATGCTCCTGGGGCACAAATGTGCCCATAGCTCGTACAGGAAGTGGTTCACTAATCAACGGCGGCGTTTGTGTCCGAATCAGAGCGGGAGTGCGGTCAACAGTTTCCAGTTGACGTCCTCTCTGAGAAGTCATTGTAGCGGCCAATCCTGGAGAAGCCGGCCTTGGGGAGGGAGGAAACTGTGAATGCAGCGGGTGTCCAGGTGGGAACACGGCACGATATCTAATCGACTTGGCCTCCTGCTTCTTCTTTGGTGGCGAGTAGGGTGGCGGATTATCTGATGTGCTGGTGCTGTCACGAGTAATGACAATCTGAGGCATCTGTCTTGTACTTGGCCCAGGAGCCGAGATAGGAGGCTGGATCAACTTGGGTTGCGACATCTCTGGTGTCCTGGTATCAGACCTTGGCGGCGGTGTTCGACGTGGAGTTGGCGCTCGAACAATTGGTGCTTTCACTGGTGCTGGAGCAACCTTTGGGGATGGTGCTGCTTGAGGCTTTTCCTTGATATCATGGCTTGTCCACGGTGAATTTCCTGACTGCTCCTTATAAATTTTCGGGGACTTCGGGGACTTTGGAGATTCAGTTTTGAGTTTTCGGCTGGAGAAGGACATCCTCTTGTCAACAAAGGGTGTAACGACATGATCCCACCAGCCGTGGGATCTTGAGCCCGCACTATCAGGACTAATGCCAAGTCCCCTGGGTTTTGGCTGTCTCTGCGGACTTGAAGCACCATCCTCTTCAAAAAGAGTACATGGTGTACCACTATCATCGTCATCCGGTTGGTTTTTTGACAGGTCAAGACTCAGAGCCTTTTCCTTTGCAGTCTTCTTGTAACCAGGAGGGAGCTCTGGAACAGGAGGTGGAGTTTGTTCCTTGGGTAGTTGTCTTGGCATGGTAAGTTGCGAGTACACACTTGATGCTGCTCCATTCGATTCAAATGAGCACGACGTATCCGGCGTATCTGGAGACCAAACAGACTTTTGGGGGCGTGTACCAGTTGCTATTCCCGTCTGATGACGAGAATTGTCAGACTGGGTAGGCGGGAACGGAGTCTCCAAGTCATTGATCAAGGCCGTTTGCGGGCTGATTTCCCGACCTTCCATATCGGAAGATGGCAGCGAGATCCCTATAACAATAGGACGGTCCTCTGGAGACAGTTCTTGGTTCTTTCCTCGGTCCCCTCGCGCCGGTGTCGCGGAATCGGGAGTCTTGCCATGACTCCTCTTCAACCAGTTCCAATTGCCAACTGACGCGGAACTAGGTTCGCCTTCCAAAGCTCTCAGAGCAGCGGCATCGACGAATTTCCCCGTCCGGCCAGTCGGGCTTCGCATGTAATGGGCAACATGGTTATTGCGCCGAAAAACTGACATATCAGTAATGAGGCGAATGCCAGCCTTTGCGTTCTGTGCCTTTTGCCTTTGACGTGATTTGATTCGACGAACTTTGGCTGTAGATATTCTGGAGGCTCTCAATGTGGCAGATTTTGTGTTTCTGTTCTGAGTTGACGTTGGTATGTTGGGCGGCTGGCAGATTTGAACCTGCTCCCCGGCATCTATGGGTGTGACGACATCGTCGTCTTCCCATTCCTCCCAGTCGTCGACGTCTTTTGTGTTGGTGGGGGCGAGGTAACCGCTATGGTAGTTCGATGGTGGAATCATGATGGCATTCTTGCATTCGCAATCGATTGAGTGGGACAATCCGAGTTGTATTCGCGGGCGTTGTGGGTGAGTTTGTTTGGACAAGATCGCAGCAGCGTATGTGATGCACAAATGGAAGCGAACGAAACAATAATCTAGCGATATTCCGTCGTCAAATACGTCGTCGGTATACTGAGTCAAAAATGAAGAAACATTGAAGGAAACGAAAGGAGTAAATGTAGTCAACGAAAAAGAATACGAAGGAAATCTCCACGGAATGATAGTCGAAGTTGAGAAATGAGAGACCAGGACAATAATGAAAGACCAGAGCACAAGGCTCGAAACGAAGACGAAACAATGCCTAGACACGAGAGTGAATGGAGAGGAGGAAGCAGAGACTACGGTTGGGAATGGGAATGGGAATAACAATCACACGACAATAGGAGCATGACGACCTGACACCTGCCCAACCCTCAACAACCGCCTCAGAGTGGCCAGAAACATGGCTGGCGTAATACAGCACAATACACTTGTTATTCCTTGCAAGATTGCTGTTTGAAACCGTTTACTAGATGAAGCGAAAGAATCCCGGTACGGCGCGTCTGTTCTCGCATCGCTGTCGGCGTCTAAATGCTTTTGAAGGATGTGGATGGATGGAAGTTGAGATTCTAGTCTGATCAAGGCGCTTCCAAGGGCCAATATTGTCATCCTATTGGTTGTCACTATGCGCCGTCGTGGCAGGGGTGTCTGATTGGCCGTTTGTTGTGGGGACCATCCTAGGATTCTTGATGCCGTCAAACTACCCTGAACGTCGAATATGGTTCACGTCTGGATATTGGCAAGTCGTAATTGTTCCTCCTCGGCCAGCTCTTGCGGCCTCATACGGTTTCATTTGGGTTAGGGTGGCTCGTTTGGGACTTCAGACTGGCTTTTTGGTGTGCGGCCAAAGTTTGGGCCGTTTTACCTCCCCAACATTGTGTTCGAAGCCACAAACCATGCATACTGGTTTGAAGTCAGGACTGCGGAAAGTGCCTAGGTAGGTAACCGACGCAAGTAGCAACTGGTATGGAAATCAAACTCGCCGCAACCCGAGCGGATGGATTAGTCACACAAGGGACAAGCATGACGGCAAGCGTCAAGAGAGAAGCTACAATACGGTGCGGGCCAGGGGCCAGATGTTGTGCACACATGGGTGCCAAGAACGTTGATGTGCAGTGTGCCAGCGGTGTGCAATGGTCGATCTTTGTTGAATAGAGGAGCATGAAGCCGTCCGGGGCTTCTGTAAGTGAATCTGGGAGACAGATCTGCTCACAGCGGACTGGGATTGCACTCGACGATCTCGGATAGCTTTCTCCGTGAGATGCGCCGTGGCGAACACCACCACTTCAGCCTCAACGGTAGCATCATGTGCACTTGGTCAATATATTGCGTGGCCAGCCATCGTTGCAAAACGTGGCACCCCAACCATTGACTTGCTCACCAGTCCCACTCTTGGAAGGGCACTGTTGGCAAACCAATGTTGATATTCTACCCCGAGGATTTGAGATGTTATGATGATAACGGGTCTCCGTTCCCCTGAACAAAGCAAACCAACACAAGTTGGTGACTGTGCCTCGTCACCTGCCTCCGATACCTCTTACATGCACCGGCGGCGCGTACACTCTCCATGGGCTCTCTGAGCCTCTCCCACCGGCGCAAGAACGACACAGAAGCGGTTCAATGTCACACGACATTGATTGCCAAAACCAGACAACTGGCAGGAGACTCAACATGTGGCCAGAAAGGACCATCCAACAGAGATCTAGCAGCAATAGCATGTTGGATCATCACTCGATCAACAGCCACATCCAACGTTGGGGCTTTAAATTTATGCGTACTATCCCATTATCTCACAATGGTGACGAGATGCGTGTTGGTCGCCCCGGCCGTCGGCCCCTTTGATGCATCGAACTGCCGAGAATCAGGGGTTGGGGAATAGAGACGGTATTTTCTTCTTCCACTGTGTAGTTTTGCCCAAAGCTTGCCCACCGTTGGGGCAAGACCGAAGACTGTACTATCGCTCCGCCAATGCCAACTCCAACCAAACTTGAGGTTGAAAGCGACAAAGAAGGAGGTTCGGATGTAGTAATCCGAATTTGGGATTTCGGCGACGGGGACCGCGAGATTGCGCTCGGTCAAAGTTGCTGGGCATATGCCACTAAAGGCACTACAAGAGCGCATTAGCATTTATTATTACTGTGGAAAAGGGCCAACTGGGTCCATCAGTGCGGCATTGTAGCTAGTACTGCTTTAGTGCTAGATTCAAGTGGAATCCGCAATCTTTTATTAGTACGAAGCAGGAGAGTCTTGGCGGAACGGCGGTGACAACCACTGGGAGCGGCCGAAATGGCCACGACAAGTCGAATGGGTTCATTGTTATCCACAAATTTCTTGTTCCTCGCGACAGAAACGATTTGAGACAACGTCTAGCCAGCGTGGCTTTCAACCCCGGTCTGTCCTCACAGAGGGATTTAAACTCCTTGTTATGGGCACAGATAATACTGTACAGTAGCTCCATTTGACTGCATTACGGGACACGAAAAATGGTTCCAGGTCTGCAAGGCGCCAGGCCCTACTAGTGGACCAAATATTGAGTCGAGGTCTTGAACGAACGGCTGAAGGTCGACGTTAGGAGATGGCAGCGTCCGCAGAGCTGAACGGTATCTGGGTTGCCAACCTGCGCAGTACGCAAAGAGGGATGGACCCTGAAGCGGGCAATAAACAAAATCTAGAATGGCTGTGACAATGATGCAATATGCATGCAGGATGATAACTGTCCGGGTAACGTCCAGGATGCGGGCAATAAATGAGTGTTGATGCCCCTCATATGCGCCTTGGGGTAATTAACTAGATGTCAGGCAAGCTGGATTGATGGCTTCATGTTGATGATCAATGGGTTCAATGTTGGTGGTAGGTTGTTGAGGGCAACTGCAGTCTGGTGCACATCATTGATTGTAACCGCATCATTCAAAAGACTGGAACGAGCGAATTGGCAGTTTGTTGTTTGTTACGGTCGCCCCTGCCGGCACAGACCAGACCAGGCATCATGCACCTTTGAATTTATTACCCCAACATTGGCCAACCTGCAATGCAATGTTGGCTGGGGAATGCTTCATGTTACACAACTACCAGTCTCGATAATTCCCAACATTGAACCACATGCACCAGACGCTTTACGAGGTGGGCTTACATGTCCAGCAAATAGTGCATAGTTTCGGCACCAGAGGACTTGACATCATCGAAGTCATTGGGACGCCAAAAGTCTAAATTCAATTACGACTTGTACGGTTTCTTTATCTTCCCCCCTTGTCGAGGCACTTGATGTCTGGTGAGAGTTGGCTTCGGATAAGCTGACGAGAGCCAAGCTTCCTCAGCCCCTGGCCAAAGTGCAACAAACCAACAGACGATATTTTTTTTTTCTCTCACATTCCCACCGCAATCTACAGACCCTGTCTTCAGCGGCGGCCCACGTTCTGCCGTCGCACCTTAATTGGTCTTATTGCGGCGCTATTCTCAACATACCGCATGTTTTAGCTCACGTCTCGTACAGGCTATTCTTCCCTGAAGAGCAGCTAATCCCAGCTTGGCATCGGGGGCAAACTGCCACGGTGGCTGCCGCGAATTTCACACCAGACTGGAGTCTGCGACGAGACTTTCCATACTGTACCGGTTGGTGGCACAGTTAGATACAGGGAGCACAGAGCACCGAGTCTCACCTTGCAGTTCATCTTTTGGTTGGATAATAATGAAAAAAAAAAAAAGCACGGAGTAGACAATCTGGCAAGAAGCCAATACATCCGCTACTTCTGCCCAAGCACACACCAACCAAGACCCAGTCAGTCTGCTGGCCGCTTGCCCAGGAAAAAAACGTCCTCCAGTCACCGCCCACAAAAGCCAACGTTGCAGACGTCGCGGACTTCGCAGATACGAGGTTTCTACATGAATTGATGAGTACCGGCATCCCTTTCTCCCATGAACCCTCGAAGCCACGAGCCTAGGACCCCCCCTCAACGTCAATTGTGGCCCAGCCAACCACACCTCAAAGAGTTGCTCAAAGCGTTACCTGCAATCTAAGCCACTTTTCCGCCCGGGCTCATTTGATCTCACTCGACGTCTTGCGTCAACCAGCATCGCCCCCATCCCAGTGGTTACGACAGCCAAGCCGACAGATAATATCTTCGTGGCACCGCAACTCAGCCTCCAAACCTTCGATTTAACATCACCGCGATAGTATCACACGATTCTGCTACCAGTTGGGTGCTCTGACACGATCCCATCGTTCGTGCCGAGTTCCACTGGTGGCCCTGTGCTCTGCTCTGCCCTTCGCGCTATTCGCAGGCAGTTCCACCGGATTTTTTTTGCTGTCACATTGCGAGCGAGGTGATAACCCTTTTCGTCCGGAACGACACCCCCTTGGGGAAAAGGGACGCAAGAGCCAAGAGGATTGTTTGTGCGCCGCGCTCTGTTGTCTTTTTATCATTACAAGGGCCATTTCGGTCACGCATTCGATTCGAGGCACCAAGCCAGTATTACGGACATTCCGTCGATTTCGCTGCCGGATCCTGCTCCGCCTCTGCTCATGGTGGCCTTGCGCAACACCACCAAGCGAACCTCACACACTCGATAAACGACGTCTAAACAGTCAAGCTGGCTTCTCCAAAGCTGACCGCCGGCTCCTCGAGCTCCTTCAGCGACCGGCCCGTCCCATCTCACCACCGACGACGCTCCTCGGCCGGAACCCACACTCTGAGCGAACAGAGATCTGGCAATCTACTTGCCATTTACCCCAAACAGGCAAACAAGGCACCACTCTCGCCAGTTCCTGGTACGTTGCTTGCAAGTCATTTCAGATCTTGAGAGATGGCTGTGGGACTGTGTTCCCGCTGGTTACCTGTCGAGTCGTACGCCTTTGCGTAACTTGGATGATCTTGAGACGAAACTGACACAACATGTCGTGCCCAGGTACTCCAGCTACTTCAATGTCCTTATCGCGTAGTCCATCACCGGTGCCCGGTGGTGGATGGTCCAGCCCTGGCTTGAATATCAACAGCGGCAGATCAAGTCCAGCCAACGCTCCCACTTCTGGCCCCGTACACTGGGAATCCGCAAAGATGCGACATCTCGGCCCCAATGGCTACCCGTCGTTTGCGACACATAATCAAGGATTTTTCACTCGTCATATGCGACGCATATCAAGCAGCCTTCCTCGATTCAACTCCAGCAATACAGATTCACGACATGGCGGCAGGGACAAACCGAACCGCGGACAGTGGCCAGGTCAGAATATTCCTTTAATTGGCAGAATACGTTCCATCTTCGGCCGCATGGGTCGAAAGCTGAAGATCAGACTGCTCATTGTCTTAATCTTTTTGCTTTGCCTATACATATTTTACCATTCTCGTAAGTACTTTGCCTCACGACCGTACGGAATGTTACGGGTGATTTGAATGATACGATTCTAACAGCGGATTCACGTAGCCCTTGTACATTTGTATCGAAGGGCCAATTGGGGTGGTGGAGGCTCAAAGTTCGTCATCATCCTCGCTGCCAATGTGGGAGGTGGTGTAATGGAGTGGAAGGGAGCTCGTGAATGGGCAATTGAGCGCGACAGTGTACGAAACAAGCGAAAATACGCCACCAGATGGGGTTACGACCTCGAAATCGTCGACATGAAGACTAGAAAGAAGTATGCTCACGAATGGCGAGAAAGCTGGGAAAAGGTTGATTACGTTCGAAGCGCCATGAGGAAATACCCCAACGCTGAATGGTATGTTGCGGGTGGCTTTTAGACGTCACCGGTAAATTTCCCGAGGGACTTTAACTAACAAGATGCTAGGTTTTGGTGGCTCGATCTGAACACGTATGTAATGGAGCCCTCGTACTCTCTGCAGGACCATCTCTTCAACAACCTGCAAAGCAACGTGTACCGCGACATCAACGAATATAATCCGCTCAACATCACTCATCCGCTTACGTATCCGTATCTTGATCAATCCGCTTTGAGCGCAGTGGGAGACGGCAACGTCAACTCGGTGAATATGCTTCTCTCTCAGGATTGCGCCGGGTTCAACTTGGGCTCCTTCTTCATGCGCCGTAGTGCCTGGACTGAGCGCCTTTTGGACGTCTGGTGGGATCCAGTGGCTTACGAGCAGAAACACATGGCATGGGAGCACAAAGAGCAGGATGCTTTGGAGACACTCTACGAGAATCACGCTTGGGTGCGGGAACACACCGGTTTCCTACCCCAGCGAAAGATCAACAGTTTCCCTCCCGCCGCATGTGGCGATGGCAGCGGCAAGAACAACACTCGATTCCACTACAATCAGTATGAGCGTGACTTTGTTGTCAACATGGCTGGTTGTGAATGGGGCCGAGACTGTTGGGGCGAAATGTACCACTATCGAGAGTTCAGTTATTGGCTGAACAGAAATCCCTGGGAGCGTTTCAAGGAAGATTTGATTGCTGTCATCTGGTTCAAACTGACAGGCAAATGGGTTAAGCTATGAGCCTACTTAAAGGTTTCGCTTATAATTACCTACACTGTCAGGCGAACGGGATCGCTATCCTTTGTTGAAGCGATGACTCGGACGTGGTATGAGATGGCGACAGCCTCACCACAAAACACAAAAAAAAAACTCGTGATGAGATTTACTCGCATTAGGGTTATTGCGGCGTTTATACATCGGAGACGATAACGCGGAACAGACCAAGCATATGCGGAGACTACACAACAGCTCCCTGGATTCGGCGTATTGCGATGATTCGAGTTACTTTCCCTATGACATATTAATACCCATTCTCTGCATGACTTCATGGTTCAAGAAGAGTTGAAAGGAGAGGAAAAGTTATGACTTTTTGTCTGTTTGGCAAGCTCAGATGAGAACACGAAAGCATGCTGATGGTATCCGTCCTCACGGCTTACAAACAAGAATGAGCGTCAAGACTTACATGATGACCGGTCTTGTTTGATGGTGTTCGTTGCCTTGGATGGTACATGCCAGGATACATTTGGTTTGTTGTTCAGGCTTAGTGAACCGTCACTATAGCCAAGTGGCGTTTTCCCGGCGGCGACAAAAAAGAGGAACAAATGGAGTTGAAGTTTTCACATGGACGAACAGAACCACGTGCACAGGGAGCACGAAGTAAGGAGGAAGTTGAAGGAATGGGAAGGGAATTGATTTAATCCCACTCCTGTTGCGGTTTTTGCTTCACCAAAACGTACAGGTTACTTATTATTTGCCAACCCATGCATGAGGCCCCCATCATTCGGCCCACTCAGGCGTTGTTACATTTTTCAGTATTTAGAGGTTTCTTCTTGAGCGGTATATTCTTGCTCTTGGGTCTGTTCAAGGCTTTTTGTGTCTATTTTTTCTCATTGTACTTGTACGATTTGAATATGATTTATATTATAATAGATGGCATTGAATCACATCAAACTGTCAAATGTGACGCGCACATGTCATGTTGCTGGGTCGTGTGTAAGAGGAGTGACAGGTGCGGATTTTATAAGGGGAGAGCTTGGCTAAATGGATACTGCCTCAAACAAGACGACGTCGTCGGTATTTGGGGCACATGACTGGACAGGACGGGAGATTAGCGGCACGCATGTCAAGCAACGGGCTGCAACCGAACGTCCCGGTCCATAGACACTCAAGTTTACGGGAAATGCCTGGTTTCGGCCGTTGGTAGAGCAAGTTGTCTGGTGTATTTCGAGAAAGACAAGGATAGACCTTGTTGGCGGTCGTCGGGATGCGAGGGAAAGGATGAACTATTGGATCAGACAAGTTGCTTTTGAAAATCAGCCCAGCAAAGATATTACTGTACGTTTGAGAATACAGTTATTCCCCTCTTCAGATTCTCTTGTCGGAAAGGTGAAAATGATAGGCGAGGTAGCAGGACTCAAAAGATGCATTCAGGGGTTGTGTGTGCCAGTCGGGATACACAATGATGCTGGACGTGATAGCAGCAGAATGTCAAGTAGTTTTCTTTCTCACAACATCTTTGCCCTTAATTTCTTCCACGTTGGAGAATGTTTGGTCTCCTAGCTGTCATGGTACAATAACCCTGCTGGGGGTGCGAGATCTTATTTATGCAGCCTGGGTGAAACATGAGATGAGGTCCTGAACAAAATCTCCTCAGCTGTCGATCAATGGCAGATCTGATGGGCGGGACACAAAAGGCCGAAGAAATGATCTGCCATCGGTCTTTGTGACAAGTCTAGAAGGTGAGTTGGCGGGACCCGCTGGCCGAAGGAGACAATCGTTGGCTGGGTTGATCACGGTGTTGAGATGTTGCACGTTGGGATGATCTCGAGGGAGACAAGGGGCGGTTTGCTTCTCCCCTGGATCTGGGTCCACTTTCCGGGCCCGCTGTCCGTTTCAAAGTTGATGTTGCTCGGCTGAGGAAAGGACGATGAGTCGCTTGTAGTAGAGATGAGGATGAGAGGTTTTCTTTTGAGTGGGTTGAGAGGTGTTTATTGATATTGAGTTTTTGTAGGGTTCAAAACTGATCATCGCGATTGCACAGTATGGTACAGTTCAAGTTTGTCTGTGTCTATGGCTGGCTCGGGAAATTTCCATTCCTGGCCGCAGTTGTGGTTCATTTGGCTGCCTCGATGGTCGCAGCAGTAGCATTATCTGTGATGCACAAGGCATAATAGTGTTCAAGGCTGTAGCTGACATTGCTGATAAGCGAGCCTAACGGTCATGGATCGCTTGTTGCTTCTGCTGCAGAAAAATCTTGCTCTAAAAATATTCTAGCATTTTGCCATGTCCTCCGATATGAACGTGCATACGGCCCAGTGGATGGCAGTAAGCCTGCAGTCTTGGGAATCTCGACACGTTATCGAGAATGCGAAAATACGACTGGGGGCTATCTTGGCGGCGCTAACTCTGTCATCTGCTGAGGCTGAAGACAAAATATGCTATTATGGGACCGACCACCTGCGTATCGCCCAGAGAGTTCTTTGGGGTATGATCGTCGACATGCCAAACCGAAGAATGTGCAAAATGATCTGCGAGTCAGACGGTAAGTAAGGAGGAGAGTTTATGAAGTTTCTTACACACAACTTTCCAGCTGCGGTGGTTGATAGGCATTCCACCACCCCATGTCATTGACCCTGCAACCTGTACTACGGAGGGCTGCGGTTCGTGCCAAGAAGCACGGGACAGTTGTGGCACAATGCGGTGCATCGCTTCGCTTCTCAAGGCGAGGTGATACAGTCAGTCGTGTGCCTGGCACAGAGTACGGCGTGCATGGCCAAGAACTCGACAAGTAAGGGCGGCGATGGTTGCACTTTCCATCACTCGAGCCACATGCTTGACCATCTTGTGATGTTTCAATAACGAGCCTCTTAAACACCCACAAAAGTCTATCTGCTACTTGGCGTGGCGCCAAACACTTCGAGAGCCTCTAATTCGCTTGGCGTAATCGGCCTCTCAAAGGCATGCCCATCTTCATGGCGTTGATGACCGTGGGATTGAAGATCCAAGTCCCGTAGTGGTTGAATATTCCGTGTGTTTCGTCGAGCGGGGGCTGTCAGTGCTTGTCAGGGTGTCCAAGCCATCTCTTGTTCCTGCATGGTTAGTCAAGGGATGGTGCAAGTTCGGACGACGGATGGGGCGAGGCGGCAAACATTGGCAAACTGACCAACGATGCACCGGCCTGATTCCTTATTCTTGCCTCAGCGTTTCATCAGCAAGGGCCGTCGGTGTTGTGCCACTTTTGGGCTCTGGGGGTTTGATGCCAGGGGGATGCATATATGCAGTTTGCCATGGAATACCCAATGGGAGGTTTAATGCTCACAGTCGGATGTGCGAGGCACGCCCAGGTTGCAGGCACTGGGGTCAGTCGGTCGAATTGTGGTGCTGGACAAAGAGGCGGTGGAATTTCAAAGAGGTTTTTCATGTCTGTGTGGTACTTTGATATGTCGTAGCCGAACAACCGCTGAACATTTGGCCGATCTTGGCTTGCAAGATTTCGTGGCAGAGTTTATTCTGTGTTCTACTGCTTGGCGAGTTTGAGAAAACTGGATTCTGGTCATAAGTCCATGACAAAGCGCGCGCCAAATAGCCAACATACGGATGTCAAAATTGCACATGATGCTCCAGATGTCGACTGTGACTGCCTGACCTGCGGAGAAATCCATTGGAAAGACCGACAGGGAAGGGACGAACACTGGAAAGGCGCCGCCCCACCCGAGCGCCAGTGTCAGGCACGGACAGGGGACCTGGCGTCGCTCTTGCCCCTTCTGCCCCTTGCCGTTCCCAGCCACAGACTGTGATTGGCCCGACCCCAACGACACCAGAGTCTCAGATTCACGGGCCTCCACCATGTCGGCAGGCCACGCGATGGAATGCAATTCTCCTGGATGCGCGTATCTCATGCTCGAGTTCCGGCCTTGACTTGACTTGACGCTTCTCGCCTCGTTGCGCCGCGCTGTGGGAAACATTCAGCTAATGGTGGGTTGCAAAAGCAACAGGGGGACAATGCCTATCCTTTCTATTCACAAACGACAGAAACGGACGACCCGTCCAAGTGGAAAGGGGCCACTCACACAACTCACACAACTCACTCGTTGGCTGAACCGAAGCCGAACAGAAACGACATGGACACATGCACTCGCCCAACAAGTCACCCTCAGCCAGAGACAATGAGCCCGTATTTAGATATCTGCATTCCCGTCCGAGGTCGAACATGTCTCTGCTCGTCACCATTCACCACTTTTTCGCATTCTCTCTTTTTTTTTGGTGCAGGCCACTGACTGTCGCCGGCCCTCGGTTCCGTTGACGGTTCCAACAAACTTGACTTTTGTTCCCTCCCTGTCGTTCAATCCTTCCGGCAGCTGGTCAACATAGTCTTTCTCCCGGCTTCGTGCATTCATCTTCTTCTTTCGGACAACCAGCCTCTCTATTGAATAGAGAATAACGTCATTTGATTTCAATTGTCCTTGTTCCAGTTGTTCATAAGCCATTGTTCTGGCTTCGACTATTGATTCCTTTCCTTTGGACCCTGATTTCACTTGCTGGTCACTTTATTCATTTATATATCGAAGACATCATTCCTTTGCCGTCTTCTTTACACCTTTCACTGTGCCTGTACAACTCCATCTTCAAAGCGGCCGAGAACACTCTCATAACGAGGCGTACACATTCCTTCCTTCACAGCTACTGCGTTTCCCGTCTGCTCAACTGCAATTGTGACAGAGTCGCTGCTTTCGCCTTCTTGTCACACTCTCACCAGCCTCGGGTTTTCGGCTTCCTACATTCTCAACTCGCGACAGGACAGCGTGTGTCAATTCAATTTCACTTGAACATTCGTCAGTGATCTGGAGAAGCTGGCGATTTCCTTGCTCCTCCCTTCTCAGTCACTGCTTTGACGCTGTCGTGCCGGCTCACACAGCGAGATCACGTTCAAACGAACCTCGCATACTCTTCTCATTCCTTGATACGAAGCATCAACAATCTAGTCTTGAAAACACCATCAACTTCAACATGCACTTCTCGGGCCACTTTGCTGCCTTGGCTGGCACTGTGCTATTTGCCGCTGGGCTTACCCAGGCAAACTACAACATCGACACCACTTACGACAACACCAACTTTTTCAATAGCTTCGACTTCTTCACCGACAAGGATCCCACTGAGGGCTTCGTCGAATATGTCAATAGCCAGACTGCCAACCAACAGGGCCTCGCTGGATACGCCAAAGGTGGAATTTTCATGGGTGTTGACTTCAAGACCAAGAACCCTGCCAAAGGTCGCAAGTCGGTTCGGGTGACTTCGAAAAAGTCCTTCACTCGTGGTTTGTTCATTGCCGACATTGCGCACATGCCTGGCAGTATCTGCGGTGCATGGCCGGCGTATTGGATGTTCGGTCCTCAGTGGCCCAACTCTGGTGAGATTGACATTCTCGAAGGCGTCAACGCTCAAACCAAGAACTCCATCACTCTACACACAAAGCCTGGCTGCTACATTTCCAATGAAGGCACCCTGGCATCTACCAAGTTTGCATCTGCGAACTGTGGCGCCTCTGGTACCTCAGCAGGTTGCGGACAGCACACCGCCGATACCCAAAACTACGGCGACGGGTTCAACGCCATTGGGGGTGGTGTTTATGCCACTGAATGGACTTCTGATCACATTGCCGTCTGGTTCTTTCCTCGATCCAAGATCCCCCAGGATATTCAGTCTGGGAAGCCCAATCCCGCCTCGTGGGGAACTCCACTTGCTCGGTTCCTGGGCGGGAATACCTGTAACATTGACAACCATTTCAAGGACAACCAGATTGTCTTTGACACCACCTTTTGCGGAGCCTGGGCAGGAAGCCCCCAAGTCTGGGGCTCGGATCCTAAATGCTCTGCTTTGGCCCCAACCTGCCAGCAATATGTGTCTGGTAATCCCGAGGCCTTTGCTGAGGCTTACTGGGTTGTTAACTCTGTCAAGGTTTACCAGAAAGGTTCTGGCAACGGCAACGGAACCAACCCAACTCAACAACCTCAACCTCAGCCCTCTCCCACAAAGGTTTGGACTCAACCTCAGACTCAGCCAACTGGACTTCCACAACAGCCAACTGTCCAGCCGCAACCCCAGCCTACCCAGACTTATAACGCTCCGCCCCCGCCAGCTCAGACAACTCAGAAAGCTCCTCAGCCCCAGCCTACACCATCGTGGAACGGACGAATTTGGAACGGGGCACCACAGCCCGAATCAGGAGCCAACTCTCAACCACCACCTCCTCCTCCACCCAAGCAGGACAACTCGTGGAATGGCCAAGTTTGGAACGGGGGTGGCTGGAACGCCAAGAGAGAAACGCGGATGGTAGCTAAGCGCTTTGCTGCGTGAGTCGAAAAACCAAAGAGCAGTGCTTGCATGAAAAGGAGAGAGAAGAGGATATGAACAAAGTGGTGAAAACAAAAGATACCCAGGGCGGGTTCCCATTGAACAAAAGAAACATGACAAGCATGATGATACTGCTTACATGATGACGACGGAATTATCGGATAACGGATTTTGGATTCTCTTCTTCTCTACATTGCATGCAGTGCTTGATAGATTTCATCATTGAGGCGAGTGCCGATATGTTTCATCTTCATTGTATATATGAGCTTTGCTATTAGTTGCTCCATTGGCGAGCAGCTGTCTGTATCAATCAACAAATGACAAGTAACTCTATGAACTTTGGGTTTAGATGCCGTGTGAATTTTAAATGACTGTTATTTCTGGTATAAATGACAGGGAGTCAGTGTGAAGTAATGTTTTGTATCTGGTCATATGCTGTGGTATGTATGTGTTAGCCCATCTTATAGCAACAGGTTTGAGCGGACAATACATGAAAGAACATTACAAGGCCTCACTATCTGGTTATTAGTACCAATGACACCGGATACCACAAAGTTTCCAGAATCAAATGCTAACTTAATATCTGACACTATAAACACAGCCAGTCTCACAGCCAGGTAGCTCACCAACCATTACCTGATATCCCCAAAGAAGTGAAATTAAACATTACTTAAACCACGGATTAAACCAATCTCAATCACAACCTCCGTCAACACTTACCCAATCCTCAATCATCCTTCCCCTTCGCAACACCAGCCCCCTTCACCATACTCGTAAACCTCTCAAAAGCCATCCTCCTCTCCCCCTCCACCCTCTCAGCCGACTCCCTCGCCATCCCAACCGCAACCTCCTCCCGCCCACTCACCAACCCACGCCACGCCTCCTCCACAAACTCCTCCAACGGCATCCCAAACGCCGGCAAACCCTGCAAGGTATGCAGCTCCGTCTGCACCGCCGGCGGAATAATCTCCACGACGCGAAGCCCAGGAAACGCATCCGCCAGCTGCGCACGGAAACACCACGACAGCGAGTGAAGCGCCGCCTTGCCAGCAGAGTAGGTCGGCACGAGGACGGACGGCACGAGCGCCAGGCCCGAGGACACGAATATCAGGGCGGTGGGGTGCGTCTTCGAGAGGGTCTGCAGGTGCGGCAGGAGGAGGATGGAGGTGTGTAGCGGGGAGAGGTAGTTTGTGTGTAGTTCGGACGTGATGTCTGGGAGGAGGCTGGGCGAGGGGGCGAGGAGGTTGACGCGGTGCTGGAAGCCGGCGTTGAGGAGGACGGCGTCGAGGTTGGGGTATTTTGAGAGGAGGCTTGGTTGTTAGTTGTGTTTAATATGTGAGTGGGTGAGGATGGGTTACCTTGTTGTCCAGTCTGGGAGGTTTTCGATTTGACTTATGTCGAAGCATTCGGCGGCGAGTTTGTCACTGCCGTGTTTGTGGACGAGTTGGTCTAGACGGTCTTGTCTTCTGCCGACGGCAATGACGAAAGAGCCGTTGTTGATGATGGTTTCGGCGAGGGCGAGGCCGATGCCTGATGTGGCGCCGGTGATGAGGACGCATTTATATGGGAAAGTCATTGTGGTATTGGTGCTTTAACTTTATTTATTAAGAGGAAGGAGAAAGTTGTAGGGAAAGTGGTAATATGGGAATATTGTGATATTTTATATCAGGGTTTATAAGTGTAGCCTGGATAGTCGAGCGGGGAGCATTATGTTGCTTGGGTTGAAGATGGTCGGGATGTGGTGGGACGTTTTCCCCGCGTTATGTCCAGGTTGCTGGATTTAACCGGCTGCAATGTTGTTTCCTTGACCTTGACTTTGTGGTTGCTATTTTTATGTGGTCTCGTCAAGTGTCCAAAGTGGTCCTTGCCGCGAGTTGAAGTGTGTTGATGTTGCGACTCATCGGACTATGATTTCGAAGGGGCAAGCAACTGGAATAGAGTTCCATGAAGCTGCGATCTTGAAGAATAGTTCGACGTGAGTTACGTTGTCGCACACTATTCCCAGCACAATAAACCCTTTTAATACAATGCCCAATTGCAGCCATTATACCCAGTCCCATCAATCAAATCATCATTGACTCTCACCACCCATATTCACCCCACATAGCACCATCACAGCCCAAATGCCCAAGCTCGCGACAACGACACAAAACCAATCCAGCCAGCACGGAGCCCCCTTCACTGCCAAGCCAAACCTTGAACCTTGAAATCCAGGGGTCCACCAATCAATGTCACATCGTGAGACAGCTGAACCATCTACTAATAATTTACCAAGGTACTTAAGTAGATGACGGCCATCGGCGCCGGAATACCCAGGCGTCTGCGACATACGTGGTCGTCGGCATCGGAGTCGGACTTCCAATTCCACCCCCCCTGTCCTTTGCCCATGTCGTTGTCTTTGTCCTCGGTTTGTCGTTTTGCATATTTGTTAAGATCGTCGGGTCGTCGCACGACGTCACTGCCTACAACACAAGCTATTTCTACTTCCTCTCTCCTTACTTCAACCCATCAATTGAATTGATCAACACCTCTAGTCTCTCAATCACCCTCACATTACATTGCCCAACATGAATTCCGCAATGGGCCTCGACTTTAGCAAAAACCTCTCCTACTTCACCGTAAGCTCTTACCTTGCGCAACCACAAACGTCTTCTCCATCCCCATCTCAATCATTGTAACTTACCGCTCATGAATCCAGATCCCAGCAGTCTACGTCGCCACATGCCTCGGCCCTCACACCTACGCCGTAGCCTGCTCCGGCAAGGCCTACGACAACGCCAACCCCAGAGCCCTCCGCGAGTCTGTCTGCAAGTCCGAAGCCATTGACAAGCCTGTACGTGCAATCCTAAAACCATCTGTAGTAACAGCACATCACTAACACCCCCCTCAGCTCCAGCAAGCGATCCTCCGCGCCAAGGGCGCATCAGAGAATGGCTTCGAGTCCATGGCCCTGTTTGCTGGTGCCGTCGTCGCCGCCAACCAGGTTGGTCTGCATGCGTGTGTCGTGAATACCCTGAGCATTGGGTACTTTGTTTCGCGGCTGCTGTATGTGTTTGCCTATGTGAAGCTCGGTGAGAATAGGAAGCTGGCTGGTCTGAGGAGCTTGATGTGGATGGTGAGCGTGGGATTGTGCATGACGCTGTGGTTCAAGGCTGGTTTGAAGGCCATGCAGTAAATTTGCTACTGTAAGAAGAAAAGGCGAGGAATGAGATGTAATTTGATGGTAAAGAAAGTCTCCACCACTGGCTAGAGAATGTAGTATACAGTAACTAACGTACGCAATACTCCTTCGTTGCACTCATGTCCGCGTGTCGTGGCTCATCTTTCGTTGGCAGGCTGCTCTTGCCTTTTAACTGTCCATAACTGACTAAATGCAACACATCTTCATAGGCAACATGTCGGCAATATGCCATTCTAGCAATATCATCTACTCCTTCCTCGATAACTCATCCCCTGACATATCCTACACTCCCCTTCCTACGTCTGCTTTCGAAATCCTCAACATTCAACCATCATATCAGCATATCAATATCCCATCTTCAACATGCAGTCCCAAATTCTCACCATTCTCCTCGCCGCATCATCCCTCGCAGCAATTATATCCAAAGACCAGCACCCCTCTGCAACAGGCACAATATCAAACCACAAGTCAGACCATACAACTTCAGCACCGCACCCAACACAATGCAGCCATGGATGTGGCCAGCCCTCGTGCTACAAAACCCACTCCTGTCATTACAGCTACTGCGACGAACACCAGCACATGTGGTGTTATTACTGGGGCGGTGTGACTTCTTACGATCCATCGGTTGGGCCGGTTCCTGCTGAGACGAGGGCATATCTGGGGCCTTGTGCGGATGCATCGGCTACCTTGGCTACACATTGTGGGAAAGTCGGATGTTGTACACAGAGCGTTGTGTAATCTGTTTTGCATGTCCTAGAGGAGTTCTTTCGAGACCGTGGTGGCATTACCTGAGAAGAGGCGAGAACTTACGAGGTATCAAGCATGAGATCTGATGTACGCGGTTCGGGTATTAGCATCGCAGAGTGATGGGCTCCAATAACAAGTAGTATTATTCAAAACAAATTCCATACAGATCGCTGATCAAATTGTAGCAATGATGATATCCACGTCTAGTCCTCCAAAAAATGCAATGCGCCAGAACTGTATGCTCTAAACCGAAATCCCCATGACACCTCCCTTGTGCATGTTCCTTGAGGAGCATCTTCTAGGTTGCTAATTCTCTGCGGCTTCATCAGCCAGCAACGCGCCCCGGGCCTCGTCAACAACAGCCGCCTCTGTCGCTTTCGGGTCGTCTTGAATTCTCATGGCGAAAATGCAAGACCCGAGCACAAATACACCTCCCAGAGCCATGACAATGGCAAAACTATGATCACCTGGTGTCCCCCGTGGTTTTTGTAGGAATTTAAACACGACGCTTGATCCCAGAGTGGCGATGATTTGGGGAACTGCAATGGCCATGTTATGAATACCCAGAATCACGCCGGCCTGGTCCACCTCTTCTTCTTCCTCGGCCAATTCAGCGTCCATTTCTTGCGAATTTCCACTGGACGATGGCGCATCTGGCGCATTGTGCCCATAAGGCGCCATGTTTTGAAGCTTCTTGGCCCGAGCAACGACATCGCGTCGACTAATCTCAGCACTGATGATGGCCCAGGGAGCCCAGAGAGTCATGGCCCAAGTGATACCAGCCAGTCCTATCAGCACCGTGGCGGCGCCAGTGGAACGCACGAGCACTGTACAGAACATTGAAATGGCGAACAGCAACAATGATCCGAGCCAGGCCCGTTTTAGGGTGAAGCCTGGGATTCTCAAACAGTCCAGATATGACCGCCGAGGCAATCCAGTTGTCTTGGCCGTGGCGAGCTGGCCAGTGTGGTCGTTAAAGGAAACCGGTTGACTGTCGAATGTTGGTGCAATAAAGAATGGTAGGAATACGTTTGTGAGTAAGCTGACAATGGCGTTTACCAGTAACGCAAATGTCCCTATGCGAGTGGCTTGCTCATATAGCACATCGAGCTCTTCCGGTGTCATATTGGGGTTCTCTTCCAAAAACGGTTGAATATAAATCTCTCCAATGTAAGAAGACGTATAAAACAACAATGGGAAGAATCCGACCCAAGCGCAAAACTGGACTTCGCAAACTCGTTTCGTCTGTGGTGGCAAGCGCTTAATCGACTTGACAATGTTGAAGACGAAGGAGACAATGTTTGGTGTCTTCTTTATGCGGGATCCATCCGCTCGAGGATCCCTCTCGTGAATAACGGCCGTACTCAACGCAATCGTAATTGCCAAGCCGATACTAGCAACGGCGCAAAGAATCTTGAACTGGTTGCTACCGAGAAACCATAAGTACGTGGGTAGATTGACGTATCCGGCTATGTAGCCCGCAATGTTTCCGATGCCAGTAACACGACTCGCCATGGAATTTGCCTCTTCTTGTTGATGTGCCGGTGCACAGTCCACGATGAAGGCGCGGATCGCTGCTTGGACGGTATTGATAGCAATGTCTAGCACGTATATGCCAATCACGGCAGCGATGATGGTGACGACTTTTACTCCTTCCGACTTCGGGTCCGCGCCGAATATTCCCAATATACCCCCGACAATTTCTCGCGTCCAGGCAAGAAACAAAAGCCCAATGATTGTCGCGATGGTGCCACCTATCATGAATGGTCGACGCTTCCCCCATCTCGAACGGCAGTTGTCACTCACCACGCCAACGTACGGTACAACGAGTGTGCCCGTCAACGGGCCAGCAATCCATACCAACGCCATGAGTGACTTGCTTAGTCCAAGAGAGAGTAAATACGGTGAGCCGTTGGACAGTTCAACTGCCCATGCCAGCTGAAGGCCAGCAATGCTGATTGTGAGCATGACCATGTACCATAGTCCTTTGGTTTCTTGGGTTTCGTCGGCCGCCGGCCTTGGAGCTCTTGTTGATCTAACTGCATCGCCAGAGTCTGATTCATTGCTGCTGAGTAGAGGCGAGTTTTCATTGACTTCGTCGGCCAGGCGAGCGGTGGGCGATACTCGGCCGAGTCCAGAGCCAGAGACGGCCTGTTGTCCCCGGGAGAGGGATGGCATCGGCGGCTCAGGTTCCATCCTAGCTTTCCTTTCCTCTGTGCCTTGACCCATCGTACCAGCCATGATGAGAATTTAATGGCGACGGGTTACTTGTCGAGCTCCGGTATTGGTAGCTTCGATAACTCACAGAGCAGCCATGTAGCTTGGGTCAACTTGCCGAAATTACAGCAGAATGCGTCACTTGAAGTGGCAAGTCTCAAAGGGCTGGGAGTAAAGTCATTGTGGTGCGAAGGGTAGGTCCATCGAAACAACGAGGCATACACTGCAATGTATTTTTGTGTACTCGTTTCATGGGTTGAGGTCGAGGGCCACGCGACTGTGTGAGGTGATCACGGTACGTGGTCACGTCCATGTTCATTGGGGCGGGCACCAACAGGCCGGTACAGGTAACCAGACCCTTGCCGGGGAACAGCCCGCGTTGAAAGTACTTGGACTTGGGCAGCCATGACGCACTGAAGGGGCCTTCTTCGTTGGGGAGTGCTGCCCAGCTCGAACAAAGGAAATGGTGGGTCGGGCAGGGTCTCACTAGGCCAATCATAAGCACGAGCTTTTCTTTCAAAGAGCAACTCCAAATTACCCTAGACGATGTGGCTACAAGTCAACACAATCAATCAAACATCTGAAATTCATGCACTGCCAGAATGGAGAACTCACAGCTTGGCATCATGCTCGGGGAAGGGATATAGAGCATCTGACTGTACTGAGTTGTTTCCGTGTTTTCTTTGGAGCCTGGTTCATCGATTTCTTGCAGTGATATTTAGTGGAGGGTCAAAAGTAGTTGAACATGCATGTGGTCAGCATATCACGTTATCGCGGTACATACTACAGTATATGGAGATGCATTAGTGTATACCTGGATATGGGCAAATACTTTTCACACCACAGACTGTAAATTACTGAATGTTTCAATGTTTGGGAACAATAAGCCGTTACATGCAGCAGGTTGCTCCAGGCATCGAGTTAACCGAGTTACACCACAGCCATTTCTCCTTTACCATGGCTCGATATTTCACTAGGCAACCATATAGCAAGGTAGTTGATTGACCATGCAGTGAATGCATGCGATATCTCAGCACTGTCAGTTGCAAAGCGTTTAGTCAGACATGATCTGTTAACGCACTGCGACCTTGGCAGGTGAGAACTTGGTCAAGAGGGAAACAAATGTCCAAGCTGCCAACCGCACAGACAGGGTAGCCAAGAAATGCAGTGACGACAGTCCGTCGTCAGATCCGTCATAGGAGCTCTGAAAGGAGGCAGCTTGCGTCAGGAAACGTTTTCGAACTGCCAAGACATATTATGTGGGTGTCTGGCAAAAGCAACGATGTATTGTTTGAGGTAGATTTCCAGGGAAGTACTCGTGCCACGCCCCACTTTAGCTTGCTCAGATTTCCTTCGCACCACCTAAAGTGGTGCTGACCACTGCAGCGGGCAGACCACTCCACCGAGCAGCTAGCTAGTAAAATTAACTATATTAATTAAATAAATACTATTAAATAAATAAAAATTCTTATAGCTTATAAAAAAATCTAATTATAAATATTAAGCTTTTTTTATATTAGTATTTCTAATATTAAAAGAGTTATATTAGATTTTAAAATATTTAGACTTTTTAATATTAGATTTTAATTTAGTTATTTCTATTATAATAATTTATATTATAAGTAATAAAGTATAATTTACTATATATATATAGATTAAGCTATTTTATTATACTTTAATCTACTATAAAAATCTAACTATAATATTTATAATTATTTTATTATATTATTTTATATATATTTTTAATTTTAGAAAAATAATTAAACTTAAATATTAAAAATTAATTTTATATAATTATAAGTAATTTAAAGTATTATTATATATTATAATATAATAAAGTTTATAAATATACTTTATAAACTAGATATATTTTATATTCTTATATAATATATAGCTATTTTAATATATATTTACCTTTACTAAAGCTTTTATATAGAATTTATTAATATAATATAAAGTATTATATTATAATTATAAAATATAATATTATATTTAGCTTATAGTTAATTTTAATATATTCTAAATATTTATTTAAAATTCTTATATAAGAATTAATTTCTAGATTTATATTAAAACTTTAAAATAAAAATATAAAGAAAATTAAATTATAAATATATATTATAAGAAAATTTATATTTTTAACTAAAAGTAAAAGAAAATTAATATATAATAATCTATAGATACTTAAGTATTTATATATAGATATTTATTTTAAATTTTAATTAATTATAATAAGTTTAATTATAGGTTATATATTTTAGGCTCTACTTTTTAAATAGTTTAATTTATAAGCTTATATAAAGAATAAAAATATTATTTAATTTTATATTTATAAGTTAAATAGTATTATAATAGAAACTTAAAAGTATATATTTTTAGGTATTTTATTTCTATTATTTTACTTATTTTAGTATTTTATTTCTAGCTAGCTGCTCGGTGGAGTGGTCTGCCCGCTGCAGTGGTCAGCACCACTTTAGGTGGTGCGAAGGAAATCTGAGCAAGCTAAAGTGGGGCGTGGCACGAGTACTCCGTATGGAGAACTCCGTGGACGTCAACGCTCCCAATGAAGGACTGAAAATGGGAGCGAGCACAATCAAATGCACATGTGACAAACAGGAGGGCTAAAAAGTAAAACAACAAATAACCACCTGGCTGGTTGTGACGGAACAACTGTGCATGTTGCAGCAAACAATGCTGAAGAGAGCAATTCCAAAAATAAGTACTCCGTACGGAGTACTGCATCAAAATGACAGCGACATCCATGTCTCACCGTAAGATGCCTTCAACTGGCTCGGGTCAGCAGAAGTCGTGAGGTCAGCCACGCTAATTTAAACCTGGACAGATGTTTGCGCACTTCTGAGCCTCATCACACCTCTGCAGGTCAGCCTCCCGACAAGGTCGTCTCTAATCCATGGCAGCAACATGGAAGTGTTGAGGCACAGCCAGGCGTGCATCGCAGCAGAGTACATCGCTGGAAGTACTGTATTGTGCTGTGAGTCCGGTCCACATGCATGTCCATGCCATGCCAAGACAGTTGACATTACTGCGCACTGGCGGGCAGCTTTTGTCCCGTGGGTTTTTGTCAACCAGACCAGACTCTATTGTGAAGTGTTGAATCTTTTCTCACTTCATACCACGGGCTGGGCTGAGGCACCAGACATCTCAAGATCTGCATGAACGCAGGTAACCGACGCCAAGAGATGGCCAAACAAACCAAACCAAACCAAAAAAAAAAAAACTCTGCTTGACTGGGTGGCTGCGTTTGCTGGTGTGGTTGCGCTGCAGTGCAATCTTGATTGATCGACGGTGCCACCTCGTTCTGGATGAGCCATTCCGTCGGTCGGTCGCGAACTTGGAACTCTGTGGGTGGCGGCTTCGACGGACATGCCGCAGAACGGGAAGGTTGCCGGTGCAGACACAGTATTGTCTGGTCAAGTACTGTACAGTATCTAAATGGAACAAAGTGCGGCACAAGTCGGGATCGGAGTTGTTGCAGTATACTTTAGTGCTCGGGCGAGATGCCAAAAGTCCTGTCCGCTTGGTGTGTTGTTGGCTTGGCCATTGTCTGTCTGGTCCCCAGCCTTGACTCAAGCCTGACACCTACAACGTAACAGC
The DNA here is from genome assembly GCF_001653235.2 of Pochonia chlamydosporia 170. Lineage (NCBI taxonomy): Eukaryota > Fungi > Ascomycota > Sordariomycetes > Hypocreales > Clavicipitaceae > Pochonia > Pochonia chlamydosporia. The sequence goes on along the minus strand of NC_035791.1, from coordinate 2,786,001 downwards.
CCAGCAGGCAGCCTCTTTTGGGCCCCCTCGACTTGATGGTTTGATGGTACGGAGCCCGCGACTCGAGGCCAGATGGGTCCAAAATGGGTCAACTGGTCTGGAATTGTTGAACCCGGACCCGGTTTGTCTGACAGCGGAGTGGGAGTGATGGCATTGCGGGCGAGGCCAGGAAGAACAAAAGGCCAGGTTCGGATCTGGATCTTGTACAGACGTCATTGGGTCCTGGATGTCTGACTGAACGAGCCAGGCACTTGAGTCTTTTGGTCTGCTTGGCCTTGGCAAGTGCAATACGAGGCCGCTGATTCGGCTGTAGGTGGCCTTGTTACGTCTGCTGCAAGTGGTCTCTGCTCTGCACTGGGAACAACCTGGTCCTTCAGCCGAACTCAGCACTCTTGCAGCAAGTCATCACGCGTCAGGCTAAAATTGCCTTTTGGCTTGATGTTGGTGCTCAAGCGCTCGCTCACATGCCAAGGATATGAAGTTCAATGGTCACTGTTAATCCCACGCCAAAAAAAACAAAGTAGAAAATAAAATACAATAAAATTTGCCTGCACTTGCATCACGTATTTGGGTTCGTGGGGGAACACCAATGTAGAACATGTCCGGCGCAATCCACAGAAGGCAAACTCCTCACACACAGCACTAGTCGTGAGCCGTCATATTGAGCTTGCCTTGGCCTGCTGCAAGTCATGGACTGGACAGTACCTGACAACACACCAAACAGACCAGACTGGACCAGACAGCTTGCTCAGTGCGGCTGCCCCGGCCTGCCCGCCCCAGTCTAGACCTGGGGCATTCCATGGCGGTACACAAAGTTCCCACCAAAGGGCCCAGAGAACCGACTTGGCAGCCTATGGGAGCCCGTGGAAGACGGCGGCTTTGTGGTGAGGCTCCACTGCAAACGGCTTAGTTGTTGCCGAAGACCCAGAAGTCCCTCTCAGTTCGGTGCATGTTCTTCTGTTCTTCTATCGTCAAGCCCAGGTGAGTGACTTTTTTGCAGCCAGCACAGGCAATCAACCCGACCCCAGCAAGTTGAATGCGCCAGGTCGCCGCTTCCCTCCGAATCAGTTCAGTTCCTGCTGCCTCCGCACTCCACACTCCAATCACTCTCCACGCCCACACCCACGCCCATGCTCATGCTCATGCCCATGTACTCCGTAATTGTACTTGTCCCACACAGCGTAACCTTGCAACTTTGCTTCCAATCTCCCCACCAGCGAACAGGTCGAAAATGGGCCGAAAAGATGTCGCCACTACGCTACAATGCGCGAAAGGACGAAGGTTCCTGCGGGCGCCTCCCAAGCGGCGTTGCAGACTTTCCCTCTCCCACGCTAGGCTTTCCTAGATTTCCCAGATTCCCTTTATAACCATCGTAGATCTGCCCCCCCTTCTGCTTCATCTGTTCCCGCTGAGCCTCCTCTGAATGTTGGTCTGTACTCCCGCATACGACTGCGACATATCTCTGCCTATTCAGCGACAGAATTCCCAATCACTCTTCAACCCGGCTGTATACATTGGACAAACACAATACACAACTACAATGGCTATCCGAGACCGATTTCGTCGTGCCCTGCGCAAGTCTGACAGCTCAGACACCGCCATCTCGCAGACCGACAGCAACACCACCACTGCTACAACCAGCGAGACCTCTTCGTTACACAAGTCGACGACAAGCAGCAGCAGACTCACGAAAACATTTACATGGGGCCGCCGCGAAAAGGACGACCCTGACAAGGAGTCCAAGAGAAACAAGAAGAACAAGAAAATTCACCCCAGCCAAAGACCGCTCACCCTTCAAAATCTCAAGCATCAAGAGATGCTCAGCCATTTCAACATGACTTTTGGTGCCAGTGACCCGAGCCAGATCGAAAGCGCCAGTTTCATTGGTGTGAGCCCGTGTTGCACACGCGCTCCCAGCCTGGAGATCGACAGGGCAGACATCAGCCCCTCGCTTGCGGACTCGCCGAACCCCGACTCGGTCCGAGTTTGAGGAGGCGAGAGAGGCGAATAGGCGCGCTGCATCTTCAACAACCAACGAATGCACCAACCAAGCCAAGCCTTGGTATCAACTTGATGGCGTTAGATGGGCAACAGTTAATGACCATCGCTGCAACATCAAAGTATTGCAGTGCCTGAAATTTACCCCGTGGCAGCACTACCACCACGTGGACTCTCTGCACATGGAGTGGTGGCCGTCTGCGGTCACCATGGGATCAAACGTTCCTACTCCTTCGAATGCAATCATGAAACATGATCTTATTTTCTTTCCCGCCAACTAATATCTCGTTGCTTTCTGCAACAAAGAAACAATGATAGAGGAGTACGCTAGAGGGATGCATTCTATTCCAATAGACGGCCATCCTGGCCACAACGTCTCACTACCTTGATCACACCTTTGTGGTCATTTGAACACACAACTACGCAATGGATGGCACTGCCATGGCGAAGAGTACATAAAATGTGCCTGCATGTATTATACGAACAGACATGAGCGATATGGGTACACACGGATACATCGGGAGGCATATAGCATCGGCACATATCAGGCATTTGGCATATACGGTTCACGGCAGTCATGGACGGATGACTTTGCCGGCGTTTTTTATTTTGTTTAATAGTTTACCTACTGTATCTACTTACGCAGTCGCCTGCGTATGTTCACTGGCATAGACGATAGACAATATCATCATTGACCACGCATTCATACAAATCTCTTCAGATCCACTTGTGTCGCCAACATTCTTAATTGATTCCATTTTCACTTGACTCTCTTAGTAGTTTGCTAGTATTGCTGACATGATGTTTATGTTTGGACTAGCTCAATGAGCCCTCGTTACTTTGATGACTTGGGCCACTCGATCCCAATCACGCCCGCAAGTCCCCATGCCCACCATACAAACGGAAGGAGCAACGATGCGTCACAGTTCAATACGCCAATAAAAGACTGGCATCCCACCCTGCCACCTGTCACGGCCGTCACATTTACTGTTCATTGCACCTACCGTTTCCAAGCCAGCTGTCAACACTCGTCTCCACAAGAATCTCAACAATGTCAAGGAGGCAGTATGTTTGTGCCGGCATCTCTGTCAACTTCGTCACTTGCAACTTCGCCCTGTACAAGAAGAAACCATCGCTCATGCAACGGGACTGCCCAATATGTCTTCCAAATCCTTCTTCACCCTGAAGACCAAGGCGATCCCGAGTCGCTACCAGCTGTCCAAGAATATCCAAACATTGTTCGAGGGGCTCGACGACTACCACACCGGAAGCCTTGGCGTTGAAGAACTGGGGAGGCTTGTACGCTTAAGCCCACGACACAGGGCTGCGGTAGCGAACACCATCACGAAATGCGCCAATATTCTCAAAAAGGAACCGTCAGAGGTCAAAACATGCGTTGACATTATCGAGATGTGTACGGAAATTTTAGAGATTGCAGGTGAGAAAGCCTTACATTGACCCATTTATCCCATGCACCTGAACATCACTTTACAAGTACTCGCAGACAGGCAAAGCGTCACAGAAGGGTTTCCATTCATGAAAATGCCAGCAGAGATTCGTGCACGAACACTGGATCTCATCATCGATAATGCATTTCGAACTCCGGTATTAGTACCGGCCGGGAAGTCAACGATTTGCAGATGTCCCAGGTTTGAGAGGGACCATGTTTTCCAAACATCCCAGATGAAAGCGCTGCCAACTTTGCTGGGAGTAGCCTTGAACGAAGAGTTCTATCGAATCTTTTTCCGGAGGAAGAAGTTCCGATTTCGATGTACGTGTGAACTTCTGGCGCATCTGAATAATAATGTGCACTTTACAGAACACGTTCGCCATATTGCGGTCCACTGGTGTGGCCCAGAATCAGCAAAAACCTTCAAAATGCTTCCAAAATTGCTCCAGTTGGAGTCTCTGACGATCAATATTTCCAAATCAACGCTAGTTCACCTTAACCAACGAGCCAGTTTGATGCGAACATACTTCCAGCTTGCGTATCGAAACATTCGATTAGCAGATATCTTGGGATTGGACGAGCTTTTGCAGTTACGCGGCCTCCAAGATGTGCACGTATTCAACATCCAGCCAAAGAGTACTTCGCAGAGCATGGAAATGGATCGGGTATGCCTCTGGGAGTTGCTGACCAGCCGGTTGACGCTAGCACGAGGAGTATGCATATGAAATCATACTTGGTGATCTAGGCTAATTAGTTGTAGGTCGAGATGGATGATTCGGGTCCATGAATGGAAAGCCAACTGTCGGGGGCCATGTACGAGAGGCAGGAGCGTACCGGGCTGGCTAATGTTTCCGGAGTGTAAGGAGGAGTCAAGTGCAACACTTGCATGACGAGTTTGCTATGGCTACGCGGGTGCAATAAGGCAACATGCTACGAATAATGAGGGATGCTCCGGGGAGAACATGCGCAATGGATAGACGAAAATGTAACAACAGATAAATTACAAAAGCCTCCATTTGGTGAAGTCACTGAAGGTTTCGTACTCAAAAAGCGTTGCCATAGTTTCTTCTTGTCTTATACTCACACACCGAAGTGAGGGTATCCGGCTCAAGATCAGTCCTCTAGATGAACTGACCGAGCAATGGCAAAAGACGAACATGGTGAAAATCCTACGAGAAAGAATACCTACAGTGAACATTGCACAAACGTAAATATGTCAAGAAACAGGCCGTCCGGAATTTGAACTGCCGTGACAAAGTCCGCAACAATGCGTCAGCAAGTAAACTTGCAAGAGATCTTGAGCATCGAATGCTGTAGGCTTTGACAAGTCGTGTGAGAGAATTGCCTTGTGTTGTGAGCCCCCCGGCTCTTGTTCTTTGAACTTGAGACTTGAAATTGTCCAACGCAAAGTTGGGTGGCATTGGGGTTCAAGATGCGGCTCGGAAAAACAATCTACCTAAGCGACAAGGACCCATATCTTAAAGGCACACTGCCAGGTTTTGATCACGTGCACAAGTCCGTGACGCTCAATTTTGGCGTGTGCACCACAGTTTGCCCTACTTGTGCCCCCACAGGGTCGAAAATTCCACCACGTTAAGCGAGCGCAGACCAAATCTCCGCCTGCCTCTCTTCCCTTCAACCCGAATCCATCGACCATCATCGAGCACACGGCAACGACCGGTACAGTTGCCCATCATGTCGCTCGTTTCGGGAGAGAAGACGAACTTCCAGTTCGTAAGTAACGCAATGCCTTTGCCATGGATGGCGATTGCTCCTCGATTTCAGTCAGACCGTGCTGGAGTCGTCCCAACCGCGGCCGCGAAATCATCGAACATCGCCATACGAAACTTTTTTTTCCTGCCCACTTGGACATAGAAAGCTAACATATTTGGGCGAATAGATCTTGCGTCTTCTGAATACCAATGTTGACGGCAAGCAAAAGGTTATGTACGCCTTGACCAAGATCAAGGGTGTCGGTCGCCGATACTCCAACTTGGTCTGCAAGAAGGCCGATGTTGACCTGAACAAGCGGTACGAATTGACCCTCCCACATCCACGACCACACATGAATGGAAATGAACAGAACGACTGGATATGAAAGTTGTGGACAACTGCTAAATTTTCTTGGTTGCAATAGTGCCGGTGAACTCACCTCCGAAGAGCTGGAGCGAATTGTCACCATCATCCAGAACCCTACCCAGTACAAGATCCCGACCTGGTTCCTCAACAGACAGCGCGACATTGTCGACGGCAAGGACTCGCAGATTTTGGCCAACGGCGTCGACTCCAAGCTCCGTGATGATTTGGAGCGCTTGAAGAAGATCCGCGCCCACCGTGGTCTTCGTCACTACTGGGGTCTCCGTGTGCGTGGCCAGCACACCAAGACGACTGGTCGTCGTGGCCGAACTGTCGGTGTCTCCAAGAAGAAGGGTGGTTAAGTTATACGCTCGTGATCCTGACGAACGGATGATCACTGCATTGGGATGGGTGTGGAAAGGCGTGACGGACTGGGTTTATTCCATCTTTGTGTGCGCATATCTTGAAAACAGAGGTTTGCTTTCGGGCATGCAGCTTGGTTTTGTAGCTGTACTCTAGATCAGAGGTCATGAATCAAAAGCATTCAAAACAAAAATTCACATATATTTAAAAACAAACTTTGTTTGCTGCTTGCTGTGATGGTCAATGATGATGGGGAAAGTTGCTACGAGAGTAGAAGGGGGAATGATCTGGGCAATATGCTCGAGTATTCTTCGGTATGCCGCAGAGTCCTCCCTCAAGATGGCCTCTTGAGATGATGGTTCTCCTGCAACAGCAGGTCACGCGGTCACCCAATTTATCCGTAGCACAGCCTTGATGTCATTATAGATTCACCAAGGACAAATAGCCTGGGTATCATTCGTGATTTATTTATTTGACATCTATCTAGTCTTCATGCGTAACCGCCATATCCAATACCTCAACCCTTCCCTGTCCCTTGGTCTCATTACCAATGAAATCCGACAAGGCCTTGAATGCACCAGGCTCAACAAACCCAACAACTTCCCACTCCGAGCCCATGACATCCTGACTCTCCACCTGCTCTACATAGCCCAAAATCTTGTCCTTCACGGTCCCCGGCGCTTTCTGCTCACCGTCTTCCTCCTTTGAAGCGCCCTTGGCCACCTTGACAGCCTGCTTCAAGACATTCGTAGGACACGAAACCCTCAACCTCATGCGCGCCCTTGCCACAGGAATAGGTTGAAACGCAATCAGTGCCTTCATCGCCTCCAAAGCCTGACTCTTTGCACTCTTTGTCGTCACCATACCCGTCCAGTTATGCTCCTTTGTCCTAGGTTTCGCCTCGCCGTCGTCTCCCGTAGCCGGAGTTCCTGCGCCGCTTGCCGTAGCACTTGCCGTAGCACTCTTGTCCTTATCCGTGCTGTGTGCCTGGGAGCTCAGCATATCCAGCGCCTTTTCAATCATGCCAAATGTGTATACTCTTTTCGTCCTCGGGTCGACAAGTTTACTGGCCACTATACCGATAACTTCATTGTGCACACGTTCCAGTTGCGCTGCTCTTTCTTTTTCACCGACTTGTAGCTCGCCCTTTTTCAGGATTTCCAGTACAATATCGTCGGTGGATTTGCCTTTGCCAAACGCCTTTTCGAGATCTTCTTTCGGGGCGGTCTGACCCTTGGACACGTTGAGGAAGACGTTGGGGATTTGGAGAACATTATCGAGGTCTGTTTCGATGCCGGAGCGCCATTCCATGACTTTGTTCTTGTAGCAGGCGATTTCGAAGCGCTTTTTGCCCTTCTTTAGGCGTACGAGGGAGACGTTTGTGAGCTTGATTTGGTTGGAGGGTTGGTTGATTTGGCGAGACATAGTGGGCGGCGTTAAGTTGCTGTGTGGAAAGTCTATAAATGAGAAGGAAATGAATAATGTCGCTGGCAATAGGGAAAGCAAGTAGCAAGATGAGAAGTGCAGATACTGGCCAGCAAGGTTGGGCTTTGAAGGTCTTTTTGAAGGATGATGTCGATGGCGGGGCAGGCGTTGGTAGGAAAGTATCAGCTGGAGAAAGTGCAATGTTGTATTTACCTGCTAATTTAAGCTGGGTGGTGACAAGCCCAGGAACACTCATAATGACGGTACAACCTTTTTTTCTTGATACCCCACCAAGGCAGTTGATGCCAACAGACCAACTCTGAGGACGAAATCTTCCTGCCCCGCCTTGCACCCTGGACCTTGAAGTGACTCTACTCACATTGTGCTGGGCCGTTTGACTGTTGAGTCACAAAATACCCAGGGACGCATACATATAATTCTGGAGACCATTGCCGCATTGCCACACGCCTCTGACTCCCTCCCAGAATCAGAATCAGAGCCATTGCATTCTGGATAAGTCCCCATTGAGACGTTATCCTAACCATGGCAGCTGCACACGAGCCCGTTGACCAAGTTCCTGCTGATGGGGCTGCTTCACCAGAAGCCAAGTCCTCCAAGCAGGATATCAATCCCTGGTCGGTATCTGGTGAGGTTGGTGAGGATGGCAAGGTCAAGGCCATTGACTATAACAAGCTCATTTCTGAGTTTGGCACCAACAAGATTGACGAAGTGCTGCTTCAACGCTGGGAGAAGGTCACTGGAAGTAAGCCCCATCGATTTATGCGCCGTGGCATCTTCTTCAGCCATCGCGACTTGAACTTGATCCTGGACCGTTACGAAAAGGTACACACCAATATCAACCGACAAGGTACATCATTGACTGTATGGTGGCTGACAAGAATGTAGAATGAGCCGTTCTTCCTGTATACTGGTCGTGGGCCAAGCAGTGACAGCATGCACATTGGACACACCCAGGTGTTTGACTTTGTAAAGTATGTGTTGATAACAAGACATGTTATGGGAGCAATCAATGGTTAACTGGAGCGGACTAGGTGGTTACAAGAGACGCTGGACGTCCCTTTGATCATCATGTTAACGGATGGTAAGTTTCGGGAAATGCAGCACGTGAGCCAGAAAACTAACAAATACCAGACGAGAAGTATCTCTTTTCCGAGAAGCGAACTGTGGAAGAAGTCATGGGTTACACTAGAACCAATGCCATGGACATCATTGCTGCTGGATTTGACCCCAAGAAGACATTCATCTTCTCCGACTTTGAATATGTCGGAGGCGCATTCTACAAGAACATTGTTCGTTTCTCAAAGAGAGTCACATACAACACTGCCAAGGCTATTTTTGGCTTTGATGGCAGGTATGTCAACCTTGCTCCAACGAGTATTATGAGAAATCAAAGAAGAAACTAGATGCTGACAGTTATTAGCTCCAACATTGGCAAGATTCACTTTGCCAGTATCCAAGGCGCAACATCCTTCGCCTCCTCTTTCCCCCACATCTTTGGCAACGACGAAAAGAAGACAAGCTCGATACCCTGCCTGATCCCCTGCGCTATCGACCAGGACCCGTACTTCCGATTGACGAGAGACGCTGCGCAGGGTCTCAAGTTTGCCAAGCCGGCGTTGATTCATATGCGATTCCTGGACGCTTTGCAGGGTCCTGGGTCAAAAATGTCGGCCAGTGATGACAACTCTGCCATTTTCCTCAGTGATACCGCTAAACAAATCAAGAACAAGATTAACAAGTAAGGATGCAAGCGTTATAGTAATTCTCGAACAAGTATACTAATTAGCTTCGAGGTATGCATTCTCTGGTGGTCGTGAGACCCTCGAGGAGCATCGCGAAAAGGGCGGAAATGCCGACGTTGATGTTGCATACCAATACCTTACTTTCTTCATGGAGGATGATGCAGTATGTTCATTCGAGGCGGCGGTGTCAAAGTCTCTGGCTAACATGGAAATAGGAACTCAAGAGACTCAAGGAGGAATATGGCAGCGGCAAGTTGCTCACCGGCGAGGTAGGCTTCGGTTTTGCTATCGTGCACCACACTATACACTAACATCCTGCAGCTGAAAGCGATTTGCATCGAATATCTCCAAAAATACGTCGCCGTCTTCCAAGACCGACGATCAAAAGTCACCGACGCCGTTGTGGACGAATTCATGTCGGTTCGCCCGCTGGAGTGGAAGGGCAACCCACGAGTTCCTCGCCCAGACCTCGTCGTGCCAGTCACCAAGGCAGCAGACGGTACCAAATCTGCCGGAGACGCAGCTGGTACCGGTGAGCTGAGCAAGAACGCACAGAAGAAGGTCCTCAAGGAGCAGCAACTAGCAGCCAAGAAGGCCGAGAAGGAAAGGGCCAAGGCAGCTGCAGCGGCAGCGGCAGCGGCGGGAGAAGGCGGAGCATAAACAAGAAGGGCCATAGACGAATAGAATCAAGTAGGCCACAAACGTAAATTCTGATACCAAACTGTCCTGCTATATCTAATCTTGGCACGACGGAACTCGTTTCGACGTTGAATGCTCCCGTCACACAGCAGCCAGTCATTGTCTGCACAAACATGGCAAGCGACGCAACTCGTCCACCGTACGTCCGTGCTCGACGCTCCGTCCAATTTCGTTATTAAGCAAGCATGAACAACCGAGTATTGCCGGATCCTGTTGCATGTTAAGCGATGCGGTGAAAACTGTCCCTCAATTGATTGACCAGCGTCAAAAGTTCCCGTGGGCGGACTTTCGGGGTTTTCGCTCACCACAAGTCATCCCAAAGCTCGTCCACAGCGAGGGCCAAGTCGTGCCCGTCGCAGGAGTGACGTGTTTCGCCGGATCGACACCTCATGGTTGGCTCGTCTTTGTTGACTTGGCGACCAACAGTAGCTGCTCGGGCCATCAACGACACAGACTCGATGCTGGTAAAGTGACCGACTGGCCTATGTCTAAGAAAGCGTAATATATGTGATGCTCTGTGGGCCGTGGTAAAACGGAGGAGAAAGAACAATAGGTTGGTGGGCGAGTTTACTATTTTGGTCGGGTGTTTTTCTTGCTGTCGTCGTGATTATGTGACGTGAGTAGTGATGGGGGACGGATCCGGCGTGTTTCGGATGTGCGTAGACCAGATAAAGTATAAGTATTTGGGGGTTTCTGCCGCGATGAAGCTCAAGAAGGCAGTGTCTTTTCATTGTTTGTTGATTTCTTGGATATCACGATGAAGTTCAACTTGATTAGCTGTTTGGTTGGCGTCAGCGCTGCTTCTGCGGTGTGTAGGGCTGAGGGTAATAATCCTCCAGGTATGCAAGTCATCTACTACTACATCTTGCTTCGTCTAATTCCTTGAACTGAATACGACACCGCATGGTCTTACACATCACTAATACAATTCATAGAACCACCGAAAAACTACGCAGTTGCCATGTACAACTCCTTTGACATAATCGACGTCTTTGGCCCCATAGACGTCCTCTTCTATCTATCTCTCATGAAACAGCTCAACCTAAACTTGATTGCAGAGACCATGGATCCAGTCTGGATGCGCCCTCCCAACCAGGAGTTGAACAAGTTTGACTCCAACTTCACAGCTGCCTTCAAGCCAACGCACACATACGACAACCCGCCTGACAATGTCGAAGTCCTGATTGTACCAGGCGGACTGGGGATGAGATTCGGAAACTCGTCCGACATTGCGGTCGACTACGTACGCAAAACGTACCCCAAGCTCAAGTACCTTTTGACCATTTGCACTGGCGCGGGTATTGCGGCCAAGGCTGGCGTCCTGGATGGCAAGAGGGCCACGACGAATAAGTCGGCGTGGAAGGAGGTTATGCCGTTGGGACCAAAGGTGAAGTGGGTGTCGCCGGCGAGATGGACTATTGATGGCAATATTTGGACGTCTTCGGGTGTAAGTTACGACTCTGACATGTTACGATCTCGGTGTTGAAGTACAGATGCTGACTTAAGTGCAGGTGACGTCTGGATTTGACCTCATCTTTGAGTTTATTGACAAGATATATGATAAGGAGGTGTCGCGCAAGATTCAAGGGGCGGTAGAACATGTGCGAGCAAAGGATGCTTGTGATGATCCATTTGCGGAGTGGCATAAGGTCCCTCCTACTGGTGACTGCAAGGCATCCTCATGAGCGGCTCAGTTGGACTCATTACCATGAATGAAGTGCCTGGAGCGTGTAAGTCGGAAAGCATGCTGAGAAAATGGAGTCGGAGGCGTTGACTTGAGGCTCGAGTTGTTGGAGGAGCAGACGGATAGATTGAAGGGGCCGATTGTTTGGAATTAGACCAGGCCCGATTCTAAACTTACTCGCAAGGGATGTTTAGAGTTTGCATTGCCTCAAAGTTGAGAAAATAGATGGGCATGTAGATAGGTTCTTATGTATGCACTTTTGTAACACTTCCTGAGTTTTGAATGTCTGGCATTGACCCGAAGTCCGAATTACAAGCTCCATGCGGAGTACGGTCCGTTGCCCTCACGACGGACCGATTATAAGAGTAGCCTGTCTTTGGTGAGCGCATAGCCACCACTTGTTAACACGAAGAATGGTCAGTGTCGGTCAGTGTCACGGTGTTGATGGTGTTGCAACCGGCAAAGAGCCGATCAAGTGTGGATGCGATCAAATGAAGTCTGGTTTGAGCCACAACAAGCTAGAAGCTATTGTGTGGAGGTTAGTGCCACAGCATCACCCCAAATTGATCCGAAGCGTTCAGCCATCGGTCTTACCGTTGGCAGCCTCCAGATATTGCTTGCCTGCTGTTGCAGAGTAAAAATGTCTCAATGTGGTGATCGGGCTTATGACGTAGGGGTTGCAACGTGACAGTTCGTAGGGCTGTGAGATGGGTTCCGGGGAAATTCTTGGGGCTTGGTTGTTTTAGTTCGGAGAATTGCAGTGTACAAGAGGGCTTCTATGTTACTTTTCTGGAAGGATAGTTTGATAGGTCTCGGTGTTAACTAATCCGCGTGTCGGGTGATCCGATTATGTGAGACGGTTCACACCGGAGGTTGTTGGCGGAGGATACTGAGGACTGGGTGTAAGCTGGGACCTACCCCTGTTGATCTCGGGTTTCTGCATTGGAACGAGTCTAATTTTGGATATTCAGTAATGCTCCATATGTTGCTGGTGATTTATCTTGTTAGATTGATGGTATTTGATAGTCACGATGAGGACTCTTCAACACGCTCTGTGGCATACTGCACCACAGTACAAACTATAGAGATATATTGTAGTTTAGTGGTAATATTGGTAGAGCGACGATCAAATCTATAGAATACCCCGTAAATACGCAGCCTACCATGTCTTACGCCCTGAAATCCAAGGTCATGAACATAGCTTCCTCGTGTTTTCCCCAAGTTTAGGATGTGGCTGTTCAGCGAGAGCCGACAAAACGCCACGGACGCAACCACCATGATGAAGCCATCGGTGTAAACCCTTCCGAGCCAGCCGTCCTTACCGTGAGAGTGCACTATTCCAAGCAAGCCACTCACTCTGGGTGGGCAATATTGACATATTCGGAGCAGCCGCAAGGGAAATGACGGCAGTGGTGACAGCCAGGTATCATCAGCCTCAGAGTCTCAGATGCTCACAACCACGAGCAGCTTCTTTATATGGGCGATGAGATATTTCACTTGTTCGAGATTCAGTATAAATAATGCATTGATTCCTGACTGAAAATTATTTCGAAACTCCTCATCAGAACATTCAAACATCTACAACACAAACACTCTTCTACCGCTCTCCATTCAAACACTTTTGCAATAGCAACCAATACTTTTACACTTCCACTTACATTAAACAACCACCACAACAACAAAATGGCCGGTCTCGTCTTCAAGTCCACTCTCATCGCCATCACCATGGCTCTCAGCGCCAGCGCCGCAGCCACTTCGCAGTGCAACAGCAACGCCGACTGCATGCCCGGCTACATCTGCGGCCCAAGCGACTTTGCCTTCTCCGGCACCTCGTCCAACGTCTGTGTCCATATTGGAACTTGCTCCAACGCGCCCGATCCTCAGTTCCCCAATGAAGGACCCAAGTGCGGCGACAGCATCTTCTGCAATGTTGGTGGCTACTGCGGCGAGGGCTACTATAAGAGCGGTGGTGACACTATTCTCACGCAAGTCTGTGTTGACAAGAACACTGGCCTTGATTGCGCCTCTTCCTAAGTCTGTCTATCGCTCGGCGAATGCTACTGCAATAGCTATGGCGAAGTGTCTGTTTTGCTGGAGTTTGGGGCTCATTTTGGGTTGAGCATTTGCGGATAGAATGGGAGCATTGGAGTTTTAGAATTTAGAAGGCCTTTTTGCTTGGTTTGGTTCGGTTTTGGGTTTCAAGTTGTTCTTTATATTCATTCCTTAGATATGTTCCAATAGATCAGGTACCTGCGTCTCTTTGTCTCTTTCATCCCATGTCCCAAGTCGTGACTTTCTACTCCGCTTTCCCTAGTGACTGCACAATGCTACTACAAAGGCAAGCTGCTCCAACGAGAAATAGAAGCACACTTTATCCCATCAACCCTTATGTCCTCCTCATCTCGCCTTTCGGACACTAATTGGCGCAGAGCTGTGACCCAGTTGCTCATGCCCAGCTGACTTGAGACGGACCGGACCATTTGAATCATGGAACCGCACCATTGGGGCAGATTAGGAAATAGCGGGTACATGATCCGTCGACAGGCACACGAGACCTGCAGCTCAGGCGCACTAGTGCCGCCCATGTATGTCGAGGGACATAACAGATACGCACAGATTCTGCATACAAACATGTTAGTGCAACTGAGGGAAGACAGCTTCACCTGCCCCATGGGGGCTTCAAAGCGGGCCTAGTTCCTGTTGCCAGGCAAACATGACATGCAACACAAGAAGGTCTGGCAAGCTCCGCGTCTCAGTCCAGTCCCAGTTCCCGCCTGCTCCCAGGATCCGACCCAATTACGTCGTTTGCGGCTGCTTCGTCATCTGCTTGCCGTCCAGACCCAGTACCTTGACTGTCACTCTCCTCCTCCATTCTTCGGAACTCTTCCCTTCCATCTTCTTTTTATCAACATTGCCTTTCCATCTCATTCGTACCCATCACAAGCTCTTATAGGACAATACGCATAGTTGATCAACCATGCGGCTGTCTACCTCCGCCCTCGTCTTGGGCGCCGCCTCCTCCGCGTTCGGCCTCCAGGACCAAAAGGTTCTCAGCAACGACAAGTCGACCTTTGCCTCCGATTTCAACAAGCTTGGCAACATCGATTTCGACGCCTGGACCAAGCCTTTGAGGGAGGCCTATGGAAACGCCACCTCCGAAGCCAAGGCCATCTGGGATGAAGTTTCCATGCTTGCCCCCGATGCCGTCAATGCCTTCAAGAAGCATCTCATGGATGCCAAGCCCAAGAAGCACTCGCGTAAGCCCGACAGCAAGTGGGATCATGTCGTGCGCGGAGCCGATGTCCAGAATCTCTGGGTCAAGGACAACTCGGGCAAATCTCGCCGCCAGATTAGCGGTAAACTCGACAACTTTAACCTTCGGGTCAAGAACGTTGACCCCAGCAAGCTTGGAGTCGACAAGGTGAAGCAGTACAGCGGTTACCTTGACGATAACGACAAGGACAAGCACTTGTTCTACTGTACGTATTCGCAGCCCTACCGGATACCCACCAGGCAGTGACGGATGATTGCTCCTCAACAATTGTGTACAATGCATTTGATTGCTAACCAAGTGTGCAGGGTTCTTTGAGTCACGAAACGATCCCAAGAACGATCCCGTAGTCCTCTGGCTCAACGGTGGCCCAGGCTGCTCATCCCTCACAGGCCTGTTCATGGAGCTCGGCCCCGCCTCCATTGATGAGAAGCTCAAGGTTGTTCACAACCCATACTCGTGGAACGCCAATGCGTCCGTCATCTTCCTAGACCAACCCGTCAATGTGGGATACTCGTATGGTAGCGGCTCCGTCAGCAACACCGTTGCTGCTGGCAAGGACATCTATGCTCTCCTTAGCCTCTTCTTCCACCAGTTCCCCGAGTATGCCAAGCAGGATTTCCATATTGCTGGTGAATCCTACGGCGGACACTACATCCCCGTCTTCGCCTCAGAGATTCTGTCCCACAAGGACCGCAACATCAACCTCAAGAGTGTCCTCATTGGCAATGGATTGACCGACGGCTATACTCAGTACGAGCACTACCGCCCTATGGCTTGTGGTGAGGGTGGCTATCCTGCCGTTCTCGATAAGTCCGAGTGCCAGAGCCTTGATAATTCTCTGGGCCGCTGCCAGTCTCTGATCCAGTCCTGCTACGACTCCGAGAGCGTCTGGAGCTGTGTTCCCGCCAGTATCTACTGCAACAACGCCATGATTGGACCTTACCAGCGCACTGGTCGCAACCCATACGATATTCGTGTTAAGTGCAAGGGCAGCAACCTTTGCTACGACGAGCTCGAGTATATTTCTCAGTGGTTGAACAAGCCTGACGTCATGGAGGCTCTTGGCGCCGAGGTCGACAGCTACGACAGCTGCAACTTTGATATCAACCGCAATTTCCTGCTGCAGGGTGACTGGATGAAGCCCTACTTCAGGCTTGTTCCTGGCATTCTGGATACGATCCCCGTCTTGATCTATGCTGGTGATGCCGACTTTATTTGCAACTGGCTTGGCAACCAGGCTTGGACCAACAAGCTTGAGTGGTCTGGTCACAAGGGTTTCAGTGAGGCCAAGAGCAAGGGTGTCTATCTTGGCTCTGGCAAGGACTCCAAGGAGTACGGCAAGATGAAGACGCATGATGCCTTGACATTCCTGCAAATTTACAAGGCCGGCCACATGACCCCGTTCGACCAGCCTGAGGCGTCTCTCGACTTCCTTAACCGCTGGCTCTCGGGCAGCTTGACTAAATAAATGGACGAATGGATGACATATCTGCAGGAACAGAATGATCCGGTCATGGAATTGCATGCATAGACGACGATGGCACGCGCAGGGGTGTTTATGTTTGGTGTGCCGGATTGTATTGTACTCGTAGTCGCAGTAGAGACTGGATAACCTAATCTTCCTTTACTCGAGTATAAATAGTATCGATTAATTGCTTCATTTGGTACAAGTGTGTTACTGTGATATGCGCGACTGCAAGCTGTGATTGTTGTTTCATGCTGGCTAGCAATAATGGTTGGACTGTACTACGTTCAACACAAGAGAAGGGTTCTAATCACTACGATGCATGCTACTCTGTCAGTGAGTAGTTGGTAGCTTGCAAGTCCCCATGTCACAAAGAGCGTTGGAAGCAAGCAGTCTCAACCCCAGAAATGAGAACCTGGTAACAACATGAACTGCTTGGTGACAGGACAAGTCAATCGATAAGAAGTCACTAAGCACCCCAGAAACCAATCGATGACAATAACCAACAAGGAGGGGAGAGCAGCTAGAGTACGGAGTAGCTAAAGCCCAAAGCCGTATTCAATGCGATTGGGACAACATCCCTCAACGAAGATCTCTTCTAGAAGGGCGGTGGTACAGTGCAGTAGTGGCGGAGAGTTAAGGCAAAATGTCAAGTCTGGTCTGGTTTGACAGAGGCAGGGTAGCTAGGCCTGTCTGTCTTGGCTCATTTGTTCAAGCTGGTTGGTCGTGTGTCTGTTCTTGGGTCCTGGGGCCGAAATTGTTGAGAGCAAAGGGTCCATGTCTAGCCCTCTTGTCTTGACCTGCTGTGAAGTCCCTTTTCTACCCGTTTGCCGGTCAATGTTCTGGCGCAGCCTCGGCGAAGAGCGGGGCAGAGCGGTGGCTATCAATGGGAGATGGAGGTTAGGTTATTGGAGTGCTGGTGGTCTTGTACGGTATTGATTTGGTGGAGGTGATGGCGGTGCATGGATTTCCTGTGCTGGTTTGCCAGCCTAGGTGGTTGAAGATGTCAAGTTGAGATATGTTGGTAACATTGAAGAACTGTTATTTGCAGTTGCTTTCAAAGATAATTGAATCACTTGATTTTAACGTGATTGTTCGGCCGGAACTGGACATTTGCAGTGCTTCAATCTTGACTGCATCTTCAGTATCGACAGGACACGCGAGTTTTCACCAAGCAAGGTTAAGATGTGGCGCGCCACGACGGGGTTCGTGAGCTGGACGGGCGTGTGGTCCAAAGCTTGGCCATTCTCTCATCCCCAACAAAAAAAAAAGGCATACAAACGCAAGCACCGCGAGTCGCAACAGCACTCAAGGAAGAGAGCAGCGGTCGCCTCCTGGCCCCACTTCCGGCATAGTGGGGTTATAAGATGGTGAGGCAACATGCTCCGCGATAGAAATCTCGTCAAGAATATATGGCGATGATATCTTCCGTTAGGTAGCTGTGGACACGGAGAGAAGCCGGGAGGTCCGCATTGATGGCAAAAGATGTCTGATTACCTGGACAATATCGAAAGCCCAGGTACCAGCGTGGCCAACTTACACGCCCCTTGACGCTTCACAACTAAAATTGTTCCAGTACGGAGCATGAGGCGAGTCGATACTCAGGGTCTAACAATTTGCTGAGAAAATAGCCGACTAGATCGATAAGGACTGAAATTATCCAGCGGATATTACAACTGTTTCTAGACATGTGCCACTCGTTCTCTGCCTGCGGTCGGATAGGAATAGAGCTATTCCGTGGCATAGGTTATCGTTGAAGATCAAATCCCTGGATTCACTATTAGCTATCATGCGGTTGAGAATAGCGATGAACCACTTAGAACTCTCCAAGAAAGCATGCATTGCATTCCCTCATCCGCTTGGTACACTCTGGACAATGTCAATTCTGACGCAATGCCTGTCTGACATGGTTGCCGCGTTGCACAGATAGGAATGGATAGGAGTTTGATAGGACCACTGACAAGCCTGCAAGCCAAAAGTCTATGATTCACCAACGACAACGGCTCAGGGAATCAAGAACCATGGCGATCAGAAGAGCGGTTTCGGGTCAAATCGCTTTCACGTTCTTGTTTGCTTCCCCTTTCCTGTGTGCATGTGTTCCGCTCTCCCGCGTTGTTGTCACTGAAGCCAGGACTAGGTGCCGAGGAAGAGAGACATGAGGTGCGGTGTCGTGGGGCTCCGCGCATCTCAACAACCTTTTTTTGGTGTGCAATGCACTTCTGCAAGATCTGGGTTTTCGTAAACGCACACCCGCTAGCTATGGTTCAGCGGGACGGCTTGTTGGATGGAGGTCGCACAACGTTCTGTTTGAAACAGGTGATCTAACACCATGTTGACAGCAGGTTGTATTAATATATGTTGCGTGTAGAAAGAAAAAGATGACAAGCTCATACCATCTGCTGCGTTGGGAACGAACCAAAAACAGTCGGAAAGAAGAATGATCATATCAATAGAATGATGAACTGGTTCTGTTCGGAAGTCAGCCGCGCCGCCACCGCCCGCCTGTGTCTGCTCCTTCCTCAAAGTGTATGCATGCTCAAGCGGATAGATACACACCCTCTTGCTTTGCCGCTCCACCAAACAGTCAAGGTCCCCAAAAAGGCACCTGGGGTGGCCATGTCCGCGACGGCATCCCAACTTAGACAGACAGCCCTTGGAAAATAAAAAAAAAAAAATCTCCCCTCCTTCTTTTCTCTTTCCCAGCTTTGGTTGTTCATTCTCATATTTCTCTTTCTCGAAGTAGGGACTTGATTTTCCCGTGGAGCATATTCATAGTTGGGACGTACACTTGCATTCATCATTCTACGTCGTCCAACATTCAACAACCGTGAGCACGCGACTCTGTTGCTCTCATCTTCGCCCCAACCTGTTCGTCGACCCCGTATACTTCCTCAACCCATACGAGACGAGATATTTGCAAATCCGCATATACACTTCAACATGTCTCAACAAGGATACTTGATGGCGGCAATGCCAGATGCCAGCCTGTTCAGTTTCCCCCCTACCAACGAGCCTACGCCTCTGTCACCAGCGCCGGTGGCTGCGTCCATCATGCGACCCTTCAACATCCCCGACAGCATTTACCAAGCAGCCCTTGACCCCAAGGTGCCTCTCACCATTGCGGCTCTGTACGCTGTGACCGCCAAAGCTCTGAACAAGTTCAATGCCTCCCGCAACAAGAAGGCTTGGGCTATGAGCAAGACCAAGCCGTTCTTCGCCTTCGTTGTCTTGCACAATGTCTTCCTGGCCGTTTACTCAGCGTGGACTTTCTGGGGTATGCTGGGCGGCATGCGACGCAGCATCGCGAGCCCGTTTGGACCTGGTGGCGTTGCCGCTACGGCTGACAGCCTCTGTCGCATTCATGGACCTCCCGGCCTCGGCGGCTCTTTGTACTTCAACGATACCTCTTCTCACTGGGACAGCGCCGACCCCAATGCTCTCCTGGGCAGCTTGAGCGGCGATCAACCCAGCAGCACTCAGATGGGACGTATCTGGAACGAGGGCCTCAACTACTACGGCTGGATCTTCTACCTCAGCAAGTTCTACGAAGTCTTGGACACTTTCATCATCCTCGCCAAGGGCAAGTTTAGCTCTACACTACAAACGTACCACCATGCCGGTGCCATGCTTTGCATGTGGGCTGGCATGCGCTACATGTCCGCTCCTATCTGGGTGTTCGTCTTGGTCAACTCGTTCATCCACGCTCTGATGTACACCTACTACACCCTGACGGCTTTCTCGATCAAGGTTCCCATGGTCGTCAAGCGAACACTGACGACTATGCAAATCACCCAGTTCGTCACTGGAGCCTCGTATGCCATTGTGCACTCTTTCATCACCTACGTTGCTCCCATCACCGTCACCAAGCTGTCTACCCAGTCTGTTGATCTGCCAGCCGCTCCCGCCGATTCCACCATGCCCACTGCCACCGGTGCCTTGGACTCGTTTAAGCAGTTTCTCTTTGGCTCTGCTGCTCTGGACTCTGTTGCGTCTGGTGTCGCCAAGGAATCTGCTCTCATCACCGAGACTTCCTACGTGGCCCAGCCTTGTATTCCTACTGCCAACGAGACTTTTGCCATCTGGCTCAACGTCCTGTACCTTGCTCCCCTGACGTACCTCTTTGTCAGCTTCTTCATTGCCAGCTACGTCAAGCGCAGCACCGCAAACAACAAGATTCCTGGAAAGACCAACCGCCGCCTCAGCAATGTCACTCTCGCCGAGAAGGCAGGATGGGATGCGGCCCGCGGTATCGAGAGAGAAGTCTACGGTGGCGAGAACATGGTCAATGGCCATGCCAATGGCCATATCGAGGCCATCGAGGAGGAAGACGAGACCGTGTCAAAGCCGGCAAATGGTCGTGCTAGACGACGGGGTTAAGCCACGTACGTGGATGGAGATGACTCTATATCCAGCAGAAGAAGAAAAGGGGGAGTGAAGGATCTGGGCGATACCATGACCTACCGGGTCAAACCTCTTGTTCCCATCTTTGGCTCCCGCCACCGTCTCGTCCACCTTGCATCATTCCACAGCGCCGCATCCTCTCATCCGTGGCGGGAACCAAAGACATTTCTTTATTACTTCGTACATCTTCGACATTCTTTTAGGGAAGTGTCAGCGTTTACAAAAAAGGTCTTGGGTCTCAATTGAGGCCACATCTTTGTACATATAAGGGGTTTAAATCATTTCGAGCATTTACGTAATGATCCGTGAGAAGGAAGGGTAGCATATTGTCATTGTCATTTTAGCAGGGTATGGGTCGATTAGCAAAAATGGATTTCACTCACGTTATGGCGTTGGTTCGTGGTGCTGTTTGCGACATGTTTGACGATTGGTGTGTTTGTAGGTCTGTAGATAGATTCAATAAGATGTATATCTGTTAGTTTAGCACTCATGTGAAGGGTTTCTTGCTCTACCTAAAACGAAATACAAACGTACGTCCAGTAGCCGTGAGTTGTTGTGATGACACAAACTGTTTGCTGCGATAACGCCACAAGGTTGACATCCACTTGACACGAACATTCACAAAGCTACATGGAAACATCACTGCTAATTTCAGGGGACGTAACTTTATGAATAATAACTGCCATTCATGTAGCGCATGCTACCGGGGTATTCCCACCAATTGACAAATAGGACCAAGTCCGTAAATGAAAACCAAACGCAATGACCATGTAACCATCTAAATGGGCCCTGAATCTCAAAGGGCAAGTAAAAAGTCCGTAAATGCAAATCCCCAACGCCATGCTCTAAAACAAAACTCCGTAAATCAACAATCCCAGTCTCTAGGACGAAAATGAGGGCGACATGTCTGGCAAATGCCCCTATGCAATGTGAAGTGAAAAAGACACCTAGTGTAGCCAATCTATAATTGATGTGCGCAAGTAGTCCATTGGGTCGTTACGCAGCCAATCTTAACAAAAATGTCGCTATCCAGATGAAAACACCCTTTGGTAACTGTTGTAAATTTAAAAAGTGCTCCAGTTCCAGTCGCGAGGAACGCTAGCCGCGACTTCGGGTTTGTGAGGGGGGGTAACACCAGGTGCAACGGGGGCATTCATAGGTGTGGGCGGCATATCTGAGTTGGTGGAGCTGGAGGACTGGCTGTTGTTTCTGCTGTGAAGGGCCTTGACTTCTTCGAAGCAGTGGTTGCAGGTGCGTGAGGGGCCAGCGCGAGGGTTGAAGCGGGCGTTTTGGTCGAGCGGTAGGACGGCGCTGGAGTGCCAGTCGCAGAAGATGTTGCCGCATTTGCGGCAGTGGTGGCGGCGGACGAAGTAGTTGAATGTGCGTTTGCAGGTAGGATCGTCGCAGACGGTGGATTCGGCATCAGGCTGTTTGTTGTGTTCTAGTTAGTTTGGAAGCGCAAGATGTTGGGAAAAGGAGTTGAAAGTTTACCTTCCAGTGCAAACGGGTAGGCAAGCCCGATACTTCGGGGAACGAGTCGAGCTTCCACTCCCCGTCCAGCGTCTTGCCACTCTCGCCGGTGGATCGTCGTGAGAGTCGCTGGCCAAAGAGCGACAGACCGGGGATGCCCATGATGGCGGTGTTGGCGCGACGCAGAGTCGAGTCCGAGTCAGAGGAGGAGGTAGAGCCGGCGGTCTTGCACCTCGTGACCTTGCGGGAAGGAAATTCGTCGCAGGGCCGCAGCACGGCGGGCATGTACATTGGGCGACCGCCATGACGACCCTTGGGCGAGGGCGGAGTAGAATAGACTTGGTTTTGAGGCATGCCCGACGTGTCGAGGGGTGAAATCTGCGGTCCTCGGGGAACTTGGTACGAGTGGGAGCGTGTGTGATGAGGGCGCTGGAGTTGTTGGTTGGGGAGAAAGTGCCGTGACTGCGGCTGGTCTCCAGGTAGCGTGGGCATGATGAGCTCGGCTGCCATGGTCTGAAAGTGAAGCGTGAGGTAGGCCGGGGGCCGAAGCAAAAGACGAGGCTGTTGTTTGACGGTTATTATGGTGCGTCGTGTGCCACCGTTGGGAGGAAAACCAAGACGGAGCGGTGTTGCTCGTGGTGATGGAGAGAAGGGCGGCGTCAATACACTCGAGAAGCGCAAAGTGTCGTCGGGTCGGTCTTCCGGACGGACGGGCGGCTCGTCGGAGGTGGCAGTCAAAGTTTTGGTGAGACGGGCTGGGGGTGTCTGGTGTGGTGTCTCTGGATGACCCGTGCTTGCAGCTTGCAGGTTGCAGAATGGCAGTTGCGCAGAGTATGACGAAGTTGGGTCAGGTGTCTTTGTGCTTTGCTGTTTCGTTTCTCACAAAGGAGCAGACTGGAGGCGTGAGGCCATTCGCAAATTGGAAATGCAAGCACTTGCCGTTGAGGGAGGGCAGCTGCTTTTGAGCAAAGTACAAAAAGTCAACTGTCTGGAGTGGTCGGATGCGCCGAACCGAAAAAGGCGGGATTGAACGGGTGGGTGGGTGAATTTCGAGGGGGAACGCTGGGCCAAGATGACTATCGCAGCGCGGCAATTGGCAGACGTGCTGCGAAAGTTGTCAATCTAGTCAGTACATGTAAGTCATGGCCCAGCGGCCCTCCGGAGTCTGGTGAGTGGCAATGCCTAGCGAGTCAAGTCAAGTCAATCAATCCCCGTAGGGACCCCAGGCCCCTGCCAGGCGAGCACTGACCAGTGGATTCAAAAGTTGCTGAAGGGCAAGCAGGGGTGCCCCCTGGTTAGCGGAGGGTCCAAGACTGGTGCTCAATCTTGTTGTTGTCCTCAAGCTGGGCAGGCAGTTTTTTACAGGTGAATAAGTCCCCGGTCTTGGTCCGTGTTATGCCTGGCACTTACTGTACGGTCTGTGCTGGGATTTGCTGTTGTTATCAAGATGCATGTGCTACAGTATTACGTCGCGATGTGGTGAAAAGATTCATTCACACAGCAGGTGAATTGCCCAACTTGGGAATAATAAGAGAACCGCCAGACACCATTCAATCCGTCAAGAGTCAAGAAGTGGCGGTGGTGCGGGTGGCCCTGTGGGAACATTGAAGCCGTGCCATCAGTGGCAGCAAGCCACCATCGCGACTAGCGGCTCTGAAGCCGTTCATCAGCACTCTGTGTGGTCTCACTGGTCCAGATGTCCATCAATTGATGTCTGGTCTGTCTGCGTCTGCTCAAGTGGCCAAGAGCGCGGTACGATGCTGGACAACCACCAGACGATGAAAATCAATAGAAGGCACTGGCTGGCATCACATCGTCATAATTTGCACATCATTCTTTTTAGGGTCCGTGAACCACCACACCTTACAACATGAACAATGGCTCTTTTGAGATGATGGTTCAAGGACGACCGGTTCCATCCAGCCAAGCAGCCCAGTCAAGGTCAACCCTCATCTCGATCCAGCAATCTTGAGTGTGCCATCCTGATTTGGCCAAGGAAATACCACTGTAATAATAGGTCTGCAACTAAATCCTGCAATGCCTTGGATGTCTGCCCGCAGCGGACATGTTGCCGAGACGTATGTATGTACGTATGTACGTATGTACATCTGAGCTGCTCTTACATGCAGCTGCTTCGATTTTGTCTGGATGCCAGTCGGTCTGTCCAGTCCCTCTGGCGCGGCTAATCGTGATGGCGATGGCGCGGCCTATACGAACAGACCATGCACGTTGACTTCAAGGTTTTTGTCAGTAAATTCAAATCGCTTCATCTCCAGTACATGCAACAAGTGCCGTGCCACCCCATCAGGTCCAGTTGGTCTGGTCCTTCTCTGCAAGAAATGGCGCAGCGGCAGCATTCTTTGTCGCAAACTCTCGCCTCGAGCGACCAGACTGCATCATTCAATGTTTGGTCAAATCCATGTCTGGTTGAATAAGACGGTCAGCGGTGTCGATTGCACTTCAGGTGGGGTGGGGAAGGTTGTAGCGAGGCAAGGGTCCCTGACCACCACCAACTTAGAAGACAGCCAGCCAGCATTCAATGTTATGTTGATGGACATGCACCCCGTCAAGCTTGTCACAATGGAGCACCTCCGTCAATCGTATCTGGTGCGTCTGCGAACGCAAGCTGTTGTGCATTCATGTTTCTCACAGCCCAGGTTGCACAAATTGGTCGTGTGAGAGATTGCTGTGGTCCAGGGCTGGACGGGAAATTATCAGATGGGCGTCTCGTGACCTTTTGTATACAATATTACGTGGTTGTACGCCGTTAGGTTCCAGACGTTTTTGCAAATTTGACTACTTACTTGACCAGACGTGTACTCTGTATGCACGTCGCATCTGCACATTTCACAATTACTGCTGCTTTCTGCATCTCCGCACCGTTCCCAAGCCTCCAAACTCTCCGTTGGTTTCCTTTTGCTCCCATCTTGGAACAGACTGATTCATCGAGCTGCGCCCTCCACTCATCTCCTCTTCACCTCCGTTCTTGTGCTGCTCGCGCTCCAAGCCAATGTCAATCTGTCAAGTTGCTTCCAAGCAATGAGGAACCAAAAGTCCACGTCCCCACACGGATCCGTGGAAGGCCCATTTGTCGAGTCGACTTCCTTATCGTTTGTATGTGATTGGTTGAGAGGACGCCTCGTGTTGGGTACACACCGCCAGGGTCCCCTGCAAGCGGGTTGGGCTCTTTGCACCAAGACTTCGATGAAGGTTGACCTGCGGCGAGGCGAACATCTGGGCTTGTTGATCTTCTGTGAATCTGTGATGGCCCATAACATCTTGCTGACATCTGGATGTTCTTGCAGACATGTCAATTGTGTTCCAGTGGATCTGGACCCCTAACTTCCAATGTTGATCTCGGCTAGCACTGGGCGTTGATTAGAATTCAATGGCTGTGCTTGGGCGAGGTGAGGGCCAGACCCCGCCAGCAGTTATTATTCAGTTCAATTGCTACACCAGACCAGACCAGACTGCTCCAGACAGCTCTGGACAAGAAAACGGAAGTTCTGGTCCTGCTCTTGGCCTACCAATTTTGGGGCTCCAGCTGCAAATCCCTCCTCCAGACCCAACAACCCCCCAGCTCACCGCCGCGATAGTCCGTGGGGACACTCGACTGCGCCAGAGACGAGCATGGAACCCTGCGAGCCTGGACTTGAGGCTCAATTCCAATCCCGCTGCCTTCGGAGAATCCGTACCGACGCAGCGTAACAGGCGGCCCCGACCGGTACAGTCTGGTGGCAAACCATGACTTCAGCGACGCATGCTCTGTTCGCCGAAACACTGTGATCGAGATGAAACGAGCTTGTGCAAGTGATTGTCGTGTCGGCATAGTCTATCAACAACCCTTGCCTGGACCCTTTGCTCCAGTGATGCCGAGCATTCCCTTTTTCGCATCTTAAGCTCTGACAGGAAAGATGGCTCCATGACACACACACACAGACTACTCAAGCCGCTCATCAGAGTTCATCAGTGGCTAAAGCCTCATTAATCATGCCTCCCCGGGTAGTTTGCCTTGAACCGCCACCTGTGTACCGCGGAAAGCACTCGACTTTCTGATGAAATTGGCAAGCTACAAGCTACCTAGGTACTTATTCATCCAGATTGTTCGTCTTGCTGCAGAAAGACACCTCCGTCGTGAAGAGCGGTAAGACGCATCAGCGCCAAAGCCATCACATGATGCTTCGAGAGATCTCGAATGGGGCTGTTGGAATCATTTACATATGCAAGCCATATCTGGGGACTGCAAGCACTGGCTGGCATTGCACCAGGGCTTGAGGCTGGGTCTGGCCTGCGATATTAATAGGATGGGAGTTGCCGCATAAAAATGATCATGGAGGGGTAAATATGCACAGTATGCCAGCTTTGGCGGGGTCGACTGGCTGAGCTCGTGGACAACACACTCTCTCATCTTCTCATGGATGGTTGTACGATGCAGTCAGTATTGGCAGCAGAGTAGCTTGTATGTACGTGGATGCAATCTATCCGATTCTTACATTTCATGTTGCAGCCTCCAGATATTCGGTCCGCTGGTCAATCCAATTCCCATCGTCCACTCTTGCCGCCATCCTTCAACACCACCCGTACGCCGTCAATCACCATGCCCTTGTCCACCGCCTTGCACATATCATACACCGTTAGTGCGGCCGTTGATGCCGCCGTCATGGCCTCCATCTCGACCCCGGTCTTGCCATCGCACGTCACTGTCGCCCGTATCTCGATCGCGTTGTCCACTTTATTCGGCTGCAAGTCGACCGTGACGTGGGATATCGCGATCGGATGACAGAGCGGAATCAAGTCTGGCGTTCGCTTTGCTGCCATGATGCCAGCAACACGGGCTACCCCGAGCACATCGCCCTTCTTCATTTGGTTGTCCTGGATGAGAGGCAGCGCCGTCTGATTGGAGAACCGTACGGTGCACAATGCCGTGGCTATTCGAGAGGTGACTGATTTCTCTGATATAGAAACCATGTGTGCTGACCCAGAGTCCGAAACATGAGTTAGACGGACTCCCTTCTTCTCTCCTTCCTTCTCCTCAGACTTTCTGTGTTGTCGTGAACTTGAAAATTGCCTCATATGACCACGGAGATGAAGACCATGCGTGCTGAGCTGTGCTGGCTTTATCATCCCAGGAGTGCTGAGTAGGCGACCAACTTTGGTCGGTATTTGGCCGCTAAGAGTTGCTGGAATGGGATCTACAGGTGCACTGCTCAGCAAATTTGCCTCCCATATAGTACGGCCAGAATGAATAAAAAAGTGCAAAGTGAATGCCGCCACGTCGTATCCGACTAATGCAATTCATCCATGATATAGCTGTGTTGATAAATGATAGTAGTATCAAGAAGTAATGCCAACAAATGCCGCCCAAACGCCACGTAGAGACAGATGCCATTGTAAAAGTATACATGATCGTAATATATGCTGGAGAAGGAGATCCATTCACCCACCTATCAATATCATCGGTCGATTCTTCATGTGCTCCAGAGTCCCAAGACCGGCGTGTTTGGCCTTCTTCCTTTTGACTGCCATGCCAATAATATCCAACAGCTCAGCTTCATTGGGTGCAACACCGAGACGTTGGTCTGGGGAAACACGACCTTGCTTTCGGTCCATTTCGATTTGCTTCATTGCCTCATACGCCTCCTCCTCAATCGGCTCTCCGTTGTTCGACTTCCGCAAAATGTCTCGCAGTGAAACCTCGGCGTTGCCAAAGAGGCACACCTTTAGGTTGCCATCACCGGTGATGCGTAACCGGTTGCACGTGCCGCAAAAGTTATGCGTCATGCTTGTGATAAACCCAATCCTTCCTGCAAATCCGGGGATATGCCAAGTTTTGCTCGTATCGTTTTTGTGATCGTTGACTTTCTGTAGCCCGGGATGCTGCTCTTTGATGAGATCAAGCATCTCCGTGTAGCTAAACATCTTGCCTTTACTCCATTTATTCCCGTCAAAGGGCATGTATTCGATGAATCGCACCTCGAGATCCTTCTCACGCGTCATCTCGACAAATGGTAGCACCTCACGGTCGTTCACCCCGCGCATGACCACGCAGTTGATTTTCAGTTTGATACCAGCGCCCAGCTTGTTCATCTCCAAAATTCTGTCAATGCTCCTTTGTACGGCATCAAATCCCTTCCGTCGGGTCATAATCTGGAACTGCCATGGATCCAGCGTGTCAAGACTTAGATTAACGCCTGTGAGACCCGCCTCAACCATGCTGTCCAATTTTCTATGCAATGATATGCCATTCGTCGTAAGACACAGTTCCCTCAGGCCATGGGGTCGTAATGCGCCGATTTGATGCATGAGAGATAGTATATCCCGTCGAACTGTGGGCTCCCCACCTGTAAGACGAATCTTGTTGACGCCTTGAGAAACAAAGATGGATGACAGCATCACTATCTCCGGCGTAGTGAGAAGCTCTCGGTTTGGAGACAGGGGAACCCCTTCCTCGGGCATGCAATAAACACATCGCAGATTGCAACGCTCCGTCACTGATATTCTCAGGTAATCGTGCTGGCGATGGAATGTGTCTGTCAGGAAGTCCGAAAACGGCTTTGCATTACGAACTCGATCCTGGCGAGAGAGAGGTGTAGCGGTACCCAGCGAGCCTGATACCTCAGAGACACTCTCATGAGCCAATGCTGAGGTTCCAAGATGTCGTCGGGAAACGGCAGACGACAGATGTGCGAGAGATGCTCTGCCACAGTGACCAACACGTGGCACCGCAGTGAAAACGATTCTGCCGGTGGCTTGCATCTTGGAGTGCAACATGTCTGGTTGACTCAGTCTGGGAGCGTGCTGACCCGAGCGTTGGTGGTGGACGACCGACTGGCTACCACGATGTCACTTGTAACGCACGGAATATGTACTCTCAAAGACTTCCTCGACGATCCATCCTGTACAAACCGAGGGGCGTTGAAACTTGAGGTTAAACGCAATGTCCGCAAGGCGAAATTCGAGGCATAGAAAATGTACCAACACGGGAGGAGATGTTGGATGCACGTTTTAGCTGGAACCTGTTGTAGCGGAAGGGCGTCCGAACCAGTGTTATACTCGATGAGTCAGCTGCTTCCTTCACCAGACAGCCAGTTTACTGGAGAGGCCGCAATCCGAGATGCTGTGCACTTGGCCGTGGTGGCGTCTACCCCTCGATAAAGCAGGTCTGAAAAGTTGCTCAAGCCGAGGCCACAAGCCAATCCAGCTGTTTGAAAACAAGGCTGTGGACTCCGGAAGGCCAGGAAGACCCAGAGGAGGGTCAAGAATTACACATTTCAAGGTCATCAATGGATCTTCTGGATGGACCATCGCTCGTCTGGTGCCAGTAGCCTGCCGGAGAGTGGCGATTCGCGATGCCAATACCGCTAAACCAAAACGGGAAATCAAGTAAACACCAGAAAAAACGTCCAGTCAACCTCTTTGGCGGGCTTCCACACATCACGGGCATCGCCTCACGGGTTGGCTTTCATCACCGGGTATGCCATTCCGAAGCACAGACACTTATGACCGGCGAACTTTTCTTTTAATTCTTCCTCGCAAGACGCCACGTTTGATGCCAGTCTGGACTTGCCACGATTCCCCTGGTTGATCCTGCACAGTCGCCCGCTGCCGGCATCTTCCCCGCCATCAGCTTTGCAAACAGGCTTTTTGTTGTGTAAGCCACGCCGGCCAGACTTATCCTTATACATGAGAAAGGACGGCCGCGCAATATATTTAGGCTCAAAACAGTGTACCGTGCCTTTTATCTTTACTTTTTGTGCAAACGTCCTCCCTATTCTCCGAAACGTCCGGGCATGGTGCTACAACAGTTGTCAACGTTGGCAAACATGCAGGTCTCTCCGGTGCCCGCAGTGCATTACACCAGGCCCTTCAAATGTAAGGAGAACTTTGCAGCTTGCACCAACGTTTGAGAAGTCCAAGCCCCATGGCTAACCTGCTGTGTCAAGCCTCTCCCCTTTGCGAGCCCAGTCCCAATGGCCGTCTTGTGGCGGTATTGATCTCATCCACAATCATTGTTCGGTCAACCGAAACCTTGCAGACCGTCCATGTCGTGAAACTCTCTCCAGAGCTCACCGGACCCATCACCAGCTTCACCTGGGCTCCTTCGTCGGCCAAGTTACTTGTTTCTGCAGGCGACCTAATACAAGTGTTTGCAGCATGCGATTCTTCCTTTCAGGCCACCATTCACAACCCTGCCGCACCGCTTGGTGGCAAGCTGCCGTTGATCCGATTTGGAGCCCGGGACACCGAAGTGTTGGCGTGTGCTCCATTTGGCATGAAATTTTCTGTTTTTGATCTCACCACGTCCAAAGCCGTTGAGATTAGCAACCCCAAGTTTCATCATCCCACCTCCGCCTCGCGAGGCTTCTCCATTCGCCCCGACACCGGTCACATAGTTGTGTTGACGAGGGTGGGCGGCAAAGACATGGTTAGCATACATCATCCGTTGACACGGCAGGTAATGAAATCCTGGTATCCGGATACGCTAGATGCGCAAGGCATTCAATGGACTGCTGATGGTCAATGGATCGTTCTGTGGGAATCTCCAGCCCAGGGCAGCCGGCTCTTCGTGTACACTGGAGACGGACACCACTTCCGAACCCTTGATGCATACGGCCTGGTACCGGAGTCCGCCACCGATCCCGAATTCGACATGCATTCAGGGATCAAAAGCTGCCAGCTCAGCTCCGATGCACAGTTGTGCGTGATTGGGGACCATACGCGGGGAATAACGGTACTTCAAGCCGGTATATGGCGATCAATGATGAGATTGATGCATCCCGCCGCCATCACGCCACGGGAGACACTTCAGGTACGTTCTCAATGTTTCTTCTTCGACGGGCGGCCAGCCTGTGGCATCATGCAGCTCTGACGTGACTGTTGTATCTAGGTGTGGCAAGAGCAAGTCAGTGGCGGAGCTGATGGACGCAATGTCCATGCCTTTTTCAGAGCGACACAAACAGTCTCTCCGCCTTCACTTTTGGACGGCCCCAAGCAATCCACAGATGCACGTTTGGGATGCTCTTCGATTCTGTTCGATGCGTCCTCCACCCTGTTGGCCACGAGGCTAGACGACTCCCCCTGCACTATATGGATATGGGATCTCGTTGCTACTGAGCTTCGCGCAGCCTTGATATTTCATTCCGCGGTAAACTTTGCGTGGCACCCGTCGGTGAGAGAGACGCTCTTGATATCTACGCAGGACGAGAAGCAGAAAGGATTGTCGTATGTCTGGGATCCATTATCGCAAGGACCAACACCGCTAGTCGCCGAGCAGTATTTGTCCACAACGAAACAATCATCATCAAAGTTGCAAGTCACTTGGCTAAACCGCGAAACCGAGTCCTTGGAACTGCTGTTGTCCGACTCACATCAGTATGTCTTGTTGTCTCTCGCGGATACGGACACAGGGCCTAGCCCATGGGAGGCTGCATCAGGCGGAGCCGAGTTTGATGGACCATGGCTGGCACCATCGTCGGGACGGGACGAGGCGGAGAGCTTGGGTTCTGCGCGGCCGATTGTCATTGCGGAGGATATATCGAATCTAGACGATACCTTTTCGTTCAGATACACTTGAGAGCTTTGAGTGGCGACCAATAACACCAGTCAATTCCGGTGCCCCAAACTGCGAAATTACGGGGTTTGATACGTCTTTTTGGACAGGACTCAGTCACCGATCGCCCAAACCAATCAACCCCAAAAGAATGGTTCGGTGTTGGGGGAAGTACACACACACAGTGTTGCTTTGCCGAGAGCCATGCATTCTGGTGGAGGGTATAAATCTCCCCCTGTCCTCTCCATCTGCCTAGCTGCAGCGTGGCGTTCCATTCTAGACAAAACAGCGTAAGGCGTCAACCTGCAACAAAACTTTATGTTTCCTCTTTTCTCACGCTTATGCCAGTTGACAAAAGTGGCACAAGTCAGTCGTCTCAAAGATGCCGGCTGTTGTTCGTGCAATTGTTGTGCAAGTTTGTTGGAAGAATGTTCGTGCGCCAGCTAGGAATACTGTTGCAATGTTGGCCGGCATCCTCACCACCCCAGCAAATTGTCACCGAGCTTTTTCGGCGGGTCGTTCCCGCTCGTGTTGCAGACCCCAGACTTTTTTGAACATCAAAAGTGACAGGTCGTCGCAAGGTCTGACATGGGTCAAAGGTCAACGACCCGTAAAAGGCCAGAGAATGGATCTCCCGATGGCCGGCGCATCTCTCAGGTCAAGATTCTGGGTTGTAGATCGGCTGGAACTAATCTGGTCATGTCAATTGTCGTAAGTGGCACGGGATTGGAGGTAATTCTGGAAGCAAGAGAGGAGCACGAGATACCTTCTGAGCCCAAGAGATTAAGAGCGGGCGTTCGGGATGACTTTTGCAACAGGCGATGCCAACGCACAAGCCAACATACATGTCAGGCAAAGTTAGCGACAACAGTCAAGACGATCCGTCACTCAGCCACTACTGGTCAGCCAGCTCAAGTTATCCAACATCCTTTGAAGCAACAGTCGAACAACCAATGTTAACCAATCGGTGGCAGCGAGTGAACCAGCTACCTGGGTCGTGGAAGCAGTGGCGGGATGCTGCATGGAAGGAGGACCAGTTGTCCCGCTTCATCACTGAATGCAGGTGCAAGGAATTATCTCGAATCGTTGGCCGTAGCCGCCAAAAGGGTTTTTTCTCAGTATCTCCTTAATATTGGACGGGTTAGCCCAAGAGCTAGGCTGGGCCTGATTTTGATCTTTCCGTCGTCTTCCTCGACTTTCTGCTCCCGACCCCTGCTACGTACATACGCACTTGAAGCTGCCAGGTCATATATCCTATATCCTCTCTCTCATTGGAATGGTGGCGCGGATAATGTGCGCTGCCATCCTTGCCACCAGTATTTGCTTTTCTTTGAACGGCCTTGTTCACACCGGCAGTTCCCTCTTCATACCACCTTTGAATTTCTTCACCATCACAAAGTGTTCTTGTCCAGCTTTTCACCCACACAGCTACGCGAGAGGCTAAAAAAAATTTCATCATTACGGAGTAGAACTCCGGTGTCTCTGACTGAATGTTCGCTACCAACAAACTACGTTCGCCTATATCGTCAACAACGACGTTCGTTTCGGGACGTCTGTTGTCTCAAATACACACTCCTCTGGGCGCTTATAAGATTGTGGCTTTTCAGTCCAGTTTGGGTTGTGTGTTGCGCTATATTTGCTGCCTGAACCAGCTTGCACGCCGAGGATCATGTCCCGCCTGGGAGGCAATGAGAAGAAAGTGATTATGGCAGACGTCGAGCCAGGAGACAAGACTGGAGTTTACTATATGCCAATATGCAATGTTCGTAGTAACTGGCCGCCACAAGTTTTTTTTTGTTTCCATGTCTTCTTAACTTTCGTCATGAGTCAGTGGCATGACTTCCAGGGCTAACATATTTGCGGGCTTCTCAGTTGCCGTTTGGCACATCATGGCAAGACTTCAAAGACTGGCTGCGTGTTGACTGCGAAGTTGACCACGTCGAGCTGTTTCAGTCAAGCACATCCGGCTGGATACGACTTCGCGGCGAAGATAACTTCAACAAAGCGTGGTGTAAGTGTGATTTATTTCTGTTTCTTTCGTCTCCCTTTTCCTAACTGCATGTCTCTCGAGGCTGGCACCAGTTTAGAGTTGGATGTAACATTAACCAAGACATCTAGCTCGCCTCAAGAAGGAATACTTCCGCAACCGAGCAATCATTGCTTCTGACAAGAACAGAACCGAATCCATCAAGATTAAAGAACTCGTCGATTCCAGAGTCGCTCAATTCAGCACCTCGGCCCGTTGGGATATAGCGGCGGGACAATCGCGCAGCCCCGAGACGGCTCTGCCTCCGTCGAGGAGTTGCATGCAGGAAGCAGTGTCTCTGACCAGTCCGGTACGAGCAATATTTTTCTAATGCGCCTCCAGTCTTGCATCATGTCGAATAATCTTGGGTTAACAACAAGATGAATCAATCCAGCTGGGTATGGATCATGAGTTTGGTCGACTACCTCCATCGATCAGTTGTCCAGCAGGGCCGGTCACAGCGATAGCATACGGTGGAATGCCAGTTCTAGCCCCCTATACAACCATGGCAGAATCTTACAATGCCATTGCCGCCATGAGAAACCACACGTTGACCTACGCACCAGGCTTTTGCTACTACGAACCACCAGTAGAGACGGGTCTCATGCCTGCTGGACATTACAGCGGCTCCTCACAATACGGAGGATCGCAGTCACAAGATTCGCAGTATGGAAGCTCGCACCAGTCGCACGCATCAATTCACTATCGAAGTACTGCTGGGACCCCAAGTCATGTTCCTCTCATGGGCGTGGGACTAAAATTGAGCGATTCGGATCAGAGACTGGGCTATACGGCTGACGAACCTTGCAAAGTGGTGATTACATCGATACAACATAAAGCGCGACAGAGCGACGTAGCAAACTGGATCCGTCACCAAATAGGTGAATACTCATCGGCAATAACTGGCATGGATATTCCCTTGGTCGAGCCCAAAGGACGAATACGAGGGCATGCGTTCCTGACCCTGATGAATCCAACGGCCGCCGAAGCAACCGTCCGTATCCTGGACCAAAAGCTCTTCCAAGGGCGCGTGGTATCAGCCAGACTAACAACGGACATCACGACCGACGCAGAACGAATCAAGCTATCAAAGGACTCAAGGCCAAGACACCACCGCCACGAACAATTCAAAGAAGCGAGCAGGCCAACACGACAGGTCGACCAAATTAAAATGCCAAGAGACGATCCTAAGTCCTCGAAAGCCTCAAGTCGCGCATCTACTT
The DNA here is from genome assembly GCF_001653235.2 of Pochonia chlamydosporia 170. Classification (NCBI taxonomy): domain Eukaryota; kingdom Fungi; phylum Ascomycota; class Sordariomycetes; order Hypocreales; family Clavicipitaceae; genus Pochonia; species Pochonia chlamydosporia. The sequence goes on along the minus strand of NC_035791.1, from coordinate 2,751,134 downwards.
CTTCCCCCTCGCCGTCCACCCAACAAAAACAACCCAGCAAACCCCCCGAAGAGACAATCAAACCCGCTGGGCCAGTCATCGCCCATGGATCATCGACTCGGAAGCCAGACAAGAAGTAACACTACATTACACCAATCCATCACCCTTCCCTCACACCTAATGAATACTCAGGATACCCACATGAAAATCTCCGGTTGATATCTTCGTAAATGAAATTTTGTGCAACAATTAATCTGACCGACTAAAAAAGCAAAGTGGCGACCGTGTTAGCTTGGCGTATCAAATGATGGGACTGACAATATGTATTTGATGGGGGTGCTTTGGGTTGGGGTGCGAGGGCGTACAGCTATCTATCTACTTGACTACTTTTGATTTTTTTTTGTATATTATCCCAGTTTTAGACTTGTTCAGCAGGTGTCGGGGTATGGAGGGAAGTATCGTTAGGATTTTGACGTGGTTTAAGACGTGACGTGGCTACGAGACTGATGGTAATGATGGGTAGGGGGGGTTCTTTGCTCAGTTATTGCGACAACGACGAAAAAAATCAAAATGTTTACCGAAATTGCAAACCACCACATTTGGCATAGTCGATTGTTTGGGGGGCTGTGACTGTAAAGTTGTCCAAGTGAGTGGCTCTAGAGTTTTCATCATTACGAATATTAGTTTTCTATTTTGTTTCTATCACGAAACTGTCTAGTCCACAGTATATGCCATCAACTACGCAGCTTGTCGCTTCTGGATATCGCTAACAAAATAGTGACAAGCACGCTCCCTTCACCACTCTTTGACCGGCTCGTCTACCGCTCTTCCACGTGCGCCCGCCTGCGGTGTAACGTCGAAATGTACCATGTCGAGCGAAAACGCAGTGTCACGCAAGGGCCGCGCACCTGTCAATCCACTCGGCAGGCAGCCTGGATGGATCAGTGTTCTGCATCTGTCTCACTGTGACAAGCGGTGTTGCCGATTCGGCTGGCCATGGATCATGAAAAATTTCCCGCGGAACCATGCATACTGAAACATTGTTGGACCTTTCCATGGGTCTGCTGTTGTTTGTGTGGGACTAGCCGCCAAAGTTCATCTTCAGCGTGATACTAGGCTGACCAGTCTCACCAGCATCTGACGCGTTCGCCTCGCTTCCTGATTGTTGCCCGGAGCGAATGACCTCTTCCAAGAATGTTCGTTGACCGCTATTCATCGCACCTACCGTGGCTCTGAAACTCGATTGGTCTGCCGCCGCGAGCTCCAGGAGCCTTGTGCTCGTCTCCTTGTACATCTCTTCGCCTTCACCGGCCGCCCGTGTCATCAAGGTTGGTATGACCAAGCCCATTGCTGCGGGGACACGGTCCTTGGGAACGGCTCCGACATAGAGACAGAGGGTGTGAGCAACCAGAGAACGGGCTCGTTCTGGGTCCTCTGGCTCTACGTTGGTGACAAAAGAGACCAATCTAGGGAAGAGATAGCGAGCTATGCTCAAGTCGGCCGACGTCGGCGATGATTGCAGAAGCAAAGACCGAATGCAATTGGCGGCAATCTTGGCAGTCTATAAAGCACCATTAGCAACAGCGTACGCAAGTAGTTTTCCCAGAACTAGCAAAACTTACCATTCGATCGGTCAGGCAGTCAAGAACCTCATCGAGGTATCGTGCGACAAGAGGGTGGCTGGCAGGCAACTGATTCTTTCCACTAGTAAACAGGATCGTGGTGGCCAACAGGCAATTCTTGACACACGCCAAAGACGTCGGCTCCTCCCGCTTCTGTGCATGTATGTATATGGATAGGAAACGACGAAGGCAACCCTGTATTTGCGCTTGAGGCGGCAAACCGTCATCCTCTCCGCTGCTTGTTGACGAGGGTACGCTGGCAACAAATCGCTTCAAGATTGCCAACGACTGCGGGACGATAATTTCCTGGCAGAAAGGTGTTGCTAGAATTGTGGCGAAGATGTGAATAATACATGCGTGAAGATCTGTCTTGATGATGGACGGGAAGACCTCTGCGGCGTCAACAAGAGCATCCAAGGAATTGCGGACGAGGATAATTGCTTCTTCGTTCATTTGGTGTCGGACAGGCTGGTTGCCCTCAGAGAGGTTGGGCAGCAACCCAGATAACACCAACACAATGATTCTTGTTAGTTCAAAGAGTTGATCAATATCCTCGGAGAGATCTCCCTCATCTTCTGATTGACGACGGGCAGACGGATGTGTCACGCAGAGAGCCCGGGCAATGTCAACAATGACACTTTGGATATCTAATCCATCTGTAAGAACCAGACGATCGAGCAAGTCCATAGTTTCGGCAAAAACATCGGGTCTGTATATGGCGTGACCAGACACGCTGGGATGCAATATTTTCTTCAAAGCCTCCAAGATGTCCAGCGCCTGTTCCCTCGTGGCAAGCGAGTCGACCTGGCCGGGTCTGATTGCCAGAGCCTCGAAAGCTAGGCCAAAGAGCACGAAGAAGAATGCTACCGGCTCGTCACGATAATTGATGGCAGGGCTCTTTGTTACGCCGTTTGAGCCGCCTTCCTTAGCCTCCTTGCCGTCGAGTGCGTCAAAAACGAACTCGCTATCCTGTTCAATGAGACTCGCGATTGCATCTACAAGCTTGAGCCATGCATCCTGATAGAATCGGAGCAAGGTTTCTCGGTTCAGAGCAGCGTAGATTGTGTCCAGACTGCCAGATAGAGATGGCGGTCCCAAAGTCATGGAGATGTCTGGCTCAAATCGAAGTCGAGCAAATTCCCGGAGTGATTCCAGCCAAAGCGGAGTTAGAGTTCCGATATGGGGCTTGAGAACATCCATCAAGTACTTCTGCTCGGTGCTCGCCACCTGAAGTTCCGCCCAGGCGGAAAACACGGATATTTTGACCATGACTTGCGCGTTGCTGCTGAGTCCCTTCAATTCCCCAATGCCGGCATTTTCGTGGTCGTTGGAAAAGTTCTCCAATGCGGTGACGAGTGTTTTCAGAATTCGACCCATTCTGTCCACGTCTGTGACAATACCGATCGCTATGAAACTTGCACAAACATTGACAGCTTCTGAAGCCAGTTCTGGTGACGAGTCCACGGCGAATGCGGGTGTCAGGGCAGAACTTATTTGAGCTTGGTACTGCTCCAGAAGCATGGCTTCCTCAAAATCAGGATCAGGCGTCTTGCCAAACATCTTGAGGACGGCGCCAATAATCTTCAAACCCCAGACTCGCAACTCTAGCACATTGGATGTTGAGGCTGAAAATGCCATTCGAACCACGTCTGCAACCTTGTTTTGCAAAGCTAGCTGCGCCGCTGATTCTCCATTCGCCGCAACATCCTTGGCAATAATGGCAAATATCTCGTTGATGCAACTAAGCGCAAACGTCCTAACTTGCCATCTCAATGGTTCGGCTTCGGATGGCGCTGGGTTGTCTTTGTTATCCTTGGCGCCAGTGGCCGCGGCGGCAAACCCGGCGACCTCTTCGTCTTGTAGATCCGGCAGTCCACCTGTTGGTCGCGCTTCATCTTGCTCGTCATTCTTTGCCCTTGTCATTTTCAAGACTGCCTGGAATCTTTGCAGCCACTCGCTGGTTTCGACAAGACATGACTGATGCATCCAATTTCGAATAATGTTTCTGATACCGTCATGAGATGGCGCAGTATCGAGAACCAGCCACAGCTGCTCCTCAAATCCATCCTCTGCTTCTCGCAGCACATCCCGTGGTTCTCGTTTCATGATATTGTGCAAGCCGTCCACCGATACGTCCCTCAAAGTCTTATTCTCAGACTTGAGATACTTTTGGAGCAGTTTTACGTACTCTGTGAATCGCATCTGGCCAGGGGCGTACAGTGACAAGTGTTCTAGACAGCTTAAAGCCGTCTTTTCAACAAGCGCATCGTCCTCATCCTGAAATTGATTAACCAGTGTGAATATGAGATCTCTTGACTTGTTGGCATCCTGCAGATCGGGCCCTAATACATTGATGAGCGAGTCGACGCATTTCGATACCGCCGCGACGGTAGGTAAATCCATTTCGAGGTTCATGGTGATGGCCGACGATATTTCAGCATGGTGCGTTTCGGACACATATAGTTGGGCTAGCATTCCCAGTGTGCTTGGAACGTAACCGGCGAAACTGAGCCCGGCGGCGTCTGAGGCTAGTGACAGAGCCTCCAGAGCCCAATAGTGAACGACTGGATGAGGGTCATTACAGAGAGACATGAGAATGCCAAGGATAGTCTTCAAGTGGTACCCAGCTGCCATGCCGCCAACCTTGGTCTGAATTGCACCAAGAGCCATGGCGCATCCTGCTCTTGCACTCGGCTCACGGTTGCCAACAATGGTGTCAACCAGGTACTTAATTTCTTGATTGGTAAAGCCATTGCCATAGACGTTGCAGAGCCTGGCAACCGACTCATATCCCAGACTGCGGACATGCTGGTCCTGATCGAGAACAAAGTCTCGGACAATGTCTTGTAGCAGCCGCTCAACAGCCAGATTTGAAATATTTCCGGAAGGGGATCGAGTTTCTTTGACAACAACCTTCATGCTGGACAGAATAGCCAGGGCAACATTGACATTGATGGCTGCCTTGCGCCCAGGGTCTCTCTGCAGCAAACCAGCCGAGGCAAACGTCTTGATTTGCTCCAAGACGCTCTCTTGAACTTTAGCAGGCGTGAGGGGGAAGGCAAAAGCGAATAGCTGAATGGCATTGTTGATTACTTCGGTTGCCGGTGGATCTGGAAGAATCGAAGCATCATCCACGCCTCCAATGTACAGCATGGAAGCATCATGTTCAAGACTTCCACATACAGGTGACTTCAGCAGTGAGTCGATAGACTCCTCTGGGCTGCCCACGTCAATTTCAGAGCCTGTAGACGATTCGTGCTGGCCAGGGAGCCTCTTGACGTTAAATCCAGAAACCAAGCCTGTGATTCCAAAGCCTGTGTTGTCACCAACGTCCCAAATCGAATCAAATGCACCGGCTGCGTTGGCAATCGACGCACTCAGAGAACTAGGTGTGTAGTTTTCCGGGTCTGCAAAGAGTGAAATGGCCAGGGTCAACAGATTGGACTGCAAAAGAGCTTCGCTCCCACCAGCAGGACTCAAATTCACCAATTTGATGTAACACTGCAGTACGCGGCGTTGAACCATCATGTCCAAGTCGTAGAGTTGGAGAGCAGGCGTTAGTCTCTGTGATATGTCGTCTGTCGTCTTTTTAGATGGCAACGTTTTCAAGAAAGCCGTCGTACTCTGCAGCATCGCAGCAATTCGCTTTGACACATCGACTGTCAGCAGGCGGCTGTTAAACTCCAAAAATGACATGATGGATCCGAGAGCACACTCCCGCACATGCGTTAGGAATGAAGCTTCAAGAAGGCTTCTGGCTGATGTATTATCCTTCGCAAGCGGTTTTGGTAGCGCATTCTTCCAAAGTAGGAGGAGTTGCGACAGATGGATTTTGACAAAATTTGGACCAAGCGACATCAAACCGCCAATGAGAATCCATGCGACTTGAATTTGGATACTGGAAACACGCAACTCTGACTGACTGCTCGATTTCAGTAAGTTTGTTGCCATGGTCAGAACGCGGCTATTGATATCAACAGATCCGTATAGTGGCCGGGCAGGACTGGTGCTGAGAGTGGCAGACAGTCCGTGAGCAAACCCAAGACATCGTCTTGGAGAATTTCGGCCACCGCTGAGAAGAGAGAGCTCGCGGGTTAAGCTGTTCATGCATACAGATAGGCAAGGAAGCAGCTGCTGGGGACAGGCCAGGACAAACGTCTTCATGCAATATGAGGCATACACCTGAACGGAATAGCTGGGGTGCTGAAGAACTTGGAGCAGCCCGTCTCGACAAGGCTCGGCAAACCTGTTAGAGGCCGAGCCAAGCGATGTGATCAGAGATGCTATAGTGCGCAGGGCCATAATAAGCATCTGCTTAGAAGGCTCAGGTCGTTCTGCAAGGGCTTGCGGATAATTTTTCAGAATGTTGTTCACCAGAGTCTCCGCAGCAGAAATTTGGCCAGATTCACCAAGGATCTGACGTCCAATGACGTCGTGAAGAACAGTATCAATTATCCTACTCGTGATTAACAGGCGGTATCGGTTGTTGGTTATCGTGGTGTGTCCCAAAATATCAGTTGACAGGCTCTCCACGATTTGCAGATACTTGGCCGTAACCGTTCGCTCCCCGAGACGACGAAACAGCTTGCCATAACAAACACCAATAGCTGCCCGGGTCTTGTTTGATGTGCTTTGCCTGACGTACTGGGTTGCGAGGACCTTTAGCATATCCGGCACAGATAAAGCCAGATCCTGAACACGTTTGCCCCCTGGAGCAGGACTCGCGGATCTTGGAGGAAGTTCGTCCTCGTCATCATTAATGTTTGCTATCCCGGGATGTGTAGATGAGCGCTTCAGCTTCGGCTTCGTCTTCTTGCTCTTTGAAGCCTCACCATTGCCAAGCGGAGAGTACCCTTGAAACATTGCCTCGGCAAAACAATCCGCCGCAGCGTGCCGAACCTGAGTAGAAGACGTGTCGACTGCTTTAAAGACGGCAGTCTCCAGCTTATCGAGATCACTGGAATTGCGGAAATAAGCCGTGTGTTTGACAAGGGCTTTGAGACACCGGCACGCAGACGCTACTGTAAGCGAGCCTTTATCAGAAGCAGCGTGACTTCGTGCTTGTTTCCAAATGTCGCGTGATATGCCTTCGTCCATGCTGCCTTCTACCATGGAGATTACTTTACCCATGGCCTTCAAAGCCGCCGCCCGCAGCCCGGCATTGTTGGAGGCAGACTTTACCAACTTGAGCAAGGTAGTGCAAGCCAGCTGATGTAAACCGATCGCGCTATCGCCGGCAGCCGCAAAGACATCCCCCAAACACGACACAGCAGCGTGCCTGGACCGAGTTTCGCCATCTGATTTCGTCTTGCTACTCGAAATTATGGAGATCAAGTCGTTTATCGTTTCAAAGAGCAATTTCCGATCCCCTTTGTTAAAAATATGTGCCAAGCACTTGCCCAAGTTGTTTCTGATTACTCGAGACGGCGCAGGAGTTGTGAGGCTGATAATTTGGAAGATTTCTTTCTTCAAGTAGAACTGCTGGGCGGTGCAATCGTCGGCTGCCAGTCCCAAAACATGTCTTTTCAGGTCCGACACAAATTTCAAGAGGAAGAGCTCTTGCTGCTCTGCCGGGAGGGCTTGCAGTTTGGAAAGATCGAGCTCCGGAGTCGTAATCTTTGCCTCGACAGTTGCGGCAGTTGTTTCGGCGGGAGCTGGAGCAGGTGACGGCTCGGCTGGAGCTTCAGGTTCCGAATTAGACGACATGGTAGGCGAACGCTGGATCAGGCCAACGCTCTAGGTGCCCGGTTTGGTGAATCGAGATTTAGCAACCTATTCGCAAGCCGTCGATGTGTTTGTTATAAGGGGTTGAAGTGGGCAGGGTGATGTTGTCGAAGACAAGGGCCCGGTTTGTTGGTGGGGGAGCTAAGGCCGCATGGAGCTCATCGTCCCAGGAGCTCAGGCTTGTCGTCTGGTTGTCTTCCAGGCGACTTCTATTGACTCTGGCAGGGGCAAGAGGTTGCCGGCCAATCAGTGCACGCCTTGCCGTTAGCAGTGGATTGCCCCCCATGGCCGTTAAATAAGGACATCTGGATGCAAGCTTTGAGAGCTTCAATTCAAAGCGAAACTGATTGCGACGATTGCTTCTCACACTCGAATTGCGGCCCCGAGCCAATCCTACGTCAGAGACCATCATTGGCGATAATGAATGCATCATCACTCTCGCGATTTGCATCATGGCACCGGCCGTCCCCCAAACCCCAGATTTGTCTTTTATGTCGTCGAATGTTTTCAACGAGTCAACCGTCATTAGCCGGCCACAATAAATGGTCCAAGACGAAACACATCAAGGCAGTGACAGACAAGAAGAAGATGTCGGAACGAACTGCATTCACCAAAGTCATTGCTATGTACTCTCGAAGTCGGTAACAAGGCCAATTCAGAATGTCAATTCCGGGTTGCCCGTCGCTAACAGTCCCAAAGTGTATGGAGAAGATGTCAAGTTCAACCCTCAATTAGCGAATGCCATAGCTGCCGCAACAAAAGGTAAAATGCAACAGCCAAACTCCCACCCCTTTAACGCTACATATAAGAAGTATTCTCTTACGAATCAATGCCAGCGAGCGTCCCGAAAGCCCTCGTCGAAGCCGCCATCGCCCGCGGCCAGGGCCGATCAGCAACCGGAGCGCAACTAGAATCCATGACATTTGAAGTCCTCATGCCGCCCAACATAGCCTTAATTGCCGATGTAGAGACCGACAACAAGACACGATCCCTGCATGACCTCAAATACGTCGTCAAGAAAGCCGGTGGCGTTGCTGGCTCAACTTCATTCTACTTTTCCAGACGGGGTCGCATCATATTCAAGAATAAGTCAGACGGACCAAGTTTGTCTGATGTTTTGGAAGAGGCCATTGAGCACGATGGAGCGGAAGATGTGGAAGAAGTACCGGATGGGGGCTTCTTAGTGTGGACGCAGCCTACGCAGTTGATGGCGATTACCGAAGCACTTTCGAAGCGATTCGAGCTCGAGGTTGCCGAATCAGACATTATTTGGGCGGCTAATGAGGATACAAAGACTGCGATTGACACCAAGGATTCTGCTGAGAGCTTAGACGCTCTTTTTGCTGCGTTGCGAGAGTATCCTGAGGTCAAGGCAATTTTTGCAAATATCCGTCGGGGAAGCATCACCGAGAATGAGTGGGATAAGGTAGAGAGGCATATAGATGTATAGATACCAATTCAACAATGGCATAATAGTGTGTCGAATTTTAGAACTTTGGTATTTCAAGTAGAGAAGAGGCAATAGTTATATTTTGCCAATGTGTGAGTCCAAACGCCGCTCCCATGCATCGATTCGTATCCTAATACACACCCTATCCCCTCGTCGCAATGATCCCATATCGTACAATCCGAAGCCGTCGCTCCCCGTATGTGACTGATTTCCCCAACAACGCCCTAGTACCGCGTCTGTTTAAGAGTCGTTTCCGTTGCTCTGGTTTCCCTGTAACAGAGCTCGCTGGCGCTGCTCCTCCTGAAGCTGTGCCTGTCGGAACCTCTGGCGCGCCACGATCCGCTCGTACTCGGCCTTGACTTCCTCTCTGTCGCGCGGCAGCTTGTTGCACTCCTCAGGCTTGGGCCAGAAATCATGTACCGAGAAGCGATTGTCCAAGTTCGTGCCGAAGTAGTACATGATGCCGATGGGAAACATGACGTACATGCCGAACTGTGCCAAAGGATGCTGCGTTAGCCAAAGTCCTGGATATTGAATGCCGGCGAATGCGGCCGCGCGCCGAAGACGTACCTTGAAAACTTCTAGGTTGAGACCGCCCATTGTGATTGACGATGGCAACGATTGAGCTGGGAGTCTTCTGTTGCTTCGGTGGTTTGAAGGCGAAGGGTATGGTCAAGTTGCAAAAAACTGGAGAATCTGGAAGCTTTGTGGTACGCAAAGTCAGCCCACTAGTTTTATGGAGAACCACATGCTGTTGCTGCCTCTTGGTAATTGATGAGACAGCACTGGCCCGATGACGATGAGACATATTGCCCGAACCAGCGAGTAGTTATATCATCCCAAAACAGATCGCTTGCTTGCAAACGTGATGAATTTTACGCAGCTCAAACTATTACTGGCTTTTCATGTAAAGCAGCTGCCAAGAATAATGTACTTCATACATTTGTTGCGTGAGTCAACCACCACCATCCCATCCGCCATTCATAATGCGCACACGGTAAATTGCACGGTGCGAAAGCAAATGCCGTGTTGGTTTCATTGATACAAACAAACCCATCCCAGGAACAAGATCTCAGTCGATGGTTGCCCTTGCCATTATTTTTCTGTTTAACTCCACCATAATTCCCAAATGCCAACGCCTCTAGAATGCCGCTTGTCTCCTTGTGTGCCCGTGTTACAACCTTTTCCTCCAAAATTGATTTGTACCGTAAAACTCAATGGAAATAGCGATAAATCTACGGGTCAGCCGTATAATTTATCACTGTCCGCGTAATGTTGGAGCATTTCCAGACTCCGTGGATCTTGCTTTTGCTGCCTCCATCATATCCTCCATCATGAGCCGCTCGCTGAAGCTTCTTGAGGCGCTAAAGGCCATGATTTGCTCACTAGTCTCCTGTAAGCTGAGGGGATTGAAATCGTCCCCGGGGCCCCGATGATGAACGCTGCCCACAACTTCGTTGACTGCTTGGCCTGACTCCAGCTGGGACAGTATCTGAGGGTTTCGGATGATGGGCATCGTCAGCGGCCGACCCTTATAAGACCCGACGGTGTTGGGTTCAAATTTAGCCCTAGAAGGAGTTGGAGGGTCTGGCTCGCGTTCTCGATCAGCTAGTTTCGTGATCGGAACTGCTGGAGACGTGGCATAGAGGCTGAGCGGCTGGGGGGTGGGTGTTCCGTTTGAATCTTCATGGTCAGAGTGCTCATCATCTTGCTCCTTCTGGTTGATAGGCGGTTGAGTCGGGCGGGGATGTTCTGGTAGTTGGAGTCCCTCTTCTTCAAAGTGAAACAAGTCACCGTCATCGTCTATCGTGGCGGGTACTTTTTGCGTACCCTCAATGCCGCGGTAGCTGCCAGGTGATTTTTTGCTCCTCGGTGATGCAGGGCTCTGCTCGCCCGACTGTACTGGAGATGCTGGTTTGGCTGATTTAGTAGGAGAAAGTAATGCTTGAGCTCGAGACTCCGACGATGCAGGTGTTTTGGGTTTTGCCATGGCGAGAAAGTCGTCCTCTGAAGAGTCCTCTTCAGAATTAGGCAAGTCGCCTTTGAAGTTGCCGACAGTGGAGGAGCTATAACTTGACTCAAAATTAGTGGCTGTCGGTGCAGATTCCAAGTCGTTCGTCATTCTTGTGACTTCAATGTTTGGTGTGGTTGAAGCTGCCTCAGCCCCAACCGACTCTTTGCCTTCCAACGTATGGGACGGCTGATCCAACGGAGACTCTTCCTGGTCTGAATTGACCACTGTCCAAACGGTTCCATCTTCTTCTAGAGGCGCCCTGGACAGGGCTCGCAATGCATCGGATGATGAGACCTTGCGTGGCGGTGCTTGCTCCTCCTCCTCTTCTTCTCCAGGCTCTGTGGCAAGGTGTGAAGCGCAATTTGTTTCGTCACCCAAAGGATCGGGTGAAGGAATGCGGGCAGAAATAAATGCGCTGGGTTGAGGAGACGTTGTTGGTAGCACTTCTTCGCCCATGAAATCGAACCGCACTCGTCGCGGACTTTGTGGGATTTTCGGAATACTTGATGTCCGTCGCATTGCGCTTCTGGGTGGTTTGGAGTCACTCTTGTCCGATGATATCGATGACCTGGTGTCATCAGCACACCCGGCGCTGAATTCCGGCAGCGTCGAGACGGAGTGATCTTGATCTGACGAGGCAGATGGGTTCTGAGCAAGGCCTAAGCCGTTGGTTGTTTTCGTACTTGTCCCATCCATGGTCTCGTTATTGGTGTTCACTGTGCCTGCGCTCGATGCTGCGGCTAGGCAGCAGAGCAGGCAGCAGGAAGGCTGTTGGGAAACGCTAGATGTTGGGTAATTGATGCTGGACAAGATCGAAAATTGCAGGGCGATGTAAGGGAGACATTCGAAGGCTCGTAAAGATGTCGAGATTAGAAAACGTGAAGGTTGAATCCGACCAGACTTGTTTCGCGTAGATGGTGTCTGGTGCACTGTGGACGCTGTGGAGGATCAGCGGTTCCGGACGCGGAAGGTGGCGGGGTAGGTTCGCACTGGGACAGCCGGAGAGCATGGACATTGGCAGATGTCAGGTCGATGAGCTCGACTTGGTTATCACTAGCATGGACTGCTTACTTTACCGATATGCACCCATCTGCCATCTGCCAACTGCTGGAGATTCACGGACCAGACCAGACCAGACCAGACCAGACCAGACCAGACCAGACCAGACACTATCGAATTGAGTGCTAATTAGTTCCAAGACTTGTTGGGACCTGGACAGCGGGGCACATTCCTCATTTCAACTTGATAGCACAAAGTACAGTCTGGTACACATCGTCAATACAATTTCACATCTCCCGACTTCGTTCGGGCCAAGCATATCAACCATCATCAGAACTTCCAATCGCAATCATCTTCAGTCAACCGGTCATTTCAAACCATCTGGTCTGGTCCGACATGCCAGACCAGGCATAACACGCGGAGCCGCAAACCCGGATCATTCGGTCCATCAGCTGCAGAGAGTTGGGCAATACGAAGTCAGCTTGAGATTGCGGCGCGTTCTGGATCTCGAAATACTGAGAACCACTTGGTTGCATAAATGAAAGCCTGTTTGCCCACTTTGCCCAGTCTGCTGCTGCCTGCAGGGCGACGTTGAGATGATGGCACTGGGGCCAATTGATGCATGATTCAGCACAATGGCGCCAAGTGTTCCAAGCAGGTTGCTGATTACGTGCCCTGTCTGTACGGAGAACCTGGTGAGAGGCTCAGTTTCCGCTACATGAGCCGTGACTGGCCCGGCCGTGTGTGATGAGGCTGAAAAAAGAAACACATCGCAAGCAATGACTTCCAGAACAGACCTGGCCGACTGGCCCCCAGACCTAACATTTGACATGGAAGTGACTGGTTCCTCTGCAGCTGCACAGCAGCCCATGTGATGCCTGCACTGCCCCAAATATTGGAACAGCGACTGGCTGGGAGCATGTATGGGAACATCAAATTGCATTCAATTTGATGGGATGAACTGTGACAAAACACACCACGTGCACAATCACCCAACACGGAGCGGAATTGCAACACCTCATGTGTGAGAGGAAGCACGACACAGCATAACTCAATATTCACAAACAAGCCTCTAGAATACACTGACTGCCACTCATTTCCTCCGCTTGCTGGGAGGGCTGCCGCAACCCGTCCAATTTTGGTTTGTCCAAACTGAAATGTGGAACTACAGGACTATGTGTTCTGGAAACGAAGATTGACATTGTGATAGCCAACAGTCTATCCCGATCATGTAGTCGCCTTCGCAGACCTGACATGCGAAGTGAACATGGATAGTATATCAATTGGGCGAAGTAGTATTATTCAATCATCTCAGCTCAGGATGTAGAGGCCGCTATGTTTGGGTAGCTGCAACCTAATTCTTACATCCGCTCAAGTTGGAGGAGTTCGTGTTACACTCAGCACATCTCTCACTGTCAAAAGCGAACTATCAAATAGCAGTAGCTTGGCACAACATGCGCCATCCGCTGGACTACTGGCCGCATGCTCCGTAGAGTATCATGCGACGGATGAGCTTGAGAATGAGAGCATGCGTGTCAAAGAAGTCAGCTATTGCATACCTCGACGAGAATCGAGATAGATTTATCGAACCGGGACACCGCCACTGGTTCTGGTTGCATGTAATTGATGTTCTCTGGCCATCTTGAACCTGGAGTAAACGACAAGACCATGGCAGAGACAGCTGTCCCCACACCGCCTTCCGCTTTTAGCACCCTCATTGCATCCCATCGCAAGAGGCGCCTTCTGCCAGGTACAAGGTTGCCCTGGAGCTACCAGACCTGAACGAAGCTTTCTTGTCAACCGAAGAGCCTTCTCTTACAACCAATTTCAACAGCACATTGCACACAAGTTAGGCGCCTGTATACTAGCGCACAGGGCCCCTAGACCTATTCAACCGAATTGCATCGAAAATGTCAACCATACCGCCGTCCTCACTGCAGTCTACCCATCCACCTGTCATCCCGCTTGGCTTCAACTCGAAGCAACCCGAAAAGGTCACGCTATACCCTCTGTCGAACTATACTTTCGGTGTCAAGGAGACACAACCTGAGGAGGATCCCTCCGTGATCGCAAGACTGAAGCGCCTAGAAGAGCATTTTACTGAGCATGGAATGCGTCGGACGTGTGAGGGCATTCTCGTATGCCACGAACATAACCACCCACACATCTTGATGCTTCAGATTGCGAACGCATTTTTCAAGCTTCCTGGGGACTACCTTCGACCCGAAGACGACGAAGAGACCGGTTTCAAGGCAAGATTAGACGAAAGATTGGCCCCGGTGGGCCGGATAGGCGAAGGCGAAGAGGCCGGCGACTGGGAAGTTGGCGACTGCCTCGCCCAATGGTGGAGACCGAACTTCGAGACCTTTATGTATCCTTTTGTTCCCGCCCATGTCACACGGCCCAAGGAGTGCAAAAAACTCTACTTCATTCACTTGCCCAAGACAAGTATGACTATCACTACCCGTGTCGATATTGTCCCACCGATGCTAACTAGACCTGAACTTGATAGAAGTACTGAGTGTTCCAAAGAATATGAAGCTCCTTGCGGTGCCACTCTTCGAGCTTTACGACAACACCGCCCGATATGGACCTCAACTTTCAGCAATACCACATCTTCTCAGCCGCTACAATTTCGAATTTGTTGACGAAGACGGCAATGTGGTGGCCATGACACCTGGTGCTGCCCCCCCGGAAGGCTACGTGCCCAAGACGAAGGTTTTGGCTGGCGACGACACGGAAATGAAAGAGGAGAACGGCACAATTTAGTGGCTGGTCATGTTGCGTTGGAATAGAAGAAAATGGCGAAGGTGTTCTGGGCGTAATAGCTATAGTTTTGTATCATAGACAGGGTGGCGATGTATTCACATGTTTTCTGTATTTTGTTTTTTCTTACTTGACATTTCGGTTAAGTAGCTGTGTTTCATATTTACTTATGCTTTCTCGCCTTGAATGGTAGCCATGATCCGGCGCTGATGCTTGCTGGCGCGGAATTCAAGGTACCAGATGCCTTGCCAGGTTCCGGTGGCCTATGGACAATTAGCACGCTTTTCGCGGATGAATGTAATTATATCGACAAAGACATACCAGCTTGCCATCCTTGATTGGGATTGTCACGCTAGCGCCAATCAGAGCTGACTTGATGTGAGCCTGTCAATGAAATGAATTAGTCTTCATGGCTGACACATGCCGTGATACAAGCTTCTTTCCCTTACAGGCATATCATCAGGGCCCTCGGCACTACATCAGATGATATTAGATTGCGTCTTCCACAGTTGATGGGTAATTATGACGTACTCATGGCGATATAAGGCCTCGCCTTTGGGGCCTTCCGCAGGGGCAATGCGATCAAGCGCATCACTCATATCTGCTCTCACATCCTCATCCCCTTGCCAAATACGTCAGTTTCAAATGTTTTAAACGTAAACTAAAAGCAAAGAAGGAAAAAAAAAAAAAGGAAATGAGCCGCTCCGCAGTCTGTCATAACCAACGTACAGTTCTCGTTCAAACTCAAAGCACAGCTTGTATGCTGAACAAACAAATTCAGTAGTCCAACCTTGTAGTTTCGGATTTCTGGAAGGTTAGAAACGACCTGGTCGGTGATGAGATACGAGCCGCGGGACTTTGCGGGGAGAGTAAACTGTTTCTGAAACCAAGTCATGGTGCCGGTTCCAGTATAGCCGTTCGATGAAGAGTGCAGGAAGGGGATTAAGCTGAACGGGAAGGTCCAGATGCTGTGGAATAAATTCGGAAAAAAGGCGATGAAGAGAACCAGAATCAGGATAATCGTAGTGTTGAGAGATATGTGTTGAGAAGTTTGTTGCGACATCTTGAGATTGGAGCGTGGATGGGTTCAGTGTCGGTTGGGTGGATGTATGACGGTAGGTGGGGCAGATGGAGGGACTGAGTGGACTGCGAGTGATGTGTTTGATATTGATAATCACAGGCGCCAGCAACACACATTGACGCTCAGTACTAGCGCAAAAACAACTGCGGAATATTCAGGTTCATCGCCGGCCTGTTGGAGCGGAAGGAGAAGAATTGATTAAGAAAGCTATGGTGACACCCAGTAGGAACGTCTTCCGGGATTTCGATCATCCACAGAACGGGATAGATGTCGAACAAACGTTACAATGCTATATGGTCATGGCCAGAGTAGTACCAATACGTGGAAAGTGGACAAATGAGATTCTAGAAAACGTGGGCAGCATTCACTGCAGCGTCTTATCAAAGGCTGAAAGAGCGCTGGCCAGATACCAACTAGCCACATATCTATCCGACGAGATATATACATTGGACTCCCATCTTCGGCATGCTTTGCATGCAAAGTAATACATTGTCTCTCCAGATAGCCCTTGCTTCTCCTATCGCCAACTGTTCAACCACCTCGTTCGCTGCATTTGATTCCCCCGTGATTTAAATTGGCGCATTCATGACAAAGGATATGAAGTCTTGGGGAGGGACTCGAGGTGCTTTCGGTGGTGTTCATTGGCCTAGTTCACTTAATTAGATGTCTGGCACATGCTCAACAGATTCAGGGCAGCATACATATGGGATACCGCAGTAATTGCATGTTGCGATTTCGGGCTTGTCGGTGTTGATGAAGATCTGAGGGTGGCCAGCAGGGCCGCCGCCGCCATCACAGGCCACGACGCGGTCATGTGTCCATCGGACAGGCTCCTTGTGAATCATTTCCATAGCCGAGAGAGGTTGGGGCTGCCAGAAGGTTAGCATCATGATATTGCTCTCTCCATTTGGTGCTGGTGCTGTGGCTCACCTGGAGATCGAAGTCGGTCTGTTCGAAACGAGGACCAGTCATGGCTTTCGATCGGGGCTTCTGGCTTCGAGTCCAAATATCAACACGGTTGGGGGCCTGTTCAACAGGCTTGATTTGAGCCTCCTCAGCGATGGCAGGCGACGTCTCGGTTCTGGAGGTTGATGGTACGGCAGCCTCGAAGTGGCGGGCACTGGTGGTGAATGCGCGACGGGAGACACGCAATTGGCGTGCTACCACGCCAATCGATCTTAATTGAGAGGACGCCATGACTTTCAGGTCGAAAAATCAGCTGCGTTGGCGATTTCCAGGCTGGGTGGGATTGATATTCCAAGTCTGAGGTTGAAGCGGTTGATCCACCTAGCTTGACGTTGCCGGAACAAGTTTGGCCCGACAGGTTCCCAAAAAATGGGAGGACCAGACCCTGGTTCAGCAAGCTAGTGCCGTCCAACAAAGCTTGACATCAATATCAACCAAGGCTTCTCACCATTCAGACATCTTGCGCACTTGCACCAAAATTTCATTTGGTTTTAATGGTCGCGCATGTGCATATAGGCCTAGGTTGAATTTACAACTTCTAATTTCTCTTCAAACGACGCTTGTTGCTACATGCTAGCTTCTTTTGAGGCACGACCACAGCCAAACGCCATTCAAGATGGCCCCAGAAACACCTAAGGGGGTCTCGTCGAGACTGTTGACGATGAAATTTATGCAACGTGCAGCAGCATCTGCATCGTCTAACGGATCCCCGGACTCCGATGTTCCTTCCTCTAAAAAGCGAAAACTAGACCATTCCCCAGCTCCAGGTCGTATTGATCCCAATATTGACCAGGCGTTGATACAGGCAGCCTTGGACGACCAGGAAGCCGCCCGTCAAGCAGCACTGGCAAAGCACTCCGCCGCTGATACTCATTGGACTCTGAAGACGAAATTTGATACGTCACAAAGCAAGAAGCATCCTCTGAACATCGTCTACGTAGGATATGGGGAGATTGACTCACCAAATGATTCTGGTGATAATGAGGACAATCCTACTGAGGGAAGGACATACAGCAAGCGTTCGAAAAAGACAGAAAACGTACGTGCATAATTAGCTCCAAAATAACTAGTCACCTTTCGAAAATGATCGGCTAATCAAGGCAATAGTCAAAAGAGCACACCAACTCTGAAGAATCTAGTAACGAGTCTGACCAAGCTTCAGACGCGGACGACGACTCTCAAGGACGACAGCGAAGGAACACGGCTCACGGCGAGAAAGCAGGAACGAATTCTTCGAGATCCCGGTCACAATCTCGGTCAAGAAATGGTCATGAGACAGCGAAGGCTAAAGAATTCCGGGACAAAAGGAAAAAGAAGGATGTGCGACTGAATAAGCTGACGTCGATATCGTCTGCCGGCGATAGTCATTTCAGTTCTCAGAACTCACCCAACACAAAGGCAATGAAATGCTACAACTGCCAACAAGTAGGCCACAAAGCATCAGAGTGCTCCAAACGAAGTACAAGGGGATGAGAATAGCGCTCTGACCTGACGACGACGCTATGTTTGCCGGACCGGGGCCCCTTGATACCTATGCCTCGCAACCTCTTGGCCAGCAGCGCTGTAGGGGAACCCGGATGAATCATACCCAAATGTATCCCTCGTTACGGCGGTGTTTCTGTCAGAAGTTGTCACTATGCTACTCTCAGTGGCCATTCATTGCGGATCCATGATAACACGGTTGTAGCAGAATTAGGCTCCCGCCGTTCTGGGTCAGTTCCCGCTCTCTAAATGTCGATTATCGTTCTGCCAAGATAAAATTGCAGTCATAACTGCAGATGATTTCCCGAAATAGCGGCTATCGATTCTTCCCCATTTGGATATCGGCAACGGGGATGTTGTGCTTCATGCACGGCCATCCCCATAAGAGAGAAGATGGACTGCAAAGCGCAGCCTGATACGCTGCGGGTCACTACAACGATATTCACCGGCTGTCTCCAATTCGTCCAGCTTGAAGCCACGGACAAGATTTGTTAACACATTGATGTGTCCGGTGACCTGCGTGACCTTCTGACCCGTACAAAGCATCATCGTTCGATTGGTTGACCCTAATCAAAAGGACAACTGGAGATATGCCAAGATGACATCTCTAACGAGGGAAAAGTTTTACCAGCCAAGCGCTATAAGAAGTCTTTTGGAATAGGCGATATCTCACGCCCTTTTTATTTTCCCGGAGTTTCTGAGAGGAAGTTGATATATAAGAGACCGTCCGCAGAAACCGGACTGTTTAGGATACTTAGCACACCCCCAATTTGCCATGCAATTGCGCCAACGGAGATCACTCTCGGCCTTCTTGGGAAAGCTAGGATCTTCCTCGCGTTGCATCCCCATTCTAGCCAAGATTTGTATGTCGTTTGACAATGAGGACCGAGCACTGGCCGTGGTGTACTCGTCGTAGTCGGAAGATTTTGGCTCCTTCGTTCATGGTTAATGGTTACCTATCGAACCGACCGAGGCAACATACCACAAACTACTCCGTACGTAGATAGTAGGAGTATACGGCGTATATTAGGGATAGATCGTATATATGAATCACTTGAACCTCGGACAAACCAGCCTCGGAATTAAATGCACCAACAGCTGCCCCTATGGGAGCACCTACCTACCTAGGTAGATAGGGAGTTGGGCTATGGTCGTTTGTAATTTCCATTTCTTTTATAGTGACAACGCATATCATCGCAAATTGCCTGCATCTTCCCAGGTGACATGGTGCAAAAATTTCCTTTGCAACTAGATCTTACGAACGAACTCAAGTTGAAACACCAATGGTTGATCGGCCCGTCCCTCGTATTGTCATGTATGTCGAGAGGCAGGTAGTGGCGGAAGCAACGCAGACCTTTTGACCGGCCTCTCCCATGCCTTGCAGACCAGACATGGGAATGAAATCGGGGTTCAATGTTCAGTTGCAGTGGCTAGAGTACCTCGAGGCCGCAGCCCATATCCGCGGGCATGACGAGTCAATTCTTTGCATAGCCTTGGTGCAAGAATCATGCACGGGGGGACGCAGCAATGACATGTTGGAGATAGGGTCGATACTACAGATGTCCAACCGCCCAGTTGAGGGACATCCTAACCCTAGTCGTCATCTTCACCGACAGGTCGCAGTATGGCACATGACGTGCGATAAAATTCCTCGAGGCGGCGGAAGAGTATCCGTGAAACAAACATCCATGTGCCTCATGCTGATTACATATCATCGGGGACAGCATAATTACCTAGGTGCTCGGTGCTTGTATGGGCTAAATTCCGTGTCGACACAATTGGAAACTCAATGGATGATTCCAAGCACAGCATATCGGCTACCCCGTGCTCAGAAACTTGGCTTTGCCACAGGTGAGCATCAATGCTATTGAAACCAAGACATGGGTATCTTGAATCAAACAAGGCTTCAACGCAACATGCCCGTTTCTCATGTGTCAGGAATTGGGCTCTGGTTGCTCGGAGAAACATGCTTGTCCTCGCTAGGGGAGCTTTCCGGCGCGGCGCTTGAGGAATTTCAAGCATCCGCGCGCAAAGTGCAAGGTTCAATTGCGGTGTGCGAATTGTCAAGGTGCATTTTGCATTGTGCATTCTGCATTCTGGCCCAGTTGTCTATGCATATGCCATCATCTACGACCCATGGATGGATACCGCGCATATGCTAGCCGTTTATCGGAGTACAGCACAATACTGCGCCATGTTTGTTTGCACAGTTCAATGTCCCTCCGTGCTATTGTGTTGTGCTCTGTGCCTCCTGGCGATGCTCGATTGACCGCTCATCAATTGGCACTCGGAAATGAAAGCCGCAGCTTTCGCCTGGACGAAGCTTCCACGTTTGCAAACCCGGTGGATGATATGACGACGCACTCTTCAAGATATCAAAAGCCACGTGTGCCATTAGACTCCTTCTCTGCATAGTCAATGTGTGAGGGATGGAAGGGGACTTATCTGGGTTCTAATTCCATTCAAATGCCGCTTCTGGGGCAAGGTCCTTTGAACCTGGTTGTACCGGTTGTACTGCTTGCAAAGACAAGGGGCTGTGAACCTTGGGAATTGATAAGTGGCAATGGGCGGGCCAGGCACAGGAACAAAAGATGAAGCTGGGTCTGAGATGTGCCTGATACATCACATCTACAGTACAGAGCAGGATAGGAAACATTTTTATGCAGCCGGAAATGGGGCTTTTTCTTTTCGTACGGCCATTTGCAGGTTTTGAAGACCCCAGTTTGGCATCACCCCTGCCAGGTCAATGGGACCAACAGAAGATCCCTGTGTTTTGGGAGGGTGACGTTCGAAGAGGGAATTCTCCTGGCCTGGCTATTCAGCTTATACATGTACATCGATTACTGAGAGCTCGTGATGGTGACCTTGCACGCGGCGGAAGCTGAGGCGGCTGCACAACCAAACTGGTGGAAACACAGAAAACAAACATGGAAGACGCATTCCGTTGAGGCACAGATCTGGCGGCACAATGGCCTGCTTGAGCCATCGTCCAGTCAATCAAATCAATCTCGCAGTACAGAGTGATTAATATTCTTGGAAGTTGAGTTGATAGGCGGTATCCGGGGGGGTTGCTACAACGTCAGCCAGGTCTCTACTCTGGAAAGTAAGTATTCTGCAACACCGACATGCAGGTTTGTCTCACACCGTGTGACAGGGCCTTATGAGGATTGCGGAGGTCGAGTGGCCGCATTTGGGCAGAATTGACCACATCAGGCTTGGAGATGAGCGAAGAAATGTGTCTGGTGCTTCAAGACATCAGGGTTTTATTACATACATACGACCCAACATGAACGTGTCGACCAAGATCGAACAGCCCCAGATGTTGTAGTAAGAACGCCCAGACGACAAGGAACTCTATTTCGAGGCAAGGCACATGCAATTTGAGATTTGGTCGTAGACGTCTTTTGGTCATGGTTGACGACCAAGCTTCATGTGACGGAGCGACAGAGTTACGGAATGACAGAAACAGAAACAGAAACAGAAACAAGCAAACTTGCTGAAATACAATTAGTTCGATGAGCATCGTGTATGGAGTTTTCACAGGTATTGATGCTCTGCATGAGAAATCTCGGTGTGCCTAGGCACCTACCCAGGTACTAAATGGTAAGTTAGGGAGTTCCAACCTGCGCCGACTTTGATTCGAGGAAGCAGCGATGACCCAACACGTCGTTGATGTTTTAAGGCAGGTGCAAGGCTTCCTAGATAGTCAGCAGCTCGGATGAATGCAGTTTGGGGAGTTGAAGCAGATTCAACCAGAACAGACTCGTGTTCATTTATGCATCATCATCCCCAGCTCAAACGTTCCAACAACGACACCTCCCCGGTCCTACCTTGCATGGACCCTGGTCGGGAGGAAAGCAAAACGGGTTGATGGATGATGGGTGGTGGCACTACGGAGTACAGCCAGTAATTATTCCATGTTTGCACATTGATTCCATCTCAACACATCCAAGGCACCCCGTCCATATCTCTTCTCTCCAGTACCGAACAATCTTGCTGCTTGCTTGCTTCTGTGGCCCGCCGTGGCTGCTCGCCACACACGATATGGCTTCAGGGGCATCTGCCTTTGTCACCATCGATATCGGAGTCGGACATCTGGAGTCTCGCGCCCAGAAGAGACCGCCAAGCCGCAGCATATTAGCCTACCTCGGTACCTACTCTCCGCCTCCGATTGTGTCTGGCGGTATGTGTTGACTGTACTGCACCAACATGTATTGTAGGCATTGGGTGTTGATGGCTGGCTTGCGCAACGGCAATCAAGTCCAATTCGCAAACCTCACCGGTCTGGTGCTCTTGCGCTCCGTGCACACTCGCTCAGAACTGTCAATGGTGCGGTTGCTCATCTCAAGTGCTTCCATGCATACCAGACATGTTCAATGTATAAGTAAAGATGCCATCGGCGTGTCTTGCCGCCATTTGATACTACCGGACTCAATACCCTGGGTACCGATACATGTACCCAAAGTCAAAGTCGGTGTGCGCGTTTACAAGCCGTGAACCTGCTTTGGTTCGGGTTCCAAGTTGGTTCAATGTTACGAAAACTCCCATTGTCGGCCATCTCATTTGATGGTTTGGCGGTGATTGCTCCTTACCGCTTGACGCCACGCCACCGACAAAGGGACAAAGGGGCACTGCCGTCGTGGCATCCATTCTGTGCGAGACAAATTTTAGTTTCCCTTGCTTCCTTGCCTCGCCTCAAGACGACTCGCTTTGCAATTGCACAATTTGCACTCCGTACTAGGGGCGTGTGGTGTTTGGTGGTCTGGTGTCTCGTTTACCTCAAGCTGTGGCGTGGCGGCAGACATAAGGGTCCTCAGGTCCCCTCATCTGACATTGATGAGCCAGAATTGAGCACCCACCAGTCCGGCTTCGCCAGGAATAAATCATCGCGGATACAACTCAACTGCACTGCACCCGACGGCATCTGATCTGGCCTTTTCCCACCAAACCAACATCTCCTTCGCCCCTTCATCCGATGGGCCGCCTCATACACTAGTGCCATACGGAATTGCACAGACCCATAAACGATTGGCGGCGTCGGTTCGTTTGAACTTTACCCCACCGTACGCCATCATCATCTGACGACGGGCATTGATTGCTCTGAATCGCCGTTCCGTTCTCGAGCCTTGTGAATTTGCAATCCGTCCCGTCTCTCCGGCCAGGACTCTCTTCTTTTCTCTGTCGGCTTCAACACGACACTCTCCTGCGCGTCTGGATCACTCCGCTACTCTAGAACCTACAATGCCACCCTCGGAAGCGTCCAGCTTGGCAACCAGCCGCCAGGCCTCTGTGGTGCTCTTGACGGATCGTCTCGAAAAGCCTTCGCTTGACGATCGTGAATACCGGGTCGTCCGTCTCAAGAATGGGCTTGAGGCGCTGCTCGTTCACGACCCCCAGACGGATAAGGCTAGTGCAGCCTTGGACGTCAATGTAGGCAACTTCAGTGATGAAGATGACATGCCTGGCATGGCACATGCTGTAGAACATGTGAGTGTACAACTTGGCGGTTTGGGTCTGGTACCTTTGAATTTAGCCCATTGACTAATCATCATGATACCACAGCTTTTGTTTATGGGAACAAAGAAGTTCCCGTCTGAAAATGATTATAATCAGTACTTGTCTGCCAATTCTGGCGGCTCCAATGCTTTCACTGCAGCCACTTCTACTAACTACTTCTTCGAAGTGGCAGCCAAGCCAGCCAACGATGAAGAACCTTCGGAGTCCAACCCGTCGCCGCTGTACGGGGCTCTCGATCGATTTGCGCAATTCTTCATTGAGCCTCTGTTTCTACCAAACACTCTGCAAACGGAGCTAGATGTTATAAATGATGAAAATAACAAGAACTTGCGAAGCGACCTGTGGCGGCTGCACCAGCTGGACAAGTCGTTTGCGAACCCTAAACACCCCTATTGCCATTTCTCCACAGGCAACATGGAAGTTCTGAAAACTATACCCGAAGCAAAAGGGATCAATATTCGAGACAAGTTCGTCGAGTTTTATGACAAGCACTACTCTGCCAATCGCATGAAGCTTGTCGTTTTAGGTCGCGAGCCGCTCAACTTGCTGCAAAGATGGGCCGTAGAGTTATTTTCGGGCGTCGAGAACAAGAATTTGGCCCCCAACCGGTGGACTCATGAGGAGCTGTACCTTGAGGCTGACCTTGGCACCCAATGTTTTGCCAAGCCTGTGCTGGAGTCAAGAACACTGAGTCTTATGTTTCCCTTTATTGATGAGGAGGACCTATATGAGACGCAGCCGAGCAAATATATTAGTCATCTTGTCGGCCATGAAGGCCCAGGAAGTATCATGTCGTACGTCAAAAACAAAGGTTGGGTGAACAGCCTGTCCGCTGGTGCCGATCCCGTTTGTCCGGGAACCTCTGGCATCTTTGAGGTCCGAGTGAAGTTGACCAAGGAGGTAAGTGCAGTCCTTTCAGTGTTTCACAGGCGACATATCTAACAGAACTGTTGATTCAGGGGTTGGCCAATTATCCCGAGATTGTCAAGGTCTTTTTCCAGTATGTCAGTATGCTACGTGAGGCGCCTCCGCAAGAGTGGATATTCGAAGAGCAGAAGGATATTGCCGATGTAAACTTCAAATTCACGCAAAAGTCAAGAGCTAGCGACTTTACAAGCTCCATAAGCTCTGTCATGCAGAAACCATTGCCCCGGGAATGGCTGTTGAGTGGACAGCGGCGATTGCGAACTTTTGACGCTTCTCTCATTACTAAAGCCTTGAAAATGCTGCGTCCAGAAAACATGAGACTAGTAATCGTCGATAAAGAGTTCCCTGGGAACTGGGACCAGACGGAAAAGTGGTATGGAACAGAGTATCGTTACGAGAAAATCCCGGCTACACTTATGAAGGAGCTGAGGGAAGCCTTCGAATTGCCCGGGAATCAACGATTGGCCGAATTGCATTTACCACACAAGAACAACTTTATTCCCAGTAAACTTGAAGTGGAGAAGAAGGAGGTTCCTCAACCTGCGCTAGCTCCAAGAGTCTTGCGCAATGACCAGGCTGCTCGCACATGGTGGAAGAGGGATGATACGTTTTGGGTCCCCAAGGCAAACGTCTTTGTCAGCTTGCAAACCCCTCTTGTCTTTGCATCTGCAGAGAACAATGTCAAGGCCACGTTGTTCATGTTGCTCGTTCAAGATGCTCTCGAAGAATACTCATACGACGCCGAACTGGCCGGCCTGCAGTATGCGGCGTCACTTGATGCCCGAGGACTCTCCATAAAAACCTCTGGATATACTGAGAAACTCCCAGTGCTGCTTGAGCAAGTCGTCGCTACCATGAGAGACATCGACATCAAGGCGGAACGTTTCCATGTAGTCCATGATCGGCTCACCCGAGTTTATGAGAACTCACACTATCAATCACCCTACCTTCAAATCGGCACCTACTTGGCTTGGTTGAACGACCAGTGCTATTACAGCAACGAGGAAAAGGCGGCGGAACTTGAACACGCCACCGCAGATGCGGTCCGACTGTTCCAAAAACAGATGCTGTCTCAATTATACGTTGAAGTATACGCACATGGAAACGTGTCGAGGGGGGATGCTCTTAAAGTGACAGATATGGTGGAATCAGCACTGAAACCTCGTCTGCTTCCCCAATCCCAGTTGCCAATTATCCGCTCTCTTTTACTCCCTCGTGGATGCAATTATGTTTTCAAGAAGCAGCTTAAAGACCTTCAAAACGTAAACCATTGCATTGCAACATGGTTTTATGTGGATGAACAAAGCAACCGCGAACTCAGAGCGAAGACCCTCCTGACCGAGCAGATGATCCATGAGCCTGCATTCGATCAGCTTCGTACCAAGGAGCAACTGGGATATATTGTCTTTGCAGATATGCGAAGCTTTTCCACGACCTCTGGGCTTCGATTCTTGATACAGAGCAAGAAGAATCCCATGTACCTCGATAGGCGAATTGAGGCGTTCCTGGTTCAGTTTGGGCAGAAGCTCGAGAATATGACTGATTCTGAGTTTGAAAGTCACAAGCGAAGTCTAATCATCAAACGCCTCGAGAAGTTGCGTAATCTAAACCAGGAGTCTATCAGGCACTGGACGCAGATTGATTCTGAGTACTATGATTTTGAACTGGGTAAGTAAAATTCGGAGCCCGCCGTGCCTTGTGCGGATGGATAATATTAAGCGATTGATGCTGATTTCGAAACTGTGCAATAGCCCAACACGATGCAGCCTGCATTAGGCCACTGACGAAAACGGAAATGATCGAATTCTATCACAAATACTTCCACCCATCTTCCGCTACGCGTTCTCGAATCTCTGTGCAACTGGAAGCAATGGGACTGGATACGATGGTCGATGGCCTTTTGAAGGACCTAGACGTCAAGGATAGTCCCTACGAGAAGCGACAAAGCCAAGATCTTCTACGTAGCTATCTTGAAAAAGAGACGACACTTCAACCCAAAGTTATAGACGATGTCATTTCTAAAGCCGAGAAATACGGGCTGCCAGAGTCTGTCGAGACCGAGGCGACCAATGGGTCGACAAAGGACACGACTGCAGTTGACACAGCGGAAGAGATTCAAGACATGCGCTACTTCAAGGCCGGGCTGTTGGCGAGCTCAGGAATACGGCCCGTTAAGCAGATTAGCGAGTTCGAAGAGTCCGAGGCCAAGCTGTAGGCGTAAGTTGAGCAGCCTGCGGTCTGAGGCTTGAATACAGTACTCTGTGGACGACGGCGGAGATTAATCTAGAAGGCTTGGCGAAATGCGATGTAAAGTTTAGGATTTCGAAGAAGCAAAGAGCGCTGGCGTTTACAGTCTAGTATTACAGATTTAGAGCACTCGTAAGAGTGGCTAGATGAGCTACACCGGCAACGGGACGGAATGGAAGACATGTTGGATATTGTTTTGAAAGTGGCCCGTTACACTCCTGGGTAGACGGGATTCAGGGACGGTGTCGCAATGGCTTCCGCTCAAAGGAACATGGTTGTCAGATGATATCGGTGGGATGTGTCTGGAATGTTGGGCTTTGTATGGAAGCGGCATTCTGAGATGAGTCCCCTCTAGTTGTTTGACAGGTGGTAGGACACAAGGCAAAAGTTATGCCGTAGCCTTTAGTGTGCGTTGAACAACTAACTATTTTGCCGCTGGCTCGATGCTGTGTCTGTGTTGTGGTTTAAATCCTGTAAGACTCAATGTTGGTCAAACATCAACTTTGCGTGCTAGCCTTAGTAACTTGTTGTATTCTGCGGAATAAGTTTGATCATGGTGCTTAGTAGAGGGCGTCTTGAGGACTGACTATCAAAATGGGCCATGTCATGTTATAGATCCATGCATCCTTGGTGCGTGTGCGAAGGTGCAGGCGAAATATTTGCCCCCGATGATACATGTAGGATATCTCTACCGATATCTAGCACCATCTAACAGCGCAAAAGAAGTACTGGGTAATGATCAATAGTATTGACCTCCAATCTCTTTGGCGGCAAGACAGGCGGGTAGTATATACCCCTGACATTGAAATTCATGGTATGTGTTGTAGCTAATATGTCAGTTTGCGACTTCGCCTGCACGTTCGCACACTCAAAAGGACAGTGAGATGTCGATATTCACTGTCACTCAGAGAATCGTTGCTACGAGCGAACCACCTCCGTAAATGAAAGAATCAATCACAGGTCAATCATCGGGCCACTGGGTCTGGCACCGGCCAGCCAAGAAAGATGCTACAAGAAAAAGAAAACAAAATGCACAGGCATGGAGCCTGGTTATTTATTGATACTTTTGACGTCTGTGGATGACGCACTGA
The DNA here is from genome assembly GCF_001653235.2 of Pochonia chlamydosporia 170. Taxonomy (NCBI): domain Eukaryota; kingdom Fungi; phylum Ascomycota; class Sordariomycetes; order Hypocreales; family Clavicipitaceae; genus Pochonia; species Pochonia chlamydosporia. The sequence continues at coordinate 2,723,269 of NC_035791.1, read as the reverse complement.
CCTGGTTCTGCCCTGCAGGTGGAGAGTGGAGACGGATCATTGATACTTTGCACTGAGTATGGAAGACAACTGCGGGCCTGGCTGTCCAGTCTGGTGAACATGGCTGGGACAAGACCAGACATCAAATGGCACTGGCAGTCAGTACCAGCACGACCAGTTGACCAGTTGACCAGTTGACCCCTCCATGTCCACTAACTGCCGCCTGGCCTGGCTGTTGTTCAAGGCCCATGCCTCCTCCAACCAACATTGAAGGGAGTGCTGGCCGTTGCCCGCCAGATCCGCCTGGCCCGCCTTCATCGAGTCAGGTCTGGTGTGCCATGTCTGGTCTGGTTAGGTCCAAGACCACATGCAGTCAAGGTCTGATCCATCAGCAATCACATTTTTGCATGTTCCTGTCCCAACTCGTCCTGTCACAGTCCTTGTCGCCACAAAGACGACTGCCCTACCCAAAAGCCGCCCCAGGTTTTTTTTCCTTTCCTCCCTCAGATGCGTGAGGCTGCTCCATCAGACCCTCACCTGCGACTGAATCAGAATATTTCTATCCCATCCACCAGACCGTCATCATACACCTTTGTCCCCCGAGCTGCCCGGGCAGCTCACTGTCAAGACGTCTTCCTCAAAGAAGAGAAAGCTTGCCCGCCCGCCGCCCTCAGCCAAGACAGAATTGGACCCTCCGAGTTCGCCATCCGACGATTCCATTCTGCCCTCGTGCGAAGTCGAACTCGACCACGACCCCGTCCTATCCTTCTCCGTCGATTCTACCTCTGCTTCTACCGTCTCCGTAATTCCGAGCCATCCTTCTGATCTTCCCCGGTATCTTCGTCCAGAGCCTGTTGCAACCGCCTCGAGCTTACCCCAGCGGTTGCAACAAGCCCACGCCGCCTCCCTCGTCTCCGCCGACTACGCTTCTTCTACTGCATCGTCACCCTGTGCTTCGGCCTACGCGGAGCTTTCCCTCGAGAGTGACAGAGGAGGAGACGAGACTGGCTCTGCACGGAACCCAGGCAGAAGCCAGTCTCCCTTTCACATCTCGCGGAGGGCCATCATGAATGGCGACGCCGAGCTGCCTCAGCGGTCTTCCTCTCCCTTAAAGAGAAGAGCTTCCAGCATGGATCCCGACGCAGCTCCCACCAAGAATGGCAGCGCCATGGATACCGATGGCTCTCAGTCCGCCTCAGAGTTTCCCCGCGCCATGAGTGTCGATGCCCCCGATGTAAACGGTCACGAAGCTTCCCCATCTCAACGTAAGAACCAGAAAAATACATGAACCCCCCAAAATAGGTCATCTTTTTTGTGTAGCACGTCCCATCGCTAGGTGTCAAAAGCATATTACACCAAATTTCCATGCCTTTTGAGCTGGTACTAACTTGAAGATAATCGTAGCACCTCCACCCTTATTGGAGCAAGTCAAAATCATCGAAATGCTGTTAAAAGCCTTCGCCGAAGCTCCTGTGCAAGAGGGAAATGTGGCGTATCTGGTTTCAAGAACCTGGGTTGATAAAGCTCTTGCTTTGCGGACCGGCTCAAAATCACCTACGGCGGACGTTGAAGGGGCTTCATTGGGCCCAGTGGACAACGCCGACATCGTGCAAGAAACCATCAAAGACTCAAGTGGTAAGGATTTCGTACGCCTCCAGCCGGGGTTGGGGCTTGAGGCTTTCGAGCTTTTTCCAGAGGACGCTTGGAGGCTAGTCATGGACTGGTACGGCATCAAGGAAGGGCAAAAACCCATTGCCCGCGTTGCTGTCAACACCGCCGATAGCAAACAGGCGCCGTCCAACATTCTGTACGAATTCCATCCTCCCGTCTTCTACGTTCATCGGCTGTGGTCCGAAGTCAGCACCATTCCTATTGAACAGTCGCTCAAGGCAAAGAACCCCCCGCCTCTGGTTATCGCAAGAAGCTCTACAAACCATGCTCAGACCTTCCTTAAAGAGATCAAGACTCTAGCCGGAGTCAACTTGGAGCGTAAGACGCAAATGTTTACCATTCCAGCCTCTGTCCAATTACCCAGTCAAGAAGACACCGAGCGTCCGTCGGCCCTCACTCCCCCGGATTCACCAGGAAGAACCCAAGTTGCCAATGTGAACCAGCCCCTGTGGCCCACGTTACTCGTCGATATTGCGTCTTTCGCCCGCGCTAGGGATTTCCGTGTCAAGGTGCCGCTGATCGACCAGACTGCCAACGACAAGTTCAACGGACAGTCGACTTTGCAGCATTATGAATTGACAACAGACCAGACATTGGTTTTGGATGAGGCGATTGGGAACAGTCATGTAAGCAACTACACAGGCCGGCTGAAAACCGCCGAGAAATCTGTGCCGTCACGCCTGGCCGCCAGCACGATGTCCTCCAAGACAAGCAGCAACCGAAGCAGTCCCGGATTCGATGGTCCCCTGACGCGAGGACGGGTGCAGAAGAAGCGGCATGGGAGGAGCATTGGCGCTGTAGGTCTGCATAATCTGGGCAACACTTGCTACATGAATTCTGCCTTGCAATGTGTTCGAAGCGTCGAGGAGCTCACCAAATACTTTTTGACCGAATCCTATTTTGGTGAAATCAACAAAACAAATGTACTGGGATTTGAGGGCAGAGTTGCCATCGCCTACGGGAACCTTTTGCGGGAGATATACGAGGAAGGCCGCGGTTCCGTAAGTCCGCGAGACTTCAAGTCAACTGTCGGTCGTTGTCGTCCGACTTTCTCTGGATGGAGCCAGCAGGATTCACAGGAGTTCCTAGGATTTCTGTTGGACGCCCTTCAAGAAGACTTGAGCAGGATCAAAAAGAAACCGTACATTGAAAAGCCGGACTCTACTGACGACATGATCAACAATCCTGAGGCAATTAAAGAGATGGCTGATAAGGTTTGGGATATCACCTGCCGTAGGGATGACTCTGTCATTGCAGATCTGTTTACAGGTCTGTACAAGTCCACTTTGAAATGCCCTGAGTGTGGCAAGATAAGCATCACCTTTGACCCCTTCAACAACCTTACATTACCCCTGCCACTGGAGAACATGTGGTCCAAGTCTGTCAAGTTCTTCCCTCTCAACGATGTTCCCGTTAAGATCGAGGTCGAATTGTCAAGGCACAGTTCCATCGAGTCGCTTAAACAGTTCATTTCAGTCAGAACTGGAGTACCCGTTGAACGACTCATGGGCGCCGAGGAGTTCAAAGACAGGTTCTTCAAGATCTATGACAACACTCAAGACGTATCAGAAGAGATTCAATCCTCAGACACGCCAACAATTCACGAATTAGAGGCGCCTCCTACCAACTGGCCGAGCAAGCGGCCCCATAAGAAGTACAGGTCCATGCTGGATATTGATAGTCCCCCCGAGTCTGCAGAGTGGAATGAGGAAGAGTGTGACACTATGGTGGTCCCTGTTCTTCATCGGAGACCGCAAATTCCCGGCCGTGGTCCAGAGGGCATTTCGCCGCCACACTTTATCACTCTAACCAGAGAGGACGCATCCAACTACGACATCATTCAACGCAAGATCTTGCAAAAGGTTGCAACCTTTTCCACCTGGTCCAAGTTGAGGGATGTACAGGAGTCTGACGCATCTGACGGCGTCGACGCAGACATGGTCATCACTACCGCCTCAGACGCGGATTCTTCAGGCGACAGTAAAATTGCGAGCAACTCCGTTGAAGGAGAAGACGACATGGTCGATATCACGATGAAGGATGCAGCCGACAATGCCAGCAACCAGGCACCTAGCCCTTCTATGACGCAGCCAAAAATTCTCAAGCACTTCAACACAGAGGCACCCAAATTTGTCAACCCGGCAAACTTCTTGAACCCGGAATTGCAAAACCTGTTCGAGCTTTGCTACTTCAAGAATGATTCTGACGGGCCAGTTCCAACCGGGTGGTCTAGTGTTGATAACACCAGGACGCTACCCAAACTTGCAGATCGTATTCCCGAATCCAGTGCAAAGGAAGATGATGCGCCTAGCCCTGAAAGTTCTAACAGTGCTGGTTCCGGCAATGACGAGAGTGGAGAAGAGGATGAAGTCACACCAGACTCTTCCCAGACACGGATGATGGAGGAGTCCAGTGAGGAAGATGTCCAGCCGGCGGCCAAGGTAAGATCTATATTCCCAACTTTGTCAATTCCTTTTTTGGGGGGGTGAAATCAAGCTCACACGTATGCTAGGTCAACGGACGACCAGGCAGACACAACGCCAAGTATAACCAGAATGGCCGGAAGAAGGGTAGGAACCAGAAAGGCAGCGGGAAGAAGGGTAACAAACGCCGTGACAAGCCAACCAGATCTGGCAAGTTGGCTCAGAGAGCCAACGTTGTTCCCCCTCAACCAATGCCCCCAGCTGTCGCAGACGGCGGGCCCTTGATTCGCCTGTTCGAAGGCATCGTTGTGGACTGGAATGAGGAAGCGTGGGATACCGTTTTTGGCAATAACACCAGAAAGCCAGACCCAGCTCAGGGGGCGAGAACTTTTGCAGACGTTGAGACTCTGGTCGACTCAGCTTTGAAGATTACTCAGCGTCGACGAGTTACCCGTCGAACTCGTGGCATCACCCTTGAAGAGTGTCTGGATGAGTTTGAGCGGGCGGAAATCCTGTCTGAGCAAGACATGTGGTATTGTCCTCGATGCAAGGAGCACCGACGCGCCAGCAAAAAGTTTGATCTCTGGAAGACGCCCGACATTCTAGTGGCGCATCTGAAGCGGTTCCGGTTGGCGACGGGATAAACTAGACGTCCTTGTTGACTTTCCCATTGAAGGGCTGGACCTCACATCCAGAGTCATCCAAAAGGAAGACGGCAAGGCGGAGATTTACGATTTGATCGGAGTCGACGACCATTATGGCGGTCTTGGCGGAGGCCATTACACGGCATACGCCAAGAATTTTGTGGATGGGAAATGGTACAATTACAATGGTAAGTCTATTGAGTCGGGTTTTGACACACGCACCCCAACACTGTAGCTGACTTGCTTTTTTTTTTTTTTTTTGCCAAATTAGACTCGTCCGTTCACGTGGTATCAGATCCCACGTCTGTTATCACCAGTGCGGCATATCTACTCTTTTACCGCCGCCGCAGCAGCGGTCCATTGGGGGGGCCTAGATTCAAGGAAATTTTTGAAAAGTTCGACAGCGAGGCAGGCCACTCTGACAATGAAGCGACAGAATCCGGCGAGGAGATTATCAGTCAACGATCCACCAAAACAACGGTGACGCCACTGACCGGTCTAGAAGACGACGACGAGCTGCCTGCGTATGACAGCAACACCCTCCGCCGTAGCATTGAAGATGATGGCAACTACCACAGCGGCGCATCAAAAGGCCTGGACATGACACAGGGCTGGAATTTCACTGGTCTGAACGGCAACACGGCGAACGGCACTGGCGGGGACGCGGACTGCGCCAGTGATGATGTGCAATTTGACTCCTCGGGTGACGATAGGGGCAAAGCACTGTCAGAGCAAGACACTGATATGGCATCGGCCGGCCCGTTTGAGGACAGTGCCTCGTGGGATAACCGGGGTGTCATTTCCGTGCCGCCAGACGGAGCGGGAGAGGGAACCTCGGAGGAAGTAACCGAGATTCATCTAGAGGGAGACAAGGCGGCACGCAACGACTAGAGCGGGCTGCGGGAGAGCACGGGGTGTGTGGTTACCTAGGTTGCAACAGGGTACCAAGATACCCGGACAATCAGCTCTTGGCGAAAAAGGAAACAAGACACATCCCTACCGAAAGGCTTCGGTGGGGGGAGAGAGTGCCTATGGCGTTTTACATGAAAGACGGGCTACGGAGCACTGCATTTAAGAAGGGAGTTGTAAATAGATATAGAAATGGTCCCCCATGGCGTTGCATGGAGTGACATGGCACCAGCGCAGGCAGGGGACACCAAATCGGCTCGTGGCCGCATGAATTATGTCGATAAATGGGGACAGTAACGAAATTTTTTTTTTCTGGCATAGTTACTGTACGGGATGAGAGACGGAAGGAAAAAAAGACTTTGTGGAGAAACTGTGGTTCTCCTTGCTGTTCAAGATGAAAATTTTCCGACAAGGGTGAAGTTGTTTCCAAGTGAATGCATGTCTCATGTGTTGAGATTGGATAGCCGAGCGGAATCGCGAGCGGGAGTGGGAGTGTGAGAAGTACAAGATCTGCAAGTGCCGCTTATTCAATGGCCTGGGGTAACTTTGTGCATGTTGCTCACATTGTTGGTATGAATAGTACCAGAGGCTTGCTTTTATTGACCCAGGAATCTTCTTACCTACCTACCTACCTGGGTAGGAACTTTGTATTATGCACTGCCGTGTTCCATCTGGACGTAGGTATACGGAGTAGAGAACAAGACAACAAGGGTGCATGAATATGTCGTCAAGACTGATTCACGTTGGTAAGCAAACAGTGACCACTTGGCAGGCGTGTATTGCACAAGACAGATTACACCATGTATCGGCAGGCTGAGTTGCCGAATGTGTCAAGTTGTGTTTGCCCAGGAGCTTCTATGCACGGAACTGACACCGGGACCAGGCGCTTCATGGCCAGTAAGATGTGACGAGTGTGTCGACGGGCGCGCTGGGGATCATGGTGTCACGGACCCCTTATTGTTTCAATGTTTCTTGATTACTATTCTTTGCCGACCGTGGCTCTTTGCAATATACCTGGCCTGTGTAGTTTAGCGAGGGGCTCAGTTTCGGCTGGGGCATTGGGGGGAGCAAGGGGCGAAAAAAAGCCATCCACTACACAATACAATAGGAGTTAGCATCTACCTGAGCAACAGGAAGCAGGGGACACAATATCCTTGGCATGGATGTTGCTTAATCAGAGGGCCGCATGGATTACTTGTACGGGGTGGCTTTTGCGCAATGTGACGTGATAGGATCGAGCCATGGGAAGGTCGGAGATCAGCGTGTGCGATGGCGCGTGGCGTCTGGGCGGGTGAAGCGGTTGGGCGGCTTGTAAAGAGAAGGGCGAGTCCAAGACAAGAAAGTCAAGTCAAGGCAAGGCGGGACGAGACATGACTGATGAGGTGAGGCTAGGCCAGGACATCCAAGATATCGGGTGTAAGTTGGCGATGGATGATAACGCCAGCAATGACAATGGCCCGCGTCTGTGCACCCCGTCAGTTCATTTGTATCATCATCGAACGTGCCATCATGCCACCCACGCCGCTTCAGCATGCCTGCGACGCATTCTTGTATTCATTCTGGTGTTACAAACACGACGCAGAGTTTTGCAACGCCTCAAGAGAACGCAGAGATGGTGGCAGGGGCGGAGAAAGCACGAACACAGGGCCGTTTTGTTTTCCGAGCAATGCCGGCTCGTTCAATATCAACCGTTGTGAGACTGATTGAGCTGGGAGCTGGGAGCTGGGAGCTTGGCCCTGTCACCAAGTCCACCAGCCGTTGTTGTGTTGGTGCAACTTGTTGGTGAGCCACTGTGTGGTACTCTTCCTTTTTCCGGGGGAGGCGTTCCGTCTGATGTTCTAGAAGACATCCAGAAAGGGAAGTTATGTATGCATGTTGTCTCTCTGTCTGCACACATTGACCACAGCAAGTCAGACTTGCACAGAGTAGTGGAACCCGGGATCCCCGCGAGTGAACATTGAAGCGACTGAACAAAGATCAGCCGAGTGCTGTCCATCCACCCTGGCCAATTCCATCTTCTCCAAAGCCCAGGGACAGTGGCAAATGCCAAGTACATGTGCGACAATTATTGTGCAAGTCGTAAACCTCGTGGAGAATTCAACCACGGTACAATACTATCAAAGACACAAGTTGTGAAGCCCAGGTCCAAGTGTCACATAAAGTAAGCCTCCGTATTCTCCTGGCACTTGATCCATGCATACGAACGTCCAACTTGCACCAGTCCACTCGCATCCTTGGGCTGTGTCGGTGTGTTGTCTTGTTTTCCTTGCCTAGCATCAAGTGCGGGCGCAGAGCAGGTAAATGAACTTTCTGGACTCAAGTCATCCATCATGCACAAGTATCATGTTGGAACTCGCTGGCCAGAGCAACTATGCGTCACACAAACGATTGAGCCCTCTTTGACCGTCACCAGGGTCATTGTTGAGGAGGAACAAGCATGCCTTGCGCCGTGCTAATGCTGGTCCTCTTCAGGCTGGACGGTGTGTTGCATGTTGCCAATATTGGCCACCACATGTCCACGCAGCTCTGGTGTCATTGTGCAGAGACGTTCTGTTCAACCTTTGCACCAGAGTGTCGCGACCTTGTTACACTGTGCCATCTTACACAGAAGAATATTGCAGCCACAAGCCGCAAAGCTGGGATGATGGCAAGGGTCATTGTCCCTCTTCTCAGGGCTCTTCAATATCCCTGGTGCTTTCTGCAGGGATTCCCAGCTGTCCAGTATCATGTCAGTCTGGTAGATCCAACTGCTGAGTCCCCCTGCATACTGAGCGTCCAACCAGCCAGCCCAGCCACAAAGACGGAGGCCTGAAAACTGGCGAGATGCTTTCTGAGCAGAAGTAATTGGTTTTCCCAAGTGCCCTGGTTGAAAAGTTGTTGACAGGTCTCGGCGAAGGAGGTCTGTCGCCTTTTGCGGCGGGATGGTTGGTTTCCAGAATGTCCAATGCAAAATATGGCTCCTGAAGCAACCTATCAACGAAGCCACCACAACGCCAGTTGTGATAAGCTTTTCCACCCGAAGAGAAATCAAGGATCCTCGAGCCGGGAATGGCTATGGAAGAGAACTCTCCTGGCCGTGTCTCCACTCAGCCACACCATCATCGTGATATGAATTGTAAAACTCCAAATCTGGCCAAATGCAATGGGTATTCTGCTTCTTTCTCATCTCCAGACTGCGCTGGCAGTAGTCACCCGCACCCGCTATTGCTCGATTTCATAAATGCAAGGAGCATCCGGCCGCTATTCTCCTTGCCAGTTTGCGTGTTTTTTTTTAGCTTTTCACTCTTCCTTGCCACTTGGCATCCTCAACTGCTTCAAATCCACGAGCGACAGTGCCGTGTAGGAACGGCTGACCTGATCCACTGCCCCGAGACGACGGTGCGTCGGTCTTGTCCACATGCTGCCCACGGCAATCCCTGCTCTCAGCACTGACTGCGTAGTATTAGGCACTGGCCGTCGAAGGTGGATTGGGATACACGGAGTCCCGAGTCCAATATTCCACACTGAGCACTCCGTGGTGACAACCAAATGGACTGTGGCCCAATAGTAAGAGTGTACGAGGCTCAGCAGAAACAACTACTCGCACAGTAGTACAGTGCCGTAGCTCCGTACAGTAGGATGGAGATGATTCAAGTCCCCGTTGTCCTTCCTCCAGTCTCCGCTCCGTAATCCACTACTCGGTCTTGATGCCAAATTTGACTGAGGACGTCGTGCTTCCTTGCTTAGTGCGGGTGTGGGTCCGGCAAGCGATGTTTTGTGTTCTCTGTATCGGATAGGGAGAGGTCTTGACGACACCGCAAGTGAGACTAGAGCCGATGAAGTTGCGCCTCTGCTCAATCTGCAGATCGTCTCCAACTGGCGGTTCTCTTACCAAGGCTAGTAGGGTTTTGGATGCCGTCGTAGCCTACAAAGTCCTTGGTTGTTTGGTATTACTACTCCGTAATGTCCAGGCAATTAATCAACTAGGTATTCTGCCAGCCCATCTGCAGCTGGTCCAAAGATGGGCATTCCTCTTGGCAGCACAATAAAAATGAAGAGAATAGTCAAATGGTGTGTGGTTGTTCCTCACGGTAGGACTCAGGAATACCGATTGTACAAGGGGCACATCTTGTCAAGTGACGAATTTCAAGGGCGCAAGCATTTGGGAGCAACCAACTTTGCAAAGATGCCGTCTAGAACGCATTGAAGATGAAGACAAAAGACTACCCAGTGCCATCTGCAATGTGCAAACTGGTTGGATCATCATCTTGTTCTCGCCTGCCGAGAGTGGCAGATGTTGAAATGCCGATGATGATTCCAACATGACATTCGGTTGATCGCCCCAGCTCAGGTCACTGGTTCTTGTTGGCTTAGCTCCGTTCTGTCACTCGTTGATAACCAGCAAGGCGCACGTAGTAGCAATTTGATGACATCCATCCATCTTTACATCATCGCCACATTCCGAAGGGTTGCACACCAGGTGATGCTGTGCGAATCTGGCGTTTGCCGTTGGGCTGGCGCCATCGCCATGCTAACCCATCCATTTGACGCCTCACACCTTTGCTAAGGCATGATGATGCATGTCTCATTTGCATTCTAACGATATTTCGATTGCATTCGGTGCACCGAGACGTAAACAGGTTCGGCGCGCTGTTGTGACATATTGCGAGTAGATCGGATTTTCCTGGCCAGCTCGAGCTGCCTCGAAATTCATAATAGTCTTTATTAGCTTGCCTCGGATGAAATGGACGTGGTGGGTATCTGTGCTCGATAACTTCTCGAGTCATTGGCCAACTCTTGATTCGTGTAGATTATGGAGATGTGCCAACCTAGGTAGGTGGGCAACAAAGCATGAGAATAAATGCCATTGGTGAGGCAGTCTTCCGCATTATTATGTATGTATTATACAACACAGTATGGGGAATCGTAAGCCGCATTTGCTCCAGCTCTACATGGACCTGGCCAGGCTGCTCAGTTGCACAAGGGCTGTGGTGTTGGGGTTGCACTTCGATACCAAAAAAAAAAAAAAAATTTAAGGAAGCGGAGGACGAGGGTGACGGAAAAAAGCAAACAGCAATACCGCAGAAGTGTATCGAACCTGCCAGGTCTGTGTTTGGGCATGAGTTTGAGTGTCGATCCCATCAGGAGGCAGCTGTCAAGTCAAGTCTCCATTGTTCCTTCCAGAGTTGACACACAAGCTCGTTGACTACGGGCGGGACAACCACAAACATGGAAATATGATAAAGTGCTTAAGTAGTATTGCTTCTCCCTGCGCAACATGAAATGCCAGTGTCTGCTCTACTTCCACACATCATGCGGCATGTTTTATTCTCAACACCGATTTTCAAATTGAATGTTGTGTGTTCCGACTTGGAAAGGATAGCGTGGGCATGCGCCAACTAATGCAATGAAGTCCAGTTTGGTGCATTTGATCGTCATCCAGCAGGTCGTATCAGTACAGTCGAGCCTTGACTTCTGAGTTGGCGCCAAACCAAGCCAGACATGTAAAGTACGGAGTACCAGGTATGTGATCTAAGATGTCTGTGATCCTGGTGCTGACTTGGCCGGCTCTCTTTGCCTGTTCGCCTGCGCAGTAGTGCCCCGGTAAATGCCCGAAGACAATTCTTGGTAATTGGCATTGGTTCGCAATTGGGGATGAGGGTTCAAGGTTCAAAGTTCAACGGACCAGTTGACCAGTTGACCTTCAGGGCTCCAGGGCTCCAGGGCTTCAGAAGCCAGTCAAGCACTAGGTACCTGGGTACGTTGGCCACTCAGCAGAGCCAGATGGGAGACCACATGCAGCCCAGGACCAGTTGACATGTCTGGGCCAAATCTGGTCCAGTTAGCCTGGTTCTTGAGTACTTGCAGTATGGTGGTACTTAAAGTCCCACCAGACTGCAGGTCAACCTGCAGCACCACCATACCATCAGGCCGGACCCCAGCACCAGTTGACCATCCCAGCACCATCCAGCGCCGTCTCATCCCCCCATTCGCTCAATTCCGCTCCCCAGCCCAGCCTAGCCTAGCCTAGCCCGGGGGCCTGCAGGCCGCTCCTCCTCGCTGAATGCTTAAAGCCGCGTTTCTGGAATTCCTGACCTTCTAGAGGTCCTGTCCTGAGGAACCGTTGAACCCCCCTTCTTTCCCCCCAATACCAGACTGGACTGCCCCTCCTCGTCAATGTCCCTCGATAAAGTAGCAGACCAGGCTTGACGGAGTCACCACCTTCGAAACTGCCCACTGGCTGGCTCTGCCCCATGAGAACCCACTTCCTCGCACTTCCTTGCCCACTTCCTTGCCCATTCTTTATCCACTCACCTGCCTTCGCCCGCAACCACTAGCTGCGACAAGGGCCGCCCTCTTCTTCCTTCACCCTTCTAGACTTCTAGACTCGAGCCAGTCTTCGGCGAGCGAGACTTGACTTGACCAGACCACAGACCAGGCTCATATCGAGTCCAGTCTCTGTCCTCGCAACCAGACCTGACTTGCCATTCAACACCACCCTCCCACGTCTTCCAGCACTCCCACGACTTTCCCACGTGTGGCACCAGACTCTCTCTGCATTTGCACTGCATGCACACAGAGTTGCGACTCTTCAATCTTGCACCATCCCATTCACCATTCTCTTTTGCCGTCTTCTCTTCTGCTGCCTGGCCCTTCGCTCTTTCGTCCTCTCTCTTTCTTTCTCTTCCACTCCCGACACACACAAAAGCCACTTATTTTCAGTCGCCCATACAGTCGATTTCCCATTGATTGTCGCGCGACTTCCTCGCCACCGAGCGCAATTTTCGACTGCAACTCCACGCTTGTTTCCTCACGATCGGAACTCGGAGCCTTTTGCTGGCAAGAACTCTCCTCGTCGACCCAATTCGATCTACTTTTTCGACGGCCGGCTCTCGTAATATTCTCATTGTCTACCCTACCGAGGTAGCGTTCCTGGTCCACGGCCATTTGCCTACCTGCAGCCCTCTTGTTGTCAACACCGTCCAGGCGTCTTTGGGTCTCCTATGGTCCAACGGCGACGACGCAGTTCATCCTGTCCCTGACTCTTCGTCTACTCGTCGACGCTTGGCTATCAACCCCAAGTTCTTGGTTCCGAACACACAATTAGTCGTCGCATCCACCCCCGAGACGGTCTGAAGGCGTCCCTTGACCTCTCCCTCATTGTTTTCTCTTCGCAAGCCATCGTCTGTCGCTCGACACAAACCCGCCTGTGTGGTCAACGTGCTCCAGTCGCGAGACTGGTAGCTTCCCGTTGCCACAATGGACCGCCTTGCATGCAATGTCATCTATGTTAATCGCGTCGTTGCCGAGGATAGAGTGCTTCGCGCTGCGTCAGACGCCAATGAACCAGCCCACGAGAATGCCCACTCGGATTGGAAACGCGATGATGCCAAAGAGCTTGTGCAGCCACTGCTTGACACCTTTGGTGACGGTATGATTTTTTTTTTTTTTTTCAATCATCGATTCTAAGATGCACAGATCCCCCTCCGGCCTTGTCAATTCTTCCATTCCTGTGCAATTCTACACGATCGTTGTCGGCATATATACTGACTTGGTTAATCCAGTACATGTCTGTAGCACAGGCGCATCTTGCCTTTCGACCTTGTTTCAACTTCAAGATAGCTCTATGACCAACACGACCCCAACACTGGTGTTACTAGATACACCCTTTGATGACCAAATACAGGACCAAAATACCCAATCCAGGTCGTCGTCGCCTACACATGGTCACGTTTCTCACTCTGTCGAGATCCACACACCTAATGAGGAGCTATACGGCCTCGGTTTACTCCAAAAAATCATCACCGAAGCCCACCTGCGCAGCATATCCAAGCTCGTCGTCCCCGTGGCCGTCATTAGCCACCCCGAAATAGCCGTATCCAACAGCGGCCATCAAATGACCGATGGCGTCGCGGAAGCCGTTCAACCTCCGCAAGCAACTTTGGCTGCTAATCGCCGGCTAATGAGAACATGTCTAGACCTCGGTGCCGTTGATGTTCTTATAAGCCCTCTAAACTCGAAATGCATAACTACTTTGGAGATTTGTGCATACAAGGCTCATAGAGACGCCGCCAAGGAGCAGCAAGCACTTATGGAGGTGGCTAAGGGCCGGAAGCGATCCTGGGTTGGAGTGAATGAGCAAAAGCCGTTCGCGTACTTGCGTGAGGCCATGGTATCCGGTCTTATGAAGGGCATATGTCGCCTTGATAGCAACGATGGCCAAATTTCCGGCGCCCACATTGCTGTATCTTCAATACGTCAAGTCGAAATTGCTGACGCGGTGGGACGGTGGCATTTCTGCGCCCATTCGTTTTCTGACGATGAGTTGTTAGTCGCCGCCTTGGTCATGTTCAAGCATGCTCTGGCTACTCCTGAATTGGAGCCTTGGCGAATACCAGCAGGTATGCTACCTACAACCTTGTTCCTACTCACTTCATTTCCTCAAGTTTTCGCTGCTAATCCCTCTCAACGACAGACCAATTGATTAGCTACCTTGTTGCTTGCCGTGCAGCCTACAATACTTTTGTCCCATATCACAATTTCCGGCATGTTGTAGATGTCCTACAAGCTACTTTCAACTTCCTGGTACATATCGGCGCCCTCCCACCATACCCAGGGGGACAACAACAAGGCGTGGCCCCAGAAAAGTCACCGATTGCGGCGCTATTGAGTCCATTCGAAGCACTCACACTTCTTATCACCGCCATTGGTCACGATGTGGGTCACCCCGGCGTCAATAATGGATTCCTGGCTACATTGAACGCCCCATTGGCACAATTGTATAACGATAGATCAGTCTTGGAATCATTCCACTGCGCTGCTTACTCCCAAATTCTTCGCCGGTACTGGCCGTCGGCGTTTGAAGACAGAAAGATGCGCAGCCTCATGATTAGTTCCATCTTGGCAACTGACATGGGTTTGCACTTCGACTACATGAAGAAACTCGGTGACGTTCAAGAACGATTGCAGGATAATAATAGCACCGACGGATGGAATGGTCGTCAACTTGAGGATCATAAAGCTCTCGCTTGCTCCCTGCTCATCAAGTGTGCCGATATTAGCAATGTGGTAAGTTATTTCGACACCTTGTGTGAATCCCCCGTCATTCATCATTACGGTCAACCACGGCATTCTGCTGTCAAATAAGTGAAGCTAATATTTACTGTCACAGGCTCGACATCACGATACAGCCTTGAAATGGATGCACATTCTGTCCGAGGAATTTGCAAGGCAAGCCTCCATGGAGGACGAACTAGACATCAAGTCGTCGCTCATGGCGCAGCCTAAGAAGGATATCTTGTCCTTATCGAATGCCCAGCTAGGGTTTATGAACATGTTTGCGATCCCACTCTTCCAGGGTGTCGCCGATATTATGCCAGCTATGCGCTACACGGTGGACGAGCTCGAAATTAATAAGGGACTTTTCGAGCAAAAAGTGCAAGAGGAAAAGGCAAGGCAGTCACCAGATGAACTCAGACTGCGTCGAGGCATACGCGAGGGTACTTTTTCGCCCCGAACCAGGAGTTATGCGGGCGACAGCGATACTCAAGACAGCCAAACAACAGCAAGAGCCGAAGCAACAAAGAATACGACGGATGGGACAGCGGAAGAGAAGAGCGACTCTCCACAGGTTGTAGCCGATGTTGGGCTAAGGGACGAACAGCAAGGCCCCACGGCACTCGACGTGCCAGCCGATATCGCTGATGCGGTACCGCACGGTGCGGCCGCACCCCGGCAAGACCTCAACGGAACCAAGTCTGCCTTTGACGCTGTGCGAGAACTCGCTGATAGTGACCCGTTTAACTGCCGGTCACGAGGTGACAGCGGCACAGAGAGCAAGACTTCACAATTTGTTCGACAGCGATGTAGTGAAACCACTGAGGGCAGTGCTTCGGGTGCCTTTGCCGGTGACTGGCAATCCCAGGCCACAACGGCGACAACTGGGAAGATGGCTCTCTCTCCGAGCACCCAGGGCACCAGCATCGTGAGTAACGAGTCTATGGAGCGAACGCTGAGTGCTACCGGCATGAATGTTTCGCCTCCAAGCACCTCGAGTCACGGGTCGCCAGGGACAGTGCTCCGGGATACTGGGACTGGGACTACGGAAGACGAGTTGAGCCATGGCGGCAGTATCGGCAAGGCAGAGGGGAAATCTCTACGAAAGAAAACAAGCCGATTTAGGATGAAGGACTTTCCTTTTTTTAGGAGAAACAAAGCATCGAGCCCGCCCCTTCCAGCGTCAGACACAACAAGTTGATGCATAAATGGACTCAGACGAAAATAACTTCAACAATCGGCTCGAGCTGAGCAAAATAGAATCGATGGCAAGCCGATACGATGATGAGATAACGTTCAACATACCCCAGTTGCAGTAGCAGAAGAAAAGGATGCGCAGCCTTTCACGGCGTGCAAGGATTTTTTACAGATACGAATGGTCCATTGGAGCATGCATGGTTCGATCGCTGGGCGAGGGCACGGCGGCGGCATAACCTCTCAGTCTTGCTCGGATTGTACATTACGACGCCCAGGCATCTTCAGTATTACTTTGTTTCGGGATAAAACTCGCTGCTACCCTTGATGGGCGCGATGACTAATATGCCAGGATACGGTAGCCGGGCAAGATGTTGCATCCAGAGGTGTCCTGTGTTTTCTTTGACTTCCGCGTACATACCATATTTTGCCCTTTTATGGTCAATTTTTTTTTCTTTTTGTATCCATTCGCATCGTGCAGTGTGGGACTGCCACCTTTTTTTTAGTTCTGTTTTGTCTTTTACTTCTCCTTGCTCACATGCTTGTACAATTACTCTCGCGTCTGGTTTAAAAACCAGATGGTCTGGGTTTGAAGGAGGTGGGGAGATGTACGTATTTCCCCCCCTTTTTCTCTCTTTTTTCCCCTTTCTTTTTGCTATTGGTGGTTCACAATGGGAGCCTGGAGAGCAGACATTTGAACACGGCGTTAATATCTTTGCGCTTGTCATTTCCATTTGTTAGTGTTGGGAACAGGCATGGTACGATGCCAGAAATCACAACTGGACTGGGCAGGATTTCGACCTCATGAGGCATGTGACTGGATAGGGAAGGCTCGTCTGAATACTTTGGGGTGGCGGGTATTAATTGCTGGGAGCTAGGTTAAACAAAAGGGACGAAAGAATACCACGAACGATTTTGGATGTCTATGCCATAAACGAGTCAGAGGAAGTTTGCAGATGGCGAAAGTGACACAATACGTACACTTGCCGCTGAGTTTGTAAGACCAATGGACCTACGTGATTCAAAGTATAATGTACCTCGTGGTCACGACATGGTAACACGTATGGCAGCGAGGTGACATGTTTGACGTGGCGGGATCATCCCGAAATCATGACAAGCTGATGGTGTTGCGGGAAGACTCGGTTTCCTGTACGTCGGAGCCGCTCCGTGATCTGGCTGGCGAGTGGGTGACACACAGGGCCTCGTTTCTTGACGTGGGTCAGTTCCATATATTGAGACATGGTCGTTCTACGACTATTCAGCTTTTGTGTATTGACGGCGCGGATTAGCAGCGTCTAGACCGATACGGAACTGGGGCATCTTGCACGGATGGGCTCATGGGCTGATGGGCTGATGGGAGCGGCGTGCCGGAGCAACGATGCTGAGGACAGAGTTGGTAGCAATAACGGAATACTTGTGTCTGGAAATACAGGATGTGGTTGTCCAATTAGAAATGATGGGTTTACCAGGAGGGGCTAGTTTTCTTCTCCATTACAACGAATAGACGACTTCACAACGTGTCTTGTCTGGATGTGATGTGAATGAACTGATGGGAGGTCAACGAGATGCACGGGGAAGTTGCCGAGGCAAATGTGGGGTTTTTGATGTCGAGATGTGTGTGTGGGGGAGATGGTCTGGTTCAATGTTGAATGGTTTGGGAGATGGCATCTGAATGGGGCTTTTTTTGATTTGACATTGGCGTCTGGGGGTGGATGGCTGGGCTGAGAGGTTCAAGTTGTTGTGGGATGTTTACTCACTAGACGGAGAAGCAGATGGAGATCAATTGATGGGGATGCAGATGGAACGGAGTCTCGGCAAGTATCTGGGTAGCGGTTGAATGCGTGTGTGTGGTGAGACGTTGGAATCTGGCAGATTGACGCATGCTTGAATGTGTGACTATGATTATTAAACTCCCATTAAGTTGGTGAGCAAATAGAAAAGAGGACAGTGATTTTGAATGCTCGTGGTACTGTATGGCGCTTGTTGCCCTCATCTTTTGCTTCCTTTGGTAAGCGGCGTGTTGCCGATTCACACCCACATGCAAGTATCATCGCCAAGGTCCTCCCAACATTGAATGCGCAAGTCGATGTGCTGAAAGAGGGTGTGCGGCCTGCAGCTGTTCCTGACACCACGTAAGGGTCCTCCTTGGCTCAATCTTCACCGGCATCTTCACATGTATCTTCTCAGCTTGGAGTGAGACCTGGTGGGTGGCCTCATCCTCGTGGTGCTGACATGATCTGGAACGCATCATGGTGCTTGGTTTTGAATTATACCCTGTCGATGAGACACCGTTCTCGTGACATTTTTTGGACGTCGAGTCAAAGTAGAGAATCTAAATGATGACGAATTGATGTCGTGTGCAGTACATGGGCTTGAATGGCATACTTGATTATTCTCGGTTGGTGGTGGTTAATGGTGCGGTTCCATCTCGACATGGAGGAACATTGAATGGACTTGGAGTCTGGTAAGTTGAGAGACATCTGCAACCCCCGACGCCACTAAAAATACACGGGCAATTGAACCAGACGCAAGCTTGCCAGCTCCATCCAACCAGACTTGACATGGGACCGGCCTTTAAGTCCCGTCGTTGCCCCAGACCCCGACTCGACCCTGATCCTATTCCACCTTGGCCGTTGTCTAGTTGTCATTAATTTTCTTCGTGGTTTCTGTCTTACACCTTGTGCATGACTTTTGCACTGTAATCGAGCGGTGCGCGAAATCCAAAGACAGACGTTGACAATCGAGGCAGCATCTGATCCCCACCAGACCAGCAGCTGTACCTGGACCTCGGGACGCTTGAGCTTCAACTGCGACTACCAGCTTCAGCCCCAGCTCTGAGCTCATCGAATTCATCTTCATGTCCGAATTTCCATAGTCACCTAACCTCGACACGACTGGCTGCTGTATCTGCAAACAACAACACCCTCACAACACCAAATCACCAACCCACCGTCCTGGCTAACCTCCTTCATCATGGACGCCATTGACATTGGGGCTCCCACGCCAACCCCATTACCAGATGCTCCGGCCAAGGACTTCATGACAGATGCCCAGTGGGAGACACTCTACGCCCTTCTTGACGGCGTTTTACCCTCCATCACATCCACCACGTCTTCTGTTGTAACAGACAAGAACACCAGCATTCTCCTATCCGACACTGAATTTGAATCCCTCATTGACGACTCCGTTGCCGCCCTTCCCAACGGCCCAGCTAGAAGCAAGGTAAAGGAATACCTCGAGTTTCGACCGTCTCAAGATGAAAAGTTCCGCGAGGATTGTCTACGGTCCCTGGCCATTGTTCCTCAGAGGGGCCAGTTGATCAAAGTCTTGAATCTTCTCGGGTGAGTGCAAAACTGACAACATCTATTCCCTCCTGACAGGCTTCTCACCCCTCATCTTTCAACACATAACCTACGACCCAAATAGTCTCTTGCTAACATGGTCTACTCAAAATAGTGGAAATGCTGGCAGCATGCTTCTGACTGGCTATTGGACCCCCATCACTCAGCAACCAACAAAGGTTCGAGAAGCCATTCTCAAGTCGTGGGCCACCTCCCGTCTCACTGCTTTACGAATGCTATCCAAGTCTCTTGCGCAAATGGCTCTAAAGGCAAATTCCATTTACAGCCCTTACTTCAGCGAGATTTCAGGCTACTCAGATGTTCCAAAAGACTGGAAACCCGTCGATGGATACGACTACAACTTCATTCAGGTACCCGCAGGCAATGGCGTCCACGAAATCACCACCGATGTGGTTATTGTTGGTTCAGGCTGCGGCGGTGGTGTTTCGGCCAAAAACTTAGCCGAGGCCGGTCACAAAGTCCTGGTTGTAGACAAGGGCTACTACTTCCCTCCGTCTCAACTTCCCATGACACAAGCCGCTGGTGCTCATTATCTGTACGATGCTGGCGGTGTGTACTTTACCGACTCGGCGAGTATAGGCATTGTCTGCGGTGGCTCCTGGGGAGGCGGCGGTACTGTCAACTGGAGCGTCTGCTTCAGGTTGCAAGACTACGTTCGTGAGGAGTGGGCTGCCAAGGGGTTGCCTCTGTTCACGTCAAGCGATTTCGACGATAGCATGGACCGTGTGTGGGACTTCATCGGGGCTAGCAAGGACGCTATCCGACAGAATCCGCGAAATCAAGCCGTGTTGGATGGCATTCAGAAGCTTGGCTGGAAGGGCGGCGTTGTCGAGCAAAACACTGGCGGAAAGGAACACTATTGTGGGCAATGCCATCTTGGTTGCGGCTCAGGAGAGAAGAGAGGTCCTTCGGTGGCTTGGCTGCCTGCTGCTGGTGATGCTGGTGCTGAATTCATGGAGGGATTTGCCGTGGACAGAGTTCTTTTTGCAGAGGATGGGGTTACTGCTGTGGGAGTGGAGGGTAAGTGGACATCTAGGGATGAGAATGGCGGAGTACACGCACATGAGAACACTCGAGTCCAACGGCGGGTTGTGATTAAGGCCAAGAAGGTCATCATCTCGGGTGGTTCCATGTGGAGTCCGGTGATTTTGGCAAAGAGTGGTATCAAGGTAAGCAAGAATGCTGAGAGGTGTCAACAAAACCCAAAAGTTCAGGTTTGGTGTGAAATTTAGAATGACATGCTAACACACTTGCGTTTTGACAACCAGAACCCCAACGTCGGAAAGCATCTCCACCTTCATCCCGTCAACTTTGTGTCCGGTGTGTTTGGCAACAGGGACATGTCATCTTGGGAGGGCGGCATCATCACTTCATATGTCGATGAGTTTGAAAACCTCGATGGCAAGGGTCACGGTGTAAAGTTGGAACCAACCAGCAACATTGTACGTGAAGTCCATTCCAAAAACCTGCAGTATCATCCGTTGATTCACCATATCAAACACTTCACCTTGGCCACAAACACACAACAGCCAGTACTAACAAGCTGAAACTCACAGCCCTACGCAACATACTCCGTCCAAAGCTGGAGAAACGGAGTCGACGCCAAACTCCTGGCAATGAAGTACCGCCACATCGGCACCTTCATCTCCCTCACCCGAGACCGCGACACCGGGCGCGTGTACCCTGACCCCCGAAAAGGCACCCCCCGCATCGACTACAACACCTCCGACTTTGACCGCGAGCACACCATCGAGGGCCTCATTGCCCTCGCCAAGATCTGCTACGTCTCAGGGGCGACCGAGATCCGCCCTCACCTCCAGCACCTGGAGCCGTTTGTGCCCAGCGACGGCGGCAAGCGACAGGCCGAGCACCAGCCTGGCAAGGACCCCGAGTTTACCGACCCCGATTTCGCCGCCTGGCTTCGGGAGCTGCGTGCCGCGGACAATAAGCCCCCTACTGCGCTGTGGATGTCTGCTCACCAGATGGGATCGTGTCGTATGAGTGCCAGTGAGGACACGGGCGTGGTTGATATGAGCGGTAGGGTTTGGGGGGCTAAGAATCTGTATGTTGCGGATGCGAGTGTTTTCCCTAGTGCGAGTGGTGTTAATCCCATGGTTACGGCGATGGCGTTGGCGGATTGGATATCAAGGGGAGTGGCGAGTGAGTTGGATGGGTAGGGGATGTTGATCGTAGTTTAACCATGGTGGACTCATTGGTGATTCCAGAATAGAAGTTGGATATTAGGCGTGTATGTTAGTCACTTGTCATGATATTGCACGTTTGTATAGTTCACAAACGTCTCGTTAGCATCTCCATGACAAATTATACCACTTTACAAATCAGTTCAAGTATCCAAAATTTGAAACAATGGACTACCCTACGGCAACTTCCCTACATCAGGCTAATCTGAGTCCGTGATTCCAACCACGTTACGTGAGACGTCGTCTGAGTAAGACCCGGGTAAATCATCGGGTTCGGTCTACGGAAAATCTTCTTCTAGAACTTTGGTTCTCGAGCATGGCGCTAGTCGGCACATTTTCCGTCTTACATCCCGTACTTGATATTATTTTGCGGCTTGCTGAACCGTTTCATCTGCCGCCGTCACTTACACGACATACTACCCTAGACACTTGGATGAGAATCAAGTCTGCAACCTGAGACAATGTCGCAAGACCAGGAAGCTAGGGTTGCACAAATGCAAATTCGTGCACCAAATGACATGTGCGATTTGGTTCACAAGAATTCAAGGCGCCACACGCAGGATTGTCGGTCAAGCATCCTGACCGCTGACCACGAGGACCATGTGCCACGGCCCATGGGGAGACCCGCGTGATCAGGTGGGAGACTCGGTGCAAGGGTCACCAGGGTCGGGCGGCTACAGACAGCAAGATTTGATACCAGGTCTCAAACTACGTCATTTCCATATTATCGTGCTCCTCCGTCTTGGAAAGAACACGGGCTTCTGGTGACACAAAGACCCCAATATGGCGGCGACGTCGAGTCTCTGTAACACATGGTTCATGTGACTTGAAGGAGTGGGTAGTGCAGGGAAGGAATTGGATTTTACCGATGAACCGGGGCTCCCTCTGGGCAGTTTTGAGTGTTCCTCTTCCTCGGGATCGGTGTGTGCGGCTCTCCACATTGAGTCCATTGTAACAGTGCACTTTTCTCCAAGGTCTTGTTCATTTTCAGTAAGGCAGAAGCTATTTTCAGGTTGTCGCATCGTCATGTTTCCATGTTTCCATGCTGCCCGCTTTTAGTGTGGGGACGCCACAGAGCACAGCCACTGCACTCTGCAGCGGCTTGTCCGATGAGTCGGTGTACAATAACTTAATGAATGACACTACGGAGTAGACGTCACTCGATGCTCCAAAAAAAGCATTTCAGGGCTTCAACATTCAAGGGTTTGGAGGCGTTGATACCCTGGACGATCTTAAATGCACGAGAGAGTGTGTGTACACTCAGCTGCTCATGGATATCAGGCAAGAATCCCAGAATGCGCATTTCTGTGGCATGGACTTGACATGCTTTGGGAAGTTTGCCCGAAGACTTGATATCGGTGCATCTCGCGTGGTAGCTGGATGGGGCTTACAACTCGGCAGCCCTACAGTTTGTGATGATGAATGCCCCTTGCTTGTTTGACACAAGTTACCGAGACTGCACTCTCAATTGTCATCGTTCTGCCTGAAAACCTCTGTATGGAGTATGGAGTAGCGCTGGGTGAGTTCTCAAAGTGCAAAACTTTGTTGGCTGCCTCTAAAAGCCCTCCGGATCCCTGTCGATGATCGTGGAGGTGCCATCTACACGTGTGGCTGGTGCCGCTCCAAGCTCGTACCTGTCAACTCCCATCCGTATCTTGATCCTGGCTGTAATGTGGCAATCTACTCACAATTCCTCTTCCAATCCTTTCGCCTATAGTTGAGCTGCCAACTGGCTTCTGTAACTTCGACATGGTTCTGACATCCCATCATGCTGTTTATGCTCGACGTGGCATGCGAAGCGCCTTTGCCACCCGTACGGTAACCGGAGTCCAGATCAACGACAATGAGAAACAACACATGCTGGCACTTTGCCACTGGGGACGTGTCATGGCCTGGGTGGTCATTTCGTCGTTTAACTTTCACATGAACAAGAGACGCAAATTGTGGCCCCAGCGGAGCAGTATGTAGCCTTTATTTTGAAGTGAGGCATCCAAGCGAATTGCACTTTATGGCATGACGATGTGGTCTTGAACCAGATGAGGTTTCGTTGAGCGCAACTGTTGGTGGTTGTGCGTGGTTTTGAAACCTTCTGGCACTCAGACCGTCTTTGCAAATGATGACCAACCACAGGCACAGGACCAAAGACATACAACGCTAGATCGGCAATGGCCCCGTGACCTGGAAACCCCTTGTTGAAGAAAGAAAGCAAGCCCAGCCCATAACTACCAATGACTGCGTGCGTGTACTGATAACCCATTACATGCAGGGCCAGTACTGGCTTTTGTTGACCCTGGATGGGATTGAGCTACAGCGGATCAGCGAATGGTGGCTAGAATAACCAGCAAGCAAATCGATGAAGGTTTATCGGGCTGCATTTCTCTCTAGCTTCCTCTATCCGGAGAGATTTGGCATGGGGAGTATTTGTTTCTCCCTTCTTTGCACAGTCTGCTGCCTGTCGTGTTATACCACGCCCAGAACAGTGTACTCCCTTCACCAATATATTGGTAAGTGCATGGCGGTGGATCGTGTGGGCGTGCGACCTTGTCAACGTGTTGCGTCGGCTTGACTTGACCCGGCTGGCGTCGAGTCCGATAGTCCTCAAGCCTGTCAGACAGGGAACCTCTCCCGGACCGCTCAAAGAATGCGTGCTGGTGGGTGTTGCCGTAACGTGAACCTTGCGACATGGGTTGCTCGACGAGTCACTTCAGAAAACAGCCTGCGCGGCAAAAATGGCGGAGTCGGACAAAAATAACCTTGGCATCAGGATTCATTCCTGTTTCCTTCTCCGTAAACGTGTGAGACTGCATCGTGCATCAAGCTCCTATTTGGTATGACTTGCAACAGTGACGGTGGCTTTCTGTGGTGGTACGCAACCCTGTACGCTATTAGCTACCAAGTTTGTAGGAACCGTTGTCGTTGCGAGCAGCCGTTTATTGTTTGCGAGCATCGTTGTACGCTCGTGCATACTCATCGATTACGAATCGTCCTGCACTACAATGTTTGTTGGCCCGTAGCGAACTTTACTTGTGCTTTACATAGTGCGTTGGTTGGAGCATTGTAAGGTAAGCACATACCAGACCCTGAACCGATATTACAATCCTCGCATCTCAGCCAAGCGCCAGTCATCCAAACTTCTCTCTTGCTGGCTGAATTCAGTAGATCACGACAGGGATGCAAATAGTGGTCCAAGGGCAAGAATTGCGACAGTTGCCCGACTTGGGCAGTTCTGGTAAAAGGCCATAATCGAACTTGAGCACTGGCAGAACAGGGGGCAGAGAACCTTGCATGGGGCATTGGCTTGGTTGGCTTTGGCCATGGGCATGATGATGACTGGAGCATGCAAATAGGAAAGATTTGTCTGGCGCTTGAGCTTCTTCACCTGGCTGCCTGGCTCTCTCGCATATGTCTCCGTCGCTCCTTCCCAGCCAACAGCATCTCCCAGTAACGGATATGGACAGAGTAATCAACTTTTTTTTGTCATCCAGGATGCTGCGTTTTGACGACTCACTTGTCGCACGTGCACTTTGCCGCCACATTCGCTAAAGCACAATTGCAGAAAGAAGTCCTGTCAGGGTAACGAGCTCGCGTGCACTTTGGTTCGTCCTTTGTTCTACCCACACCCCTTCTCAACTTCATGGGCTAGGCCATCCTTGATAACATCGAAGGAGATGTGCAATTATTTCGCCACAGCTCAGGCGTTGCTGGTATCCTATCCATGCCAGACAACCTCAAAGACTTGAAGCTCTTTGGCGATTCAGGAGAACGCTCCTCATGCCGCAGCGGCATTGGCCGTCTGGGTAGCCCGAATTCCATTCGCCATGCAACCTAGTGTTCGCACCAAGGAATAAAACGAGAATGGACATGACTTGACATTTCCTAGCATGGGCGCACATTGCATGAATGGTGTTGACTGGTACGGTCCCATCCCAGATGGAGTCATACCCGCAACGGAGAATCAAAGCTCAGTTTCATCAGGAACAATCCAGAAGAGACAAGCCATTTTGTGTTCACCGAGCAGGCGCCGACGCCGGACAGAAGTTCCCTTGCCAGCCATCATGTTCAACAAGACGCTTTGTCCTTTGTCTTTTGGCCCCCCTGGTACGGGTAGCCATAGGGCTGGAGGCGTTGGTGCTGCGTATCTTACACCCGTCTCATCTCGGTATGCATTCCATCAAAGCCTGTCTCGACAATATCAGATCGACAATACAGGCCACGGACATTATACCTGTTTCTGCTTCTCAATTTCCTTCTCGGTACCTTGCTTCAATTGCCACTGGTCCTCCCCGCCTTCCCCTGTGTCGTTCCGTGCCTCCCAAACGGGATGCAGCCGCCTGGTTTGATGGGACTTGCAAGTTAGTCCACCTTTGACAAAAGCCTCAAGACTATAAAGGTGAGGTCTGACACTATCATTGGTCTGTCCCTTCGAAATCCTGTCCAATCAGCAGCAACTTCTCGGTCAGTCAGCCCTCAACTCCACCAACACCACCATCGGCTCGTTCTAGCCATAACTTAGTACAGCCAATCACCGACCAGAAGCGCGACTTCAACGTTTTGGGTCTCAGCTCTCACCCGCCGCTTGGCACAGGAGACAGGGTGGTCAATATCATACGAGCCCGTCTTCTTGTTCTTGTTGGTCTATCCCTCAATACCGGACCAGAATTATTCCTCGAGGTTCCCCAGTTTATCCTTCTCCGTGGTGGTACAGCACTTTGCCATCAATGTTACAAACTTGATGAGCAGTCCATTTCCCCTGGGTCTGTGCATTAGCTGGGTTCGAGATTAGAGTGTCATGGCCCAACCAAGACACCGGAACAAGTATCATGAACGGAGCAGGCTCACGGCAGTCCGGGGGTCTTCTTCACTCTTCAGGGATATTCTATACCCGCGGCCCCTAATCAGCGGCTTCTCCCTCTACGGGACCCGTCTAGATACCGACTGTCGATCTGGGAAGCTCAGGGACTAGCCGCCCAGTGGCTACAGACTTTCCATCGATATCCGTTTTCACACGCTGTTCGCCAACTCAATAGCTACACCAGTACCAGAAGTCGTCAAGTAACAACTACACCTGTAACACCAAAATAGGTGGGTTCTAGAGAATCTTCTCAGACCCCGCGTCGACGTACTGTTTGTTGGTCGGAAGGGCAGGCACATTTCACACCTGCATATCAAATCCTACATGTAATATGTAGGCAATTATGCACGTCATGCTCACGCCCCCAGGATGAACAGAGTAGTGTGGGAGATAATGTCCTTCTGGTCAATTCACTTGACATGCCATGTCCTGACAGGTCGCAATTTGCTCAGTCATGGCCACTCACCTCAAATTTCAACTGGCTCCGATTCTTCCGGGTGAAACTGATACAGCACAAAAACGCTCCCTGGAGGAGGCGCCCGTCCCCGGCGCCCAGAATCTAGGGAGGGTCACGGCGAGTCCTTGGTGGCCGAACGGACCAACCTCATTTCCTTTGTGCATGTTCGGCGCGTATCTGGAAGCTGCCATGTGAGTGAGATCGCGATGCCAAAAGCAGGTCAGGACACATTGATAGTGCCATCGAGGTTGGAACCCCTTCCCATGTTCAGCCCAAACCCTGGTCGGTGTCTGGAAAGAGCGTGAGGGTCTCTGTATGTATGCCGGATGTCTTCGATTAGCATCCAAGACATTTCTCCACGACGCAATTGCTCTGCGGGTGTGAGGCGTGAGTGCCTCCTCCACACTTTCGATTTCTCACTGGGCAGCCAGGTCTGCAAATATCTGCACAGTTCTCTAAAACTTGTACGGAGTACGGAGTACACGTTTTGGATATGCAACGGGACAAAGAGAGTGGATGTGGTTGTTTTCCTTTGTTGGTTCAGTGAACCCGGGCCGGCTGCCGCGCGAGCTCTTTCTGAAAACCAAGATGGGACTGCAACCCAACTGTCCCGTACAGTCCGTCTCAATGTTATCACTTTTCACATTCAAAGGCAGGGTAGGGTATAAGCGGTAGGAGGATAGAAAACTGGCCGTGTCCACTTCGCCGACTAGAAACAGGAAGTACGGCCTACGTTGAAGCTAGTATGAGCGAGTTGGCTGCTCCCATGCCGTGGGAAGATGTCTCAACAACTGCATATCAGATCGGCCGTGTTAGACGAAGCGCCGAGCTTGGTGGCATCGTTTCTGGTTTGACAAGGAGGCGTCGCAAAAACGACAACGGTCGTCTTTAGCAGGCGCTGGCTGGGGAAAGGTCCAGCCACCTTTGTGTGGCTCCGAAAATTACCATGATATGGGCAACAGCCATGGAATGATTTGCGACCTCTCAGAGATGGCATGTGGCTGGCTGTGTTTCTTTTGGCTAGCCCAGTATTCCTTAACATCTTCAAGGGAAACAAAAGCATGTGCTTGTCTCTTTTCTCACCCTTCTGTTCAGTCGAAATGCTCGAGTGCCTCAACACAAGGTTCAAGCCATAGTTGGCAAAGAAGTAAACCTGGTCACCGTCTATCTATCTGAGGCGGCTGTGTTTGGCGGGCAAATGTGCTCGACTGTAAATGGTAGCTTGCGTGGCACTTGGAAGGTTCCAAGGCTGCGTGAAGCACCGTATCGGCACATGCTGATGCAAATTGAGCACAGGCTGAGGAAGCATCAGTGTACGCTTTAGTGCAAATCTCCGGAGTTTGAGCAAGACGCATATGTGGCGTTGCGATGCAGCTTTCAGCTAGACAAGACCCAAGAAGGACGTTGCACACCATGGCATGGAACACAAACTTGGGTATGCAAAGCACACACCACACGAGAACGCCTGAGGCCAGGATTTTTGCTTGAGGGATGGGGGGGTGTGGTTGCGGTCGTGATTGTGGCCTAGCCAGGCTTGATATGCAGGTCGCAGCACAGCCATGATGAGCAGCGTGGAGGCAGAAGAGAGACACAGAATTTGCAGAGGACGACTGCGACTGCATGATGGTGGACCCCGCAGGTTGCAGTAGTACCAAGTGCCGTTGCCACAAAAAAAGATCATGGACAAGGGCGATCTTGGGCCCATTGCGAAGGGCCGGCTATGGTGGACCTCTGTTGCAAGGTGGAAAGGAAGAGTGACATGGACCATGAGGTTATCCATACTTCCCAGGCAAGCAGGCCACGACCAGGCATGACCAGGGCTATGGCCGCGGTAAATGCGCACCAGACCAGACGCACAACTCCAGTTGGCCGCTTCGGCCGGTGCGAGGTCACCCTGTCTATTGATGTCCATGCCTACCTACCTAGTAGGTATGGAGTCTTGGGAGGCAGCTGGCCAAAATGTTTCCATGTCAAGATTTTCTTTGGCGGGCCCATGAAGGATTCGACGTCGGGGTTGACGATTCTAAGTTTGACAGTTGAAGAGTTAAAGTTAGAAATTTCAAGGTTCAACGTGTGGGCGAGAGGCCTACCAGTCAGTCCGTGGGTACTCCAGCGGCCTGGTGCTGAGCCATTTTCATGGCTGGGCTATTATTGTCTTGCAGTACGAGGTCGAGGTTGAGCAGACCAGACACGATGATTTGTGCATGTACAGATGTACAGATGTACTGATGTACCGGTGCCGGCCACTTGAGCAGGTGCGCCGCCCGTTCTTGGCTGAAGCTAGTCCACAATGGCTGCTCAAGTGGACAAGACCAGACACTGCAGTCAGTCATCAAATGTCATTGACCTCCATGTCCAGTCTGGTCGAGTCTGGTCCCGTCTGCGGTCTGGTGTGCTGTGCCCCCCCTCCGCCAACACAGTGGCCGACAATAGTGGCCCAGTGCATGTAGTGCGTCGTGTACCGCCTCTGCAGGCGTCGGTGCTCACGCTGACCTCCATCGAATGCCCCCCAGCTGGTGCCATGTCCCAGTGGCCCGCCCTCCCACCAGACAGAGACACACACACACACACACACACACACAATCGAAAGCGAGCAAGTATAACTCCCCTCCGGTGCCACCCTCCAACTTCCAGTCTGGTCTCTTCTCTTCCCTCCTCACGACACCCTCGTCCGCCTTTCTCTTCTTCTTGGCTACGGCCGTCAGCAGGCGATCCCCTCATAAAGCCAACATATTCTCGGCACTCCCTGCTCGGCTCCGTTGCCTCGATTCTCTTTTTCATAGCTGTCTTTTTTTTATATTCCCCTCCAGAAAGAGTTATTTTGTTCGTTCTCCCATCTGCCATCTACCGGCCGACCCCTCCTCAGTTCCCACCCGCCGCCGGCCCGCCCCTCGTCCACCCTCAAATAACCCCGCCACAATTTCAACTGCCATTTGAGTGTCCGCGACGGCCTCAGTTCTCCTAATGCCTGTCCAGCTTCTCCCGGCTTCGGCCGCAGCCTTTGCCCCGAGGGCATCTTCTGTCAACGTTGTTTTGGGATCCAAGGTTGAGGGATGGCTTACACAAACTTTGAAGCGAGTCAACAGGGTAAAACGTCCTCTCAACAGCGTCCCTCAACACCAAAGATGCCTTACCGAGACCTTGTCCTCACCCAATGCCATCTGGACTCTTGCCTCCATCATGCTGCCCAAGCTTCCCGAAGCTGAGATGCCCACCGAGGAACCCGAACTCTACTTTAGCTATCAGCTGGTTCACATTGAGGCCTATATTGTTCACGTCGATATGGTCTTGCGCAACGAAGTCGCCTACAAACTCACAACCGATACAATCGATGCCCTGGTCGAGTACCACGAGAAGATCCATTGCGTTGACGCCAAGGCAAACACCTACGACTGGTCAGAGAAGGAGCAACAGTGCAAAAAGCTCCACGAAGACTTTGTCCAGGCTGTCAACAAGTTTGTCTACCGCACTCATGTCAGCGCCCTGGAAGGTCTCGAAGAGGAGGGTGCTGGTGAATTGCTCTGCGGCAAAAGTGAAGAGGTCAAGAACAACCTCATCGGACTGATGAAGCCTCTACTGCCTCCACCCCCCCGCGTTGTGGATGTTGTGCGCCAACCTCCTCTCCTCCCCAGCTCTCCGGTCAACAATATGTGGTCACAGCCTGCCATGCACGGCTCCCTGCCCGCCGTGGAACCATGGCGAGTCCTGCCTTCAAGCCCAAGCGTGACGTCGACATCAGCAGATTCCAGCGCTTCCATGTGGGCGACCATGGGCATGAGCGACGTCCAGATGCCCTCGCCTACCCCGGCCTTTACCCAACCACACGTCACTGCTGCTCTCTACTTCAGCTCGCCACCCATCAGCGCGCCAATGCCCGCAGCTCTGCCTCTGCCTAGCATGCTTGCATCATCACAATGTGGCGTAAGCGTCGGCATGGGTGGATTCGGTTGGGATCGCTACCAGGAGTACGCGACTATAATGTGACAACCACAACCGGTCACGGGGGACGGTTATCCAGCGGTAACGACAACGTCTTAATATGCTGCTGCGCCGTTGAGTCCTTTTTTAATGTTTCTCGGGACCAGAGAAAGAGTTCAGGAGCATCATGCACACACCACAGTTTTGATATAAAGCGACATAGACACCACTATCGAAACGGCATTTGAATCGGCGTTTATAATTTTGCATTGGGAACGGAGTTCGAACAAACTCGGCAAATATCCACTCTTCTGGGACACAAAGCGGTTTTGAGATTTTTTTCCTGCGACAATTTTTTTTTACCTTCTTTTGCTATTTGCATTTCGGTCTTTGCGTGGTCCCGTCCTTTTACCAGCAACTTAGCGATAGCACGCATGGGGTTCGGAAGATGGTCTTCGATTACAGTTGTCTTTTTCCGATATCACGAGGCCTCCTCGCCGCAGTGCATCAATCCCGCTAGCTCGGGACACGTGTTGCAACTGGGCAGGGAAAACCCGATCAGCAATCAAGGCGGTTCGCGACTTTTTCCTTCATTTCCTGGACACCCTACATTTTCCTTTTTCTTTTTTTCAGCTTTATTTTCTTTGTTCCGGTGCCTTTGGGTTAAAGATAAGAGGAATATGCAGCAATGCACGATACTCGGCTAGGATCCGAGACAGACTCCTTTGTTGGATTCTTGATTCCCCGACATTTCCATTCTTCATCTTATTTTTAAACTTTAACCGTTTGCCTATATTTTCGGTGCGGCTTGTACAAAGACTTCCTACGGATGATGCCTCAACAATTCTGACGTTCCGGTCACCACACACGCTTTCACTTTTCCCAATGTATTTTCTTTCTTGTTTCCTGT
Source organism: Pochonia chlamydosporia 170 (assembly GCF_001653235.2). Classification (NCBI taxonomy): domain Eukaryota; kingdom Fungi; phylum Ascomycota; class Sordariomycetes; order Hypocreales; family Clavicipitaceae; genus Pochonia; species Pochonia chlamydosporia. The sequence continues at coordinate 2,691,713 of NC_035791.1, read as the reverse complement.
CTTGACGAATTGAGAGATGACGACGACCAACGACTACTTGACGACACTTAATGGATTACGATCGAAATGTTCTGAGACGTATGAACGGACGACATGATGCGGCTTGATGCCGAATGGCGACCATTTTCATCGACACGGAACGACACGTCAACTCGTCACGAAAGGAGAATTGTGTAATAGAAATCTGGACTGGTTCTCAGATTTTGGTTACCTATTCCACCTGGCGGTCGCGCTACAACACTAATACTTCGTTAAGAGGCTCGTCTTGGAAGCTTATCTGGAATCTGCTTTCAGGCTCGCCTGGCACTGGCTGTCAACAGGATCAAAACAGCCAAGTATCCACAGGCCAGACCGGCCTTGGAGATTTGGATATGGGAAGGTGAAGGTATTTTTCAGGTATCAACGAAAGAACTGGGCCGTGACGATTGCTCAATGCTGTGCAGAACAGCAGTTGGCACGGCGTCTTTATCTTGCCGTTCAGCCCAGAGTTTCGTATCATGCGCTTGAGAGCATTCTGCCCGCAGCAATGCTGGGCAACGTGACTCTCATACGGTAGGCAGACGAGAACGTATGGTTGTCGTGACAGCCGTATTGTCTCATTGCCTACCTTTGTGAATCATGTCGAAGCATCAGGACATGGTTCGAAACCATGACGGGCACAACAAGTAGTTCATCTCACTACAATGAAACTGGACTCAACTACTACGATTCCAGTCATACACGACTCAGCCGAGCTCTAGTCGTGGGCATGTCTGGGACTGAGTACAAGAGGAGTTTCCGCCACAAGCGGGTTGACGTATCCCCAAAGGCTGTAGACCAGCCGTAGCGGCACCGTCAACCCCTGGACTGCAGCGCAGGTTTGTGAGCACTGAGATGCTGGATATTATAACCCCCCGGCGTGCATGCGATGTAAAGAGAGAGGAAAAGGGGGCGAGAAATGGCCGCCTCTTTCTCTCTGACATGGTCTTCCGGTTTGTCCGTCGCATGCATTGGGTTTCTATATACACCAAGGACAAGCGCACCGCTGCTGCAAAGGGGACCCCCTGCTCGTTTGTTCTTTAGTCGTTGCAGTATTATAGTTAATCTAAATACGAACAAATTTGTTCCACCCACTTTGTTGTGACGCGCATGAATCTGGTGATGTATGTATACGTAGGCGACGAAGGCCTGCTAGTTGTCACTGTAGGCAAGGACACAAAGTATCTTACAATCAAACTATATACGATTTAGTTATTGTATTCCTAGCAAAGATGTTGTCAAGTATATAAAATCCCATGTTTCGTAACATATTCATCCATCTTTCGCAATACAATTACGCCAGTTTCTCAGTTTGCTCCTCGATAGCCTTCCCCAGACCCCCATCCACTCTTCTAAACATATCATACGTTCTCTTCCGCGTATCAGCCTTGGCGGCACACAAATGCCCCGCGACATTCGAAATAAAATTCTCCTGCTGGCCTGGCGTACGGCCCAGCACCTTCCACAGACCAGTCGCCTGCACGAAATCCTCATCGGTAACGTCTCCAAACAAATCATACACCGCCGCGCCAGACCACTTCTCATGAGTGACGGTCGGCTTCACGGGCTTATATGTCAGTGAGCGGTACGAGCTCGGGTAATTTGGGTTTGCGCCGTAGTTGCCATTGACAACCATGCCGCCGTCTCTCTGGAAGGGATTGAACGCGTGGAGGGGCTTGTTGACGGGGATTTGCTGGTAGTTTGTCCCCAGACGGTGACGATGGGTGTCAGGGTAGGAGAACAGGCGGGATTGCAGGACCGGGTCGACGGAGGGTTCTATGCCAGGGACGAGGTGGGAGGGCGAGAAGGCGAGTTGCTCGATCTCGGCGAAGTAGTTTTCCACGTTTTTGTTGAGCGTGAGCTTGCCTACCGGTCGGAGGGGAACGTCCTTCTGCGGCCACACCTTTGTCAGGTCGAAGATGTTCCAGCGGAACTTTTCGGCCTGTTCTGGCGTGAGAACTTGCACGTAGACAGTCCAGCTGGGGTGGTCACCGCGCTGAATAGCTTCAAAGAGGTCCTGGGTATGCCAGTCGGGGTTCTCGGAGGCCAGTTTGCCAGCTTCCTCGTTGGTGAAGGTCTTGATGCCCTGGTCCGTCTTGATATGGACCTGGGTGTACACAAAGCTGCCGTCCGGCTTGGTCCATTTGTGCGTGTGGCCCGAGTATCCATTCATATGGCGGAACGAGTAGGGCGTCCCCCTGTCGGAGAAGAGCGTCATGACCTGGTGGATGGCCTCCTGGTGCGTGGACAGGTAGTCCCAGAACATGGTGGCGTCCTTGAGGTTCGTCTGCGGGTTGCGCTTCTGGGTGTGGATGAAGAGCGGAAACTTTGTGGGATCGCGGATGAAGAAGACGGGCGTGTTGTTGTACACCCAGTCGAAGTTGCCTTCCTCGGTGTAGAACTTGACGGAGAAGCCTCGCGGGTCGCGGGCCGAGTCTGCTGAGCCCTTTTCGCCGCCGACGGTTGAGAAGCGGGCTACGCAGGGCGTCTTTTTGCCGACTTGGTTGAACATGTTGATGCTGGTGATGTCGGTGACGTCGTGGGTGACTGTGAATTCGCCGTATGCGCCGGCGCCTTTGGCGTGGACGACTCGTTCGGGAATACGTTCACCTTTGGGTTGGGTTGTTAACGTCTGTGTCTTTCTTTTTGATGGTGATGTATGAGTTTTGGTGTTGACGGCACTTACGGTCAAAGTGAGCTAGGGTGTCGATGAGGTGAAAGTCTTGGAGTAGCAACGGACCCATTGGCCCGGGGCGTTGCCATCCTTCGGGGTTGTTGATGGGAGCGCCGTTGGAGGTTGTGTATACGGGCTTTTCATTGTAGCGATATGTTGAATGGGCTTCGTTGGCACCCATGATGGCGAGTTGTATGAGGAGTTGTGATGGTGGCCTTGGTGTAAGTGAGTCGTGAGATAGTATTGAGTGAGAACTGAGTGAGATTGTATCGACACAGCTCAAGTAGCACTTTTGATCGAGGAAAATGCTATTTTCAAATTATGTATAGCAAGTAAACCGCAAAGAGCCAGATTTATGAACGATGAATAGTGGCGTCCACACTTATACTGCTCAAGTCAACGGTGACTCTATATACTTTGAACGCCGCAAACGAGCCCGTAACGACCGGGGCTCATCATAACTCAGTTTGCCATGATACATGGCAGACCGGCAAGACCGCTACTGACATCTTTGTCAGTATTCATGCACATGTAGCATCATCGCAGTCGCCACAAGTGAACGGTTGACTTCAAGCCACCATTTCGGTCACTCTCCAGTCCCCGCGGCGAATGGCTCGGCCACCGACCATAGAGTTTGATAGTTGGAAGCAAGTTGTCGATGAAATAGCCGGTGGATCATTACCCAATAAGTGGCGAGACATTTACAATTGCCAAATACGAAGTAATGGTCTTCGAATCATTTGCCCATGTGTTGTCTGGAATCTGGTCAGGGGTCTTGTCTTAGTAAGGCTTCCTAAGCATGTAGCTAGAGGTCTCAATACACCAGGTCTCGATTCTTGACATCCAACAAAATTGATGACGCAGAGACAAATTAAATACTGCATTTAAGTACTCCGTATTTCGATAGCAAATTGAAACCCTATTTCTCTGTAAATGTTGTTTACTGAACGTTGGCAAAGTCAAATGAAGGAGCTGCTCCACATATCGCCAGATAGGTCCGGCGACGGCAGAGCTCCAGCAAAGGTGGATAAACAAAACGCTGACCAAATCGATTTGTGACGGGAACGATTGGTTCGGATCGCATGGATATGTTGCTTTGGGGTTGTCTGATGTCATGCTTTGCGAGGAGGTGTCGGAAGGCTGGTGTTTGAACTTGCATTCAATGCCAAGGTTTGTGGGTGTTGGCTTGTATTCTTGGACAGGGTGTCCAAGGTTTTATCAGTAATTCCACCATTGCACTGGTAAGTATTCTCAACGTCATGTAGGGCTGAATGGTGCTTTTGGAGAAGCTGGTGTTCCTATAACAATATTGATCTGGCATTGCAACGCCCAAACAACAAGAGAAAACTGAAGCCGCCTCCAGAACATAAGCCGAATTGTAGGCGGTGCCAAGCCAAGCAACAACAACAATGCCTTCAAATATGCTGTAGTAATTGTTGCCACAAGGTTTGAGTACATCTTACATGATTGCTCAACCGCGCTCGGTGTTGGCAGACTCACCGCGGCATCACCCGCCATTCATAAACTCGTCAGATCAAATGCCGAACGAAGTACCAACGCCGGGATTATCGTAACACCATGACGCCAGACGGGATTGTCCCATCCGTAACGTCTACTTTTAGTGCTCCGTCTCATTTATATGCCGTTTCAAACCAATCCAATGTCATACATGGATATCGATTAAGTGGCCATGCAAGAAGTCGTCCATCGAAGCAACCTCGGCCAGCTTCCATGGGTTTACTGACTGTACTCCAAGTGCATTCTGTAGACACAATACCTTCTGGTTCGCATCACTATGACTAATCGTGAGCCTTGCGTTATATCAACCAATATATAAACATGCACATCCCAAGGATGAACCTGGCTCATGCACGGCACTCATCATTGCACCACCGACAAACCTCACTTTCACCAACAAAGTCCACATAGTACACAACATCAACTTCCAACTCCACCCATTGCACCAAGAAAATAGTCACAAGCCAATACAGCACACCTCTTGCAAGGAATCAGAAAAGAACCTCGACGGGTCCCCAATCTAGTATTAAAGTATCGTACCAGTTAGTATTATGCCTACGCCACACCAGCGCCGTAATCGGTCTTTTATGCGATATTCCGCCTCTCGCAGTGTGTTATCATCGCCGACATCGAACAACAAACACAACTGCTACCTTCCGGCGCCAGACGTATTTGCCTCCATGCCGCTGAACTCCCGTTTCTCCCTGTCATGACCTGTGACTATTTGTCTACCAAGATGCGACGGAATCGTGAGAGTGCCTTTATCATCACATCATTTTTTTTTTGGGTCGTTTGTTGTACAAATTAAGAGTAAGAGTCGAAAAGGTGTTGGGAAAAGAGTTGAATTCGATTGCGCACGCCATGCTTACTCCTGATTAACCGTTTGCTGCAAAAGCACCCGTCACGTTAGCCTTTGTTCACACAAGGGAGTATGCCACGCCAAGAAGTTCAAACTTACCACCAACCAGTCCATGCCTTCGTTGATACCACTACCATCCACGGCGGAGCACGCCATGATGCTCCAGTTCCGGTCACGCAGCTCGCCCAGACGCAGGGCCTCGGAAATTTCACCTGCGCCCTTTGCGCCAGGCTGGTCCTGCTTGTTGGCGAATACTAACAGAGCCGCGTCCTTGAGTTCTTCTTCATTCAGCATCGCCGCTAGTTCCTCGGCCGCGGTTTGTAACCGTTCGATATCGGTGGAGTCGACGACGAAGATGACGGCTGCTGTGTTGGCGTAGTAACATCGCCAGTAGGGTCGAATGCTTGTTTGGCCACCCAGATCCTGTACCGGCGAGTTTGTCAGCTACAAGGGCATGCTTTTTGCGTTGAGTGCGGCATGATACGTACCCAGACATTAAAGTTTAGATTCTTGTATGTCACTGACTCGACGTTGAACCCGATTGTAGGTATCGTGGTGACGACCTCGCCAATCTATTCGCCTACCTGTTAGTAATTTACAATCTCCCCAGCGTCAGGGACACGGTCAGACGGTGCGAACCTTTAGTCTGTATAGCAGTGTCGTCTTGCCAGCATTGTCCTAGTGCACAGCATGTCAACCCTCGTCCACTCCATCAAAAACGCGCCGCGATGCCAACAAACATACAAGACCCAAGATCAATATTCTAATCTCCTTCTTTGCCCAAAGCAAGTTGGAAAACCATGACATGCCCGCACCCATGGCGACTAGATTTGTGACGTTTGCGTATACGGCGTATTGAGGGAAAGAATTAGAAATAAATAAATAAATAAAGACCCAGGTCGGCTAGGTTCAGGGCCCGAAGATCAGCACAAAGCTTCGGTGGGCTGTTGACGCTGCGGACACACGTGGTCACCTTGTCGGAAGAATCGGGCGGGAAAATCGAACAAAATTCACTGGTAAACGGGGCGAAGCTGCGAATAGAAAGGTGACCGCTGAGTTTGTCTCCTGTTTGCGTCTTCTCTTGGTGATTTTCGAGTGTTTCGTGGCAAATGTTTAGGCAGAGGGGATCAAGTATTAATTAGAAATGCGTCCCCTATTCTGGAACCTGCCTCCCACTGGCTCTCAGACAGCGCTACCTCCGATACTCCTAGGCGGAACGCGGGACATGTGGTTTGGGTCGATTCTTCTGGGCTACAGTTACGATTGGCTGCAGGGACTGGACATAATTAATACGCCAACCTTCACAGATATTGGAGCTAATAAATAGCATGGCAATTTTGTCTGTCCAATTTTCGAATCGTCAGCCACCGTCATTCACTACAATTGGGCACTTAGCCGCAGTGGGGCCTTAAGTCCATCACCTACAGTCTGTGGTCCAATGTATTTGAACATATGCAAGTATACACTAACACAGCTCAATATGCCTCAGCATACAGCGAGATATGTGATACCTTTCCCTGTTCAAATACTTCTGACCCCCCACTGTATTTCTCGCTTCATATCTGCCTCAGGCAAAATTTACACTCAGCGCCACACTTGGCCACACTTTCTCGCACACAAGCCGCACCACACTTCTCGCTAGGGTTTTACGCCCTCGAGTGCGGGTCAAAAATCCTCTCAGTCTCAACTCCTCGAAATTCATCACCACCTTAGCGACTCGACACGCAAAGCCAACCAAGATGCCGGTACGCCGCCCTGCTACGCCGTCCGCAACGATGCTCGCTTCCTGAGAATACACACGGCCGTGTTCACCTCCGTATTCTCAGGTCACGATGCACGTTCTGTGACGGCTTCCCGACCGCTCCGACCGAGAGATTGAAGACCACGAAACGCTGACATTTCAAATTCATATAGAGCCACAAGTCTTTCCGTACCAAGCAGAAGCTTGCCAAGGCGCAGAAGCAGAACCGCCCTGTGCCCCAATGGATTAGACTCCGAACCAACAACTCCGTCCGGTATGGCATATCCTCTCACGAGAGAAAACTCGAAACATGACTCCCCCAACCCGTTACGAGAACACACTGCCACATATTACAAAGTTGAAATCATCCCACTAACATGTGTATTCGTACAGCTACAACGCGAAGAGACGGCACTGGAGAAAGACCCGCCTCGGCATCTAAACTGTTTCGCCTCCAACAATTCTCGACTCCTCCATCCATCAACTGTTGCCCGACTACAACACCACCATATTTTCTCACCATGGCTTGACGATGAAATGGACCCAAAGCACACTACACTTGGAGGAGCACTAGGGAGGAAGAATTTGCTGCTGCTCGGAGCGCAAAGGAACAACGAAAACAGGAGATGTTGAAACGCACCGGAATTTAGGGCAGGGTTTTATTTGCCAGGGTTTATCGCGAATTTCTCGCTACTACTGCATGAAACGGTCGGTTTTAGGGAATGGAATGCACAGATTTTTGATGTCTCTGAAAATAAGTAAGACAAATTTACTCTGAAGAATTGCAAAGTGTGTCGTATTGTGGAGTGCATGAAAGCCCGTGGATCTGATTATTGCATTGGTACTGGAACCAACGACGTCTCCATGTTCCAACACCATTCACCGACACAATGTCGTCAAACTATCTCTGCAAGCGGGAATAGCCACATTTAGTTGCCGAGTCTCATCCCATATACCGTGGGCATGAAACAGCCTTGATGAAGCCATGCAGCTCCAGCTCCAAACATCTGCGGTGGCGGGCATGGGCATGGGCATGGTCATGACGTGGTCTGCATAGAGCGAGAATAACTCTCTCTGAACCCGGAACTCATCAACGCAGCTCACCGAGTAAATACAAACACATGGTGGCACCCGAAGGTCTAGAAACATCATGAATTATCTGAGTTGTATACCTGAGGAAGTGCAAGCGTAAACAAAGATGCATTGCAAAGCGCAGAATCCATCACCAATTCCACCTAATCAACCCCCACGAACGCCTAGCGTGCACGGCAGATTTTGCCGCAGCGAAAACAAATGACCGAATTTCATGAGCGGGGCGGAATGACTTCCAACGAGCCAAGAACTTCCCCAACAGAAGCATATCCATGAAGCATCCGAGCCAAGGGCTTTATCGGTCCTCGGCCCACTCGTTCTCTCGGCGGATCTGTTCTTCTTCCTCCGGGGTGAAATCGTTGGTAATGTTGAAAGTCTTGCGGATCTCCTCGGGTGACTTGCCCTTGATCATGTTGGCAACGGTTTTGCAACCAACGTCAAGGAGAGGCTTGATGTCGAGGTAATTGGACGCCTGCCATGAATTAGTTTGCGACGTGACAACACAGTACATGGAGCATAAACCTACAAGAATGATCTCAAAAAGCATTTCCTGATCGACCTGCATGAACTTCTGGTCCCACTCCTCAATGTCGGTGGTACGTCGTCGGCCATCAGACTCGTCATCCTGGGCCTGGGGAGGATCATTGCGGTGATGTTCGCACCATTCGATGACTTTGCGAAGAACAGCCTCGTTGACCTGGGTTTGTGTTAGAGGTGACACTGGGGCATCAAGAGTGACGTCGGAGAAAAGCGTGGCTTACGTTGGGGATTGGGATCGGGTTGTCCTCACGAATGTTCGCATCGCCAAGATCGTCGAGCATGTTCTTGATGAGCATTGAACGCTCAGCGACGACACGGTCTTATCGCAATGTAAGCATGGAGTCTTTGAAATGCAGGGAATCAGGAACAAGCTTTCGGTTACTTACCGACTTCAATAGTGGCCGAGTCGTTGGAGGCCAAGAAGACCTTGGGGCCAGACTTAGCTTCGGTGGCCATAGCGACGGATGGTTATACGTGTCTCGTTGGGGTATCAAAGTGTTGGCGTGGCGGGAGAAGCTGGAGAAGCGCAAGACGATTCCTGTCGTGACTGGGGGCGGCTGTGGTTTATGTACTGAGAGATGACAGAGGCGAGTTCAGGACCAAGGATGGGCGTTGGAAGATAAAACGGTCTCTGGCTCAGTTAGGGCCACTGCGGGTTTTCACGGAAGGCTGGTGGATGGAGAAGACTGGAGTCGGGACATACTTGACCCAGCTAGCAGAAGTATGACTGTTTTGTCTGGGTGGTGGCTTTGCACTTGGCCTGGAACAAAGCGTTAATTGAAAGTGGACTCTTTGGTTTGCGTTTGTTCGGACTGAACGTGAGTATGAGAGGAAAGCCTTCTTTTGACGAAATAAATAACTTTCTTTGGTGCAGTGCTTCTTTGTTTAAAAGTAGAAAACCTTGTGATGGACCAAATCAAAGAATTGCAGAACAGAGTTCATGAATAAGCTTGCAGAATAGATGATTTCTTGTTCATGGCTGGCAAGTTTGGGTTGACAAGTGATTGCATGTGTGTGACGGGAGGCAGCAGTTCACACTTCAGTGGTGTCAAGTTGAATTCGGCAGGGGCGAGTTGAACCGATGCCGTGCTGGAGCAAGCTTGAGGACAGTGATGGGCAGGAACATTCAAGGATGGCAGGCAACAGGTGGGTGCTGTGCAGGTGCAGGTGCAAATGGATGTTGTCAAGTGGGGCTGCTGCCTTGCCTCGACTTTCTCTCACAAGGCGCTTGTGCACACAGGCAGCCTCGTCTTGCTATTATCTCCTACGTTGGGTGAATGCTCTGATGCTTGTTGGTCTGCCTTGCCCTAAAATTGTATCGGCCTTGGTGGAAAGTGCCAGAATCGGCTAAGCCAAAGATGACAATGAAGTCACCGAATGATTCACAAGGCTTTAATCCTCTCGCCCACAAAAATGAGGCAAGTGTCGAGTCCTCGTTCTGTTGGTTGGATGTGGATGTGCTGTGGAAGAACGAAACTCCAGAGTCTGGGTGCTCAGGTGTGAAAGAGAAACACCTTGAGCCCCTATCTGATATTGACTGTCAGTACGGGTGAGAGAAATTACTAGTTTTATCGTTGGCACTACCAAACTAAACGACCAGCTTTCCCTGTTCTCAACCTGTCTGTCTCTGGCGTCAGCCGGGTTTGCGAGAGGCCCTGTTCATTGTAGCCCTCTGCGATGCGAGGATTGTCCTTTATCTTGATGAACATGCGTTCGACCATACTCATGACAAGAATGACTTTCACGGAGCGAGATATCAAAGACACATTGCTGCGTCCGGGAAAGTGCCGTCAATCTGTCGGCTCGTCAAGATCTACGAACCTGATGTAAGTTGAGACCATGCAATGGGCAGCAGCGCCACCACCTGTCAGTAGCTTGAACTGAACTGTTGACAAAGTTTTATATGCATGCATAATCATCTAGGGCATGGTCTCCAATCAGCCTTCGTCTGATGTGAGCTTCCCTTCCGCCAAAAGATAAAAGAGAAAAATAGTAATCGAGTCAAATTCTCCGATGAATACACACACCTGCCATAGGTACATTATGTTGACCCACCAACCTCTCAGCCTGACTAGTGGCCTTGGATCCGACTTGACTTTTGCCTCTGCGAAGTGGATGGCTATCTCAGACGGAGCATAATGGTCCTGGAATGCGAGATGCTGCAAGACATTGTTGAGGCGATATGGCGCCCTGTAACCTCCTCCTCTTGGTCTAGACTGAGTACAGTGACGTACAAGACTGCATGGCACCCTCAATGAACAATGTCTTGCGTTGCCGGCCATCAAATGTGGTCTGGGGAGGCTTTTGGCTTCGAGTCAAAGACGACTGCAAGCCTTTCGCCAGTGTCTCAGACTTCTCCAGGACAACACCTTGAAGAATACTATGTGTGGATGGCGTCTTTTCGTTGTGCCGCTAGAATGCCCAACACATTCCCTTCGATCCAAGTCATTCGAAGCCATCTAGCTATGTCCCTAAGTCGGTTCCAAATCACCGCAACAACGAAGACTATGACCGCTTTCTCGTAATGGAATTTTTCATCGCAGAGGACTGCTCCTTCCTAACCATGTACAGTGTCTTTGATCCGCAAGACATGGCGACGTAGGATAAGAATCTTCTCGCTGCCAATGGCAAGGGAAAGAAAGAGCATTCACAGATGGCTTTTAGGCCCTCCATGCAACGGCCATGTCTGGCGGTCTTTATGTCAGATCGTTGAATCTTGGCGCGGGGTGTCATTGCAGCTCTGGGGTTGGCAACCGACATGGAGGAGGTTGCATGGAGGTGGTTGCATCTTTGTTATGCCTCCGCATCTACAACCAGCCACAGCGCTGAGCTGTCCATGGCCGTAGGTCTGTAGATCCAAGAAGGTCAATTTCTCTGGTAAATGGCAGAGAGAATATCGTACGAACCAGTGCCCTGATCTTACCCGGAAATAATGGTTAACACCGTCAGGCCATTGTGTCTTCTTGGGCGGAGTCGGACGGTCCGGGACTATTGTGTTCAAGGTTTTGGCTGCAATCGTTAGATTGCCGATTCATGGGTACGTGGTGTGGCGCGATGCCGTCGAGTCTCCATAACACCAGACTTGACCCTTGACCACTCCCAGACTCCTTTGAGTCCCCAGAATGGGTCGACAAGCAAGCATCATAGGTGAGTCGCCAAGTGTCCGGTCCCGTTGCCCCTGAGCTGATTGCCGGCTCGAGTTTAGCGGCGGTTCTGCCCTTCATTAGCGACCAGGGGAACAACAACATTGAACATTTTTGATTCTGAAGAATGTTGATTCACCCAGCATGACAGACAGCCTGTCCCATGCAAGCTCTTTATTGGTATCGCCGACGACATGCGCGCAGTGGAGGTGCACGAAAGACAGACCCTGGTGGCTGTCGTTAGTTCATTGTTCATCAATGCTGCTGCTTGTCTTCTGTAACTAATAACAGGTCAACAGGTAGCCCCTATTTCTGGTGCTTCCCATTGTTTTTGGAACAGTCGAGTCTTGTGTGTTTGGTCAAGTTTGCCACGATTGTCTCCCCCCTGCTTGGTCGGTGCTGTTCGGTACGTGTCCATGTCTGGTGCTCCGTGGGCGTCGGCGAAATGGTGTGCTAGGGACGGAGACGGACGTGGGAAAGGGCAGCAAGGGCAAAGCAGGTAGAACAACGGAATCAAAGCAAAGAAGAAGAAAAGGGCCAGACTCGAATGCGTGATGCTGCTGAATTATGGCCTGGTGCAATGAGGTCATCCGCCCCTTATTATTTTTTGTTTATCGCCCATTTGATTGTCAGCATCAGGTGCCTTGGCAGTCTGGTGTGCCAGCTTGAGCTTTGCCTGTCAACCCATCAGCCCTGCATGTGTGCTGTTCAAGCCCAGTCTGGTCCCAGTCCCATCCCCCCCTTGCCCCAACAGGACTTGACCAGACTGGACACCTTTTTTTTCCGGGTTCGACAGCTCTCCAATTGTGTCCAGGTCCAGGCAGGTCTCACTTGGTCTTAGTTATCGCTGACCGTGCCCCAACTCCGGAATCCTACCAAGTCTTGTGCTCCGTACACTACACGTTGATAAATTGCTTAATCTGCCTTTCCTCTTTGCTAAACTCTGTCCATCAACACTTTTTCCTCCATCTATGCTGATGTCGCGACGCGGTTAACCCTTCAGCTTCACCTTCGTGTCGCCTCTTTTTATACATATGTATATCTTCTAATCTCTTACCCACTTCATCGTCTGCTCGGCTCTCAACCACCGTGTTCACTGCTGCATCGCCGTTTTGCTTTTGCACACGCCGCCGCTCTGGAAGCGTCAACCCACGCCGACTCTCCAACCTCAAGTCTCCCATGTCTTTTCCTCCTCCATCACTATTCATCAACAATTCGACCTCATGCCTGTTGCGCCATCGACGACATCCAGACTCCGTTGCTGAACTATGTGGCGGCGTACTTACCTGCTTCTGGTTCTGATACGGCTGTGGTTCGCCCTGTCACCCAGCTATCTACACCCCGACGAGAATTTCCAAGGCCCAGAGGTCATCGCCGGTATGATTTTTCCCTTGTTGTTGCGTCGCCCTTTTTTTTTTAGTTATGGTCTTGCGCGCTTCGCTGGCAGAATTCATAAGCCATGCTCGGCCACTTTGTGTGTCGCGACGCAGATACTACAGCCAAGGTGTAAGACGCAAGTGCGTGCGTCTGGATTGGTGGATCGACAGAGTCGTTTGGCCAAGTCACGCGCTCGTGTTTGCTACCGTGCCTGCATCTCGTGAGAAGTTTCCTGCTAACACAAACGTCATGGTCAATGTATAGGCCAGATTTTTAGTTATCCTGTTCGACGGACCTGGGAGTTTACGAGCGAGCACCCGATTCGAAGCGTATTCCCATTATGGCCCGTCTATGGGCTGCCGATGCTACTGCTCCGTTGGCTGTGGATCGGCAATGGAAATGATGGCGAAATTCCACCCATCGCCGTATTTTGGACTTTGCGCGTCCTTATGTTCTTGATTAGCTTCGTCTTGGAGGACTGGGCCCTTCACGAACTGATACCTTCGCCGCGACATCGTCGCGTTGCCGTGCTATTGGTTGCTTCGTCATATGTCACTTGGACATATCAAACACATACTTTTTCGAATTCAGTGGAAACTTTGGTTGTAGCATGGAGTTTAGTTTTGATTCAGCGTATTGTGGATACTCGGGTACGACATCTTTCTTTTGAGGCGATACATTCTGCCTCGATACATCTTGGTGACAAATTCACTAACCGTTTGCTGCAGCAACAATCATCCCTCTTGTCTTCAACAGTGCTTGGAATTGTTGCCGTTTTTGGCGTATTTAACCGAACCACTTTCCCAGCATTTTTATTGATTCCCGGCCTTCGTTTGATACCCCATTTTTGGAATAAGTATGTAATCTCTGGCCGAAACATGTCACAACTTTTTGTTGATGGAATGCGCTGCTGACCAATTCTAGACCTTTGTCTTTTGCGGCCCTGGCCTCGGCTGCGTTAATAACCACTGTAATCGCTATCGCGCTGGATACCGCTTTCTACTCATCTGAACCCGTCACATGGACCGACCTAATTCGCAAACCTACCATCACACCACTCAACTTCTTCCTCTACAACTCCGACACTTCAAATCTTGCCCAGCATGGCATACACCCGTGGTATCAACATCTAGCGGCAAACCTTCCGCAGCTACTTGGCCCGGCCGCTATTCTGCTCTTTGCCAAGCCTCACTTATCGCTGAGACTATACTCCGCCATCTCCGGACTTTTCGTTTTGTCCATCTTCCCTCACCAAGAGGCTCGGTTTCTTTTGCCAACCGTGCCCCTTATTCTTTCATCGGTTGAGTTGCCCAAAAACAAAACCATGTTGCGCGCTTGGGCAGGAGCATGGATTCTTTTCAACCTTTTCTTTGGGGTATTGATGGGAGTATACCACCAAGGCGGCGTCGTTCCTGGCCAGGTGTTTATGAGCAACCAGCCTGACGCAACTCACGCAATTTGGTGGAAGACTTACACACCGCCAATATGGCTGCTCAACGGAAAGAACGAGGTTCTGCGAACTCAAGATGTGATGGGTCTCAAAGGCGACGCATTACTGGCTCAGCTCAACGAGCTTGCAACGTGCGATACGCCGGCTGATCGACGAAACCGAGAGTACCTAAAAGAAAAGAATGGGACCTATTTGATTGCACCAGCTTCAGCAACATGGCTGGATCCATACCTGAAAAATAAAGGATTGCAAGGCTTGCGATTTCGAGAGGTTTGGCGTTACAGAAAACATCTGAATTTGGATGACCTTGATTTTGGAGATGACGGTGTTTGGAATACACTGTCGCGAGTGATTGGTCGTCGGGGTTTGATTGCCTGGAGGGTCACCAAAAGCTGTCCAAAATGAGTAATTAGAGTCGATATATTGAACATAAATTGTAGACATCCATCCTCCTGTTTGGTATCCCCATTAATGTGTTGTGTCATGTTCGATCCACTGATTCGTAAACGTTCATAATCCCCGAGTAGAATCTGGGTCGCCGCAAAGGTGGGACATGACTAGCAATTCACGCTCATCACAAAGAGGAAACAAGAGAGAAAAAAATTCAGCAACTTTGACTCCTTTTATTGAGATCCTAGTCTAAGCACATGTTTGACCAGCTTACTCATACCAAAGATCCCAGAAGCAAGCAGCCGACCATCGTTCCACAAGACACTTAGTACAGGCGCTTGGGAGGAGACATGGAAGCCTTGATGGTCAAGCTGCCAACGTTCTGCCAGCCCTTCTTCAGGAGGGAGACAAGGTAGTTGATGGCAAGCATGATGTTACCAATCAGCTGCTCCTGCTCCATAGCGACGTTTCCGACGGCGACACCCATGCAGAGAACCTTCTTCAGCTGGAACTTGATGGTGGACTTGACCTCGTTGATCTTGCCAGTCAGGTCATCGGCGTGAGAGACGGGGGTAGGGAACTTGCCAGCTGCCACGAATGTTAGCACTCAAGAGTAGACGAAATTTCCGCCTGCTTGACAAACAGGCGGTGAGAAGTCATGTCTGCTTACCCTTGGACAGACCGGGACCCAAGAGACGAGGAATCTGCTTGATAAGAGCCTCGGAAGCGACGAAAGCATCGTACTTGCGAGCGAGCTTCTTGATCAGCTTCTTGTTCTTGTTCAGCTTCTTCAAGTCATCGGCGGACATGGCGTCGACACCACCGTGCTTGGCACGATCCAAATCGTGCTGGTCACCCAAGATGCAGATGGCCATGTTAGGGCGGGGGATGCTGGGCAGCTTGATGGTGCCGGAGAAACGCTTGTCACGCTGGGGGTCATAGTTCTTCAGGCCGATCTGAAGCTCGACGGTCTCGAGGAAGTTGCGCTTCTTGGTCTCGTTGGAGTACTCCAAGAGCTCGGCGACTTGCGTCCGGACATTGGCTGTGGGTAGTGTTAGTGACAGATATTGTTTGACCGTGGTGTATGTGACGGTGGATTGCTAAGATCTTTTGGCAAATTGGCATCGGGAGAAAGTTTCTTTACGTACCGACTGTGATCTTAGACATTTTGGCAGTCTCCCAATAGATTCAACGTTATCTAATGGTAAATCTGGACAGGTCTTGTTGTTGAAAGGGTTTTCGAGGACCAAAGTGGGTTTGGGGATTTTGGTGATTTTGCGTGTGGGACTCTGCCCGCTAGCACCTAACTGGTGGGGGCGTGTGTGCGGCAGGGCAAAATTTTCTCACGTGGATCTCCACGTGATCACCCGCGAGTCGAACATTTGCATCAGTCTGCTTTTCGTTGTAGAAGGCTCACTACGCAAGTGGATTTTATATATGAGAAGTTTCTGATGGTTTGACGTTGGTCATGAAACACTGGTGTCTTGGTAGACTATGTATGTAATTCCGGTCGCCAGGTTAACTCGTACGATTTGAAATGGTGAAGCCAGAGCTTCCTGCAGAGGTTACTGAACTACTGTCCAACCCGGTTGAGTTGATAAAATGGCTTGAACGGCAAGATACGGAGTTTGGCGTAAGGTGAGTGGTTAGTTTATGTCATCGAGAGTGAAAGTTTAGCTGATTTGTACTATAGTTGCGCAAATTCCCTCTTTGAGCAACTTCTTCAGGAAGCAGCTCAACCCAAATCTGTGTCCGGACAAGCATGCATAAGGCTCTGTGGCCTTGTCGAGCAATCTTCCAAGTCTAATTCTGATGGCATACGGCAATGGGCGCTCTCACAAGATGTCACATTGAAATTGTTCAACTTTTACATTGAGTGGAATGAGTCAGACAACCATCGGTCGATGAAGCTGGTTCTCGATCTGGTTGCCCAATGTATTCTCAAGAACCCGGATCGGGAAGGCTCATTGAAGACGAAGCAAAGTATCTTGGACAATCTCATCTCGATTGTCATTGGACGTTCCACGAAGCCTGTTGCAAAGTCTGCCATCAAGACGCTGGATCACTTCCTATCGAAAGGCGTATTTTCCCTGGACGACATCAAGCTGGTCTATTTGTCCTTTAGAAAGGATCTGAGTGCGCAGGACGACGTGGAAACATGGAGGATATTTACCGTGGATCTCTTTCACTGGATGCGCCTCCACTTTGTTTGTCCTACCGCTGGCAGATTGATTGTGACCATCTACCGATTTTGGAGACAGGGAAAGGTTACAGGGCAAGTTCCTACCATAGAGATATGGCATGAGTGGCTTCTTGACGTCTTGGCCGAGGAGCCAAATTTGCTGGAGTCACTCAAGAACTACGTCTTCTTGCCGTTGTTCAA
Source organism: Pochonia chlamydosporia 170 (assembly GCF_001653235.2). Taxonomy (NCBI): domain Eukaryota; kingdom Fungi; phylum Ascomycota; class Sordariomycetes; order Hypocreales; family Clavicipitaceae; genus Pochonia; species Pochonia chlamydosporia. The sequence goes on along the minus strand of NC_035791.1, from coordinate 2,674,528 downwards.
GCTTGACAGACCAGAGGCGTTGAGGTTTCTGGAGATGATGAATGAAGATCATGCCGTGTCTGGAGCGAGCGAGATGGACATGAATACTCCTGCGTTGTTGCAATTAGCTGCTTTGGAGACCGGCAAGAGAGTTGGTCTTGTCGAAGAACCCGGTACGTCAAGCCTATACTCTACTCGACTTGGGTGCATGGCACTAACAAGTTCACCTCTAAAGCCATTGGCAACACCGACAAGTCGGCAGGAGATGATTCTTCCATTACCCTTCACGAAAATGTGTTGGAGAGTGTACTTGCACATCCTTCTCATGAAGTTCGTGCTCTGGCGCTATCTTTGCTCATCACGTCGCCATCAACCACACGGCCATACTCGCCAGTTGCTTTTGATCTAATCAGAAAGCACCTGGGAGCCTTCTTCGCCGACCCAGATGCCAAGTTCAGAGTGGATGTTGTTGCCAAAACTCGAGACATGTTTAAGAGAGTCCGCGGTGCCATTCACGTCCTGAAGCGCAGCATCCCACGGGCCCGAGCCAAGGCAGAGAAAGCAAAGGCGCCTCCTCCAGCTGACAAAGATGTTGTTTCGCAGCCTATTCTCTATCGGTCGAACCTGATTGCTTTACCCGACGTCCAACTGACGCACTGCTTGGATTACCACGTCAAGTTTCTCCACTGGTATCTTGCCTTCCTCTGCGAGGAATTAACCCCAACGGCGTCATACCAGAGGCACATTGCGGCTCTGAAGGCTCTAATACACATCGTGCGCTTGGAAGGGGATACGAGTAAGACGTGGGAGACATCTGATGATCAAGTACTCTTCTTTGATTGTTTAAATTCCAAATGGGCTCGAGCATTATTCGATTTGATCATGGATCCCTTTGAGGATGTCAGAGACATCGCGGCGACGGCACTGGCGAAATGCTACGCCGACGGCAGATATCGTCGCCTTACATTGACTGGACTGGAAGCGACCAAAGTGCCCGTTGGCGAAATCACCGAGCTATCACAAAAGGCTAATGAACTTGCTCGTAAAACAGCTAGAGCAGACCACTCGGACGGCGCCTCGAAATCATCCCAGTTGCTTTACCGATTCCTTGAATCCGGAGCGGAGAGAATCACTTTGCTGGCAGATATGGTCAATGAGTTGAGCCGAAAAGCCTCCATGGCAGAGAAAGACCTCGGCCAAGCCGTCGTTGATGCCCCTCTGCATGGAGACTTTGCGTCCTTGTGCCATACCTGGCAGGTAGTCTCCGAGATCAAACTCTCTGCATCTAAGCTAGATGAGGCGAGAAAGCTTCAACTAGAGATTGTGTCGTGCTGTGAGCGGGCATGGAGGGCTGTCCGAGATATTCTGTGTGATGATTCTCCAGAAGGACACTTGCCTCAGGAACTCGAGGAGGTTGATGGGCTTGACACCAAGGATCTCCTAAGCTACAGCTTCCGTGCTGTCCACGAGTCAAGGTTTGTAAACTGTCTGTCCTGCCGCGCACATAGCAGAAGCACCTAACTCTATTTACAGCAATTTGATGCGCACGATTATCCTGACCATACGTAACGGATCCCGAGACGGCTTGATCATCCCCTCGAAGGAAGTATTCGAGAGAATAGGAAACTTGACCTTCACCCAGCTGGCAACTTTGCGTCACCGAGGTGCATTCACCACCGTTTCTGCCACATTCGCTACTTGTTGTCAACAGACAAAGCATTTGAAACTAGCCGAAAATGAGAAGCCTCTTCTGGACACCTGGTACGAAGTAAGTACCATCCTACACCATGGCCCAACAATTGGCCGTAATATCTAACTGGTACAGGGTACATTGAACGCAATCTACTCACAAGCATCAACGACTCGTCGATCCGCAGGAATTCCATCCATGATTACGGGAATCCTCGCTGCAAACGCCGCACATCCCAGCTTCGATCAAGTCATGGACACGCTGATGAGCATCGCCGCCAAAGAAGCAAAGGTTTCAGAAACAGACGGCTCAAATCTGTCCCAAGTCCACGCATACAACTGCCTCAAGGACATCTTCAAAAACTCTCTCCTAACAGCATTGGGAAACAAGTCCGAGTCATACCTACCTCAGTGTCTCGAACTAGCAGCCGGTGGACTCCGATCCGAACTATGGGCCATCCGCAACTGCGGCCTCATCTTCCTCCGAAGTCTCATCGACAACCTATTCGGCACTCACGAGAGCAAGGCCATGATTGAGGCAGGGTGGGATGGCAAGGCAAACCGCATCCATTACCACCGGTACCCAAACCTGCCCGGCGTGCTCAGGAACCTCCTTCAGTCGGGACACCGAATCCTCTCTGAAATGTCGAGTTCAGGCACCGCAGCTGCTGAGTCTGTGTTTCCTGCTCTGGATATCATTCGCCGCGCGGGACCTCCTGATTTGTTGCGTGACGAAATCCAAGTTCATGTGGCTGCGTATCTGTCCAGCCCGGTGTGGCATGTGCGTGACATGGCTGCCCGTACGCTTTGTTCCTGTCTCCTGCATGAGAAGTGGCTCGTCGTTATCAAGGATATCTTTGAGACGGCAGTGGCTGGCGAATCCAAAATCAAACAGAACCATGTCCACGGAGTTCTCATGACCCTTAAGTTTCTCATTGAGAGGCTCAGTGAAGTTGCCCATGAACGACTACTCAGTATGTATTCCTCACTATATTTCCTCAAAATACCAATAGCTAACCATGTCAGTCGGTCTACCGGACTTAAACTCCTTCCTTTCCCAAGCAAAGGTGGACGCCCTGTTTCCCAACTGTCCCGACATCACCGCCACATATCTAGGAGTCATAAACATGATTTGGTCCTTTGAACTGGCCAACAAGCGACCCCTAACCAAATTCAACATCACCATGCCCACAAACACAGCATCTGCTCTCCTAAAGATCCAAAAGGCCATCCACGACGTATTCCTCCTGTCAACCCAGCAAGACGCCATCACACAGCTACAATCTCTCCTCCAAAGCCAACAAGTCGGTCTCGACGGGTTGGTCGCCGCCCTCGAAACCATCCCCAAAGTCTGGGATACTTCGTCATGCTCACAGGACACCCTGGCCGCGCTATCCACTCTATACATCAACGTCTGTCTAGAAACCTCCTACTCAGAAGCCCAGGTCCTCTCCATAGAAAACGTAGCCCACGTCCTAGACAAGCTTCTCGAGATCAAAGTCTTCGACAAAGTACCCAAAGAAGCATTGATATCTCTCTGGGTAACCCTGCCCACCCGTCCCATGAACCCAGCCCTCTCAAACGCAGTCATCAGAGCAAGCGGTTCCATCGCCGCAGCACTAAGCTCCCAACCCACAACTATGAGCATCCACGCATGGGGTCTCATCATGGCCGACGCCGCTCTAGACGACAAGGTAAATCCTCTCACTCCCTACCCAGTCCACAAAACACTAACAAGACTACCAGACTTTCGACACTCGCTTCGCAGCCGCCTCATCTCTCCAATCCTTTTTCGCCATCCGCACATCATTCTCTGTAGAGCATCTCCCTGCCCTCCTCACGCTCTACGACCTCCTAAACGACGATGACGACGAAGTCCGTGACATGGCCGCCATGGCTGCGAAATCCGTCATCGGCACCGCCCTCGTTCCTATCGAAGCAGCAAACCATCTCCTCCGACTCCTCGCCACCCAGTTCGGCACGACACCAGAGTTCAGGGCCATCGTAGCGGACCGTCTAGTTGGCTACTTTGGCGTCCGGGCTGCGAACCGCACGAACTGGGAACCAGCAGAGGTTGAGCTCGCTCAGGCGCTCGAATTCGATGACTCGCTTTTCGTGGTGGAGGAGCAGAATTTGTTTATTGACGAGGTGCGCGAGACGAAGCGGTGGGTGGACGTTTTTGAAACGCTTGAATGGGATGCCGAGGATGAGAATTTGGTCCGGCTGGTATGTTGGGCGCAGGGTGGCATTGGACAGCTGCATAAACTTGCAGAATTGGAGGACGGACCGTTGGGATGGGCGTCGAATCCGACTGTGTTTGCTATTTGTACTCGGCTGATTCGTTGCTCGGTGGCGTTGGGGAAGAAGGTCAAGAGTGCTGCGTTGGAAGAAGTGGTTGGAACGGCAAAGGAGGCTTTGCGCGTGAACAAGACGAGAGTATCAAATCTGCTTACTGAAGGGTGGATAGATGGTTAACGTATATTCTGAATAGAACCTGGTATATGTTCGTAACGTATGTGCTCCCCAAACCAATTGCGCCATGCCATTTCAATGCTGTTCAGTGGCCGTATATCATCATAATATGCAAAACTCCCGTGTTTCCAAATTCTCAGTAAAGCCACAACTAAACCTCCTAGGTATCAATGCGTATATGTACTCGTACTCAAACATCCCACTCATCAAGACTTTACAGACCTGATAGAGTTCGTCTTGGAAGACGACGAATCCTCCCTGTTCAACGCCCCCATCCGCCCCAACTTGGCGACAAGCATCGTATTCTGCGCTTGCAATTCACCAACTTGACTGCGCAGCAACTCCATCTGCTTCAGGGCCACGTCCCTCTCTGCCCTGACCTTTTCCAGCTCCAACGTCAGACTAGACTTTTCTTGCCTCTCAGCAGCCTTCTTCCTCCGTGCTTCTGCTTTGCGCTCCTCTTGCTCACGCTTCTCCTCGAGTTTTCGCATCTCGCGCTTATATTTGGCTTCTTGCTTGGCCATTTCCTTTTCGTGCTTCTCCCGCAATTTAGCTTGCGACGCGGCGTCCTTCTCCTTGTCGCCCACACGTCTTGTGGCCATGCGCTCCTGGAATTCGGTGAAGCTCCTTTCCAGCTTTTGGCGTCGGTCGACCAGTTTCTGGAGATCTTTTTCCGCTGGTTGAGGGCGCAGTGACCTGGACTCCTCGGAATTGCTGCCTGTTATGCTATCGGCTTGTCGTTCGCCGGTCCGATACTTCTCCAGGGCTGACGTGAAGCTGCGGATAGATGATGCGTCGCTCTGTGATGCGTTATCGTCATGTTCTTCTGGTATGGGCTGACTGTCTGCTAAGCTGTCCTGGCTGCTGTTGAAGCTGAGGGGGTTGCTGAACTGTGAACGTAGGCCGCTGGCAATGGAGCCTGCCACGCCGAAGGCTCCGGTAATGATGCCATACAAGCCAGTGCTGCTCGGTATCCAATCGCTATATCCTGATTCGGGATATTGGCTGTCCTGTTGTTGGTCGAATGATTCGTTTTGTGAGGCCGGGGCTTTGTCGTTGATTGTGACGGAAGGGATATTTCGATTTGCGCTGCCATTGGTATTGCTCTTGTTGTCCGCACTCGGTTTTTGCTTGTCTTCCAGAGAGCGAAAAGTTCCGACCTTGGAAGTTGTCGACGCAACCCAGTCTAGAAACTTTCCAGCATCACCAATGATGCCCGGAGGTGTTCCCTTCTCGATGAGGAAACGCGGAACGCTACCACCCGGATCACTCCTAGTTACCATCAACCACTCAATAGCTCGAGGGGTATCAGGGTCGTCGCCGGATCGATTGGCCGAGATGGACTTGCGGCCCTCGTCCGCCAATAAATCCGCAGAAGAGAGGGATCTTTTGTTTGTGGAGGTTTCACTGTCAATGGGTATCTCTCGAATGATTTCTACCGACTCGTACTGTCCTCGAATTATGCCCTGGCGAGGGGGACATTCGGGGTGAACGCAAGGCTTCGACACCACCATGTACTGTCGCAAAGGTAGTTGCTGCGGCTGATCAGACTTGAGATGGGAAAAGTCGGACGTGAGTAGAAGTGTGATGAAGTCTCGCGGGGCCGTAGGTCCGGGGAACTGTGCCGAAAGTTGAAAGACTATGTTTGTGACGAAACTTGTTAGCCATGTTTCTAGTGACACTATGAACAGAGACAGAGGGGAAGGAAAGGCAAGGAAAGATATGAGACAGGGAGCACACGACTTACCATCAACGTGCCCCGCATCGTCAACGACATGATGCTCAACATTCCTATCGGCTCCAATGCCGCGAATGTTGCCGCTGCCCGGCGATCCCTGCACCTTCATGGACTCTGCAAACTCTCTCTCGAGCCCAGCTTTCCACTGCTCAAATGACAAGCCCTCGTGGACACTGCGCCTAGCAAACCACGCGCCCTTGCCATCTTTTCCTGGCAGCTTGTAGACATTGATGGCCAGAGGATTATCCTTGGGGTTCGTTTTGACCTCTTTCCAGTCCTTTCGTAGCTGGGCAGATGTAGCGGCGGCAGCGGGGGACTGATGCAATGATAGAGACCTTTGCACGTCTGTGTATACCAGAGCTGAATCGGTTTGTGCTCGAGCTCGTCCTGTAGGGGGCGGTTTCACGGGGGCGGTAGCAGAGGACGGGATGGAGTCTATGACGATTTGAGCTTCTTTAAAGGTGTCGTTTAGGAACGTCTTGAATGTATCCTGCGGCACGTCGTGCCAATTGATGGGGGCTAAAGCCCTGAGCGGCTCATGATGACTAGCCATGGCGGAGCTGTTTCATTCACAACGGCATGCCTCTCGAGGCGAGGCGGGATGGGACCAGTCGAGGGGGAGGCGAGGATTCCAGTTCAGTTCAGTTCAGTTCAGTTCAGTCGTGAGGAAATGTGCTCCAAGGCGTGTCAAGATGGAGCAGCGAGAGTTGCGTGAGACGTATTCAAATATTGTGCGAGACGGTAAGTGGGTAGAGGAGAGGGATGAGGATTATCGAGGTGAAACACAAGAGGTGAAGTCGACGGGATGGAGCTGCTAGATCAGAGAGGTGCAGTGCCAAGATGATGCGGAGAATCCGGAGCAGCTTGACGGATATATTACGCAGTAGATTGGCTAGGTGTTATTACGGAGTACGGAGTAGAGAATGGGGGGAAGCTGGACGTCAAGAAATCAAGCTTTCGGTTGGCAACTCGCGTGCAGCACAATTCAGCCCTGGCGTCTTTGTGGAAGCCACCAGGCCACCAGGCCGTTTGTTCTGTTCTGTCAAGTTGTGGTCGATTGATGGCTTGAAACGCGGAAGGCACGGACGGACCAGGCGGCTTTGAGATTCCACAGCTCAAGTGGCCTCCAAGTGGCCTCTTTGACGTCACCAGCCGGCATTTCGTGCATCGATTTGCCATTGATTGAAAGCGAGACCAACTCGGACTCGGGACTGTTTGTAGGGCGAACATTTGGGCCTTTTTTTGTAAGCACTTCAATGTTGGCATTTAACCTGCCGTTTTCTTAGTAATTTCTCGATTTGCACCACTTGACATTTAAGACTGTCTTTTTTAAGCGATTCTTCGATTTCAAAACAGCCACGCGACATTCGTGCAACCCATTTGTGTGTAATTCTTGCATTTGAGCCACCGTGAATTTAGTCAGCGCATCTAATCGCTTATTCTACTCTGACCTGACTCCATCATCACCACAAGCCAACATCACTTCGGCACCTCCGGTCTTGAATCCTCACAGCACAACTCACGGTTGCAAATACATCCCTATACCCGCACATATTATTCGATATCCAACGTGCACAATTCCAGCACATGCTCTTCGCCACCACCACCAGCACACATTCCAAATCACACCCAGCCCTACGCCTTACCACCCTTTAGCCTCGCCAACGCAAGCATCGCGCCTCCCACAGCCTGCATTATAGACTGCAATGTCTTGATCGTCTCCTGAAACGGCGGATTCACCTGTGGTTCTTCCTTGCTAACCTGAGTTATCAGCTGGATTGTCGTTGTCAGATTCGACTCTACCCCTAATTAGCACCCCCAATACCCCCGTGATAGTTCTGATCGTGAGTTATGCATACGGATATCTTTGCCAATTTGCTCCACCTGTGCCTGGTTCAGGCTGGCAGTGCCCCTGCTTCCAATCCATGTGTCACTTCGTCTGACTACATCTGGGGGACCTGTGCCTGTCCATGTGGGAGCAGCTAATGCGGTGACCAGATGTGAGATTATGACTGCTGATGCTGGTTTCATGTTGGCCGAATTGTAAATATACTTGGGCAGCTTCGACGGATAAGCAAGATTGTGGCTCGAGAGGAAGGTCGAAGTTGGATGAGGAGAACTACACATTTATCATGTTCTTCCTTGGGGGATTTAACATTCTCTGTCATCTTGGCATCGCGGAACCAACAGCTGAGGAATGTCTGCCCTAATGATACACGCTTCTGCGCTCAAACACCCTGTCTGAGTTCTGAGATGTTCCTCGATTCAAGCCGTGTCGCACAGCACATGTCTGGAATGTGGTGTTGGCTGAGACTACAACACCACAATCAAGCAACCACACTGAGACCAGACCAACTTGCTGCCCTCCATTACGTCATGCAGACATTACAGACATCCGTTTAAGGCACTATTCTGCCACGGCACACACAGCCAGCTCTTCAAAATCAATAGAAGATATCTTGTTGAGAGCCAATCAAAGCATTGGCGTGGCCGATAGTAGTACAACCCCGTGCTGCAAGACGCGAGACTCCGTACATGTAGTTATCCAACAGAAAACAACGAGCAAACAGCTTCACTTCACCGCAACCTTACATGCCCGTCACCATTCTCTCCTTGATGACGCCCTCGAAATCCCGTCGACAGCTGCCGCAATACCCATCTCTCCATTCTTTCAACGCCTCCTTGCCTCTTCCCGTCAAGGATCCCATGATCTTTTGTTTCGACGAGTCGCCCGCCCCTGATTTACCCTGGCCATCGTCCTGCAGCATCAGCTCCAGGTCATCACACAACGACTTTTCGTTGATTAGCCAATTCTCCCATTCAGACTGCAGCATCTCCCTCTCGATGCTGTTGACTACACGCATAGCCACCATGAGGTCGTGTCGATAGGACCCCAGGCGCTGTCTTGTTCGCCGGAGTCTCCGCGCGCTGGCTCGACTTGACGGGGATGACAATGTAGCCCCGGCCTCATCCCACGGAATGTCAATTTCGGACGTGTCCATGAGGCTCTTGTACGTGTTGAAGCACGTGCTATTCTTTGGAAACTGTAGCTCATGGCCATGTGCACCAGTCGCCTCGTCCAAGTCGGCAAAGTAGATTGCCTTGCTCATCATCGAGTTGGGACCCACGCCGACTCGTCGCATAAAGGCTGCCGCACTCCGCTCTTTCCACCAGGTAGACGACTCTGTAGAAGTCAACAGGACGTTTGTCAAGGTACTCAAGCCCAACAGGAGAATGATGATGCGGTGGGCTGTAATGATGCCAAATAGTTTCTTGACACCGGCAAACGCCCACATTATCAGGGACGAGACGGCACTCTCGCCGAACGATCTGGCCGTCTCAAAGAGCATAGCTGTCAGGGTTCGTGGCTTGATTGCCTGCTTCTTGCTCGATTCCGCGGCGGCAGGTGAGAAGACTACCACCTGAGTCTGCTGGCCAACGTGGCCGTAAACTTGGATGGCCCTGTTTGTTCGGCTGCGTGGTCCCAGTTTGCGAACTTGATCGGTTGCCAGCTCCGCCATTTCTTCTGCGTCATTAATGGCGTCGTGAAGTGCCTGTCGTTCCACCAAATTTTTCGAGAGTGCTGGTGTTTTGGACCAGTCTATTTTGACGTAGGCGGCAAGCTTGCACTTGGATTTGGCCACGTGCGTGATGACAATCTTGGTGACGAGCTTGAAGCTGCCAGAATGAGGGAGGTGCCACGCCGTTTTGATGTGCGTCACTACGTATGTGACATGATCACTGTACACATCGATAGTCTGGTAATCATTGACATTTTCGGACTTCTTGCGACCAAGCATGTCGACATAGTCCACCTTGAACTGAAAGTCTCGTCGCATCTGGCCCTGGTCAACTAGCGCCCAGGGACCTTGCGCAATCTGCTGGGCTCGATGCTCAAAGTAGAGCTTTGGAAAGACGAAGCTCTTGTCACCGAAAAGCACGTGGAAGCAAGCCTTGGCACTGATTTCAAAGTGCCTCTCTGCCGCCATCTGCGTCATGCTCTCGGGTTCGTATACCACGGGATGCGACGGCAGGTGTAGCTTTCCAGGGTGCCGGTGCGGTGACCTCGACGGGTGAAGATGGGATCCGTAGTCATTCCGGCTGCCTGATAGCAGGAGTCCGGATCCCGAACTGGCGTCGATAGGCGAGTTTGGCGAAGCATCTTCCCAGCTCTCCGCTCCGGGGCTCGGGCGGTCGAATTCTTCCTTTTCCACATTTATCAGCGCAGAGATAATGTCCTCTGTATTCATGGGCTCCTCCGCTTGCAAGTTGTCGACCAAAAGGTTGAGACGGGTATGAAGCAGGTGGAGGTCGTCCAGGAATACTTTAATGGTGATACGCGTATAGCCCGTTTCGTTTGTGTCCTGGCCAAGGTGCAGGAAAATAAAGTCACAGTCCCTTCCAGCGGCAGTCGTCACCTCCGTAATGATGTCAAGGCTGATGCTGTACGCCGTAACCAAGCCCATTTGTTGACTGTAAAAGTACATGTTATCTGGAGTAACATAAATTCTGCCGTCTCCGGCAAGTGTATCACTTGGTGAGTCGCGTGCTCTTGAACTAGACCACGCCGCACGAAAGACCAAAACAAGATTCTCTCCCGTGGGAGCATTAGGGAACAAGAGACGGAACTGTGCGTTCTGAGCTCTCAGCTCCGTGGGATAATTGCGAGGTAGAGGGCGGTCGGCACGACCATCTTTGCCAATGCCAGGGAGACTAGTCTGTGAGCCCTGCGACACAACCACCCCGATGGGATCGTCGTCGTCAAATCTTGGCAGAACTGGTTGCTCGGGGGTGTTGATAGTAGCCCACACGTTGGTACCCCAGTAGTTTGCAACGATTGAGGTTGGTAACCTTCTGCTGTTGGCTACGGACGGCTTCTCGGCTGTCAAAAGCACAGCAGCTCGACTGAGACTCGTCGTGGCCGGCGGCTTGGCCAAAGTCAGAGGCGCAAGGGAACCAGGCGGCGTGTCCAGGGAAGGCAGGAAGCCAGAAGGTTGTTTGGGTGTATTCCCAGACACCTGCGTCCCCGGATGGGCCGGCAGCAAGTTGTGGCTGGCAGATATAAGACTGGCAATGCCACTGTTGGGCATGCCTGGGCTCACCGGACCCGGATCACCAGCAGCTCCGAAAGTCGATTTCCGGTGTAGATCCAGCTTCTGAATGATTCTTGCCGCATGTTCTCGTCTGCTTTCATCGTCTTCTCGCGCCAGGTCTCGTCCCAGGGCACTAAAAGATCGGCGACCCAGGCTTGCATTGTTAACGTCGACACTGTGTCTGGCTCCGACTTGTGCGTCCTGTCCGGGGACATAGAGAGTGGCGCTTCGCTCAAAGCCTGGGCCGGGAGCATCCTCGGCGAGAGCAGCAGGGTTGTCAACGGCTTTGGCAGAGAATTCCGGTGCACTCGGGGGATGTATCGAAAATGCTGGGTCAGTGCCGCCCGCAACAGAGCTGTTATCATTCCCCATACTGGTCTCGAAAGCCTTCTTCTTGGTCACTTCAAATACCTCGAGCCACTCCATTAGCTCTCTCTGGTTCTCAGCCTGTAACATCATGGTTTGATTTTTGGTCTTGACTTCAAAGCAAAATCGTCGTTCTTCGCCTACTGCAGGTTTCGCGTTGCAGAGTAAAACACCAATCTCGTCGCCTTGGAGAACTCCTTGCGGTCCGGGTACAAGCCAACCAAAGACGCCATCACGGCAGTAATACCATCTCCGGGTCCAGTTATATCTAACGGGTTTGCCAGACACTGTCCGTAGAAAGAGCCAGCCCTGTTTCTCCGAAATGACGGCCGTGCCATCCTTGGGTCGTAAATTGAGCGGTCCCCGTGAGCCTAGAAAGGGCACCGTCGATGCGCTGTAGTCCTCGAGCTCCCTAGAAGGTTTGAACCCCTCAAGAGTAGTCTCTCCCAGTTCTCGTCTTGCGGCCTGCAGCTCAGTTCTGAAGACGCCCTCTGAAGTCTCCATCTCTTTGGCCCATCCTCGCACACGGTCCATTTCCCGGGTCCATCTGGTGGCATTTATCACAGCATCCCTCGACCGCTGCAAATCTTTCCATATCTCGCTGCACACCTTGACCAGAAGCTTATCTGTAGCGAGTCGCAGTTGCGGCGCAAGCTGACAGTAATCCAGCGAGGCTTGGATATATGCCTTCCGGTTTTCATACACGGAGAAGGCATCTTCGCGAAGAGCCGACGGCTCCTTTGTCTTCGATTGTCCTACGTATCGTGCAAGAGTCGAATCGTAAGCCCTTTGCGATTGCTCCAGGATCCTCCGTATCTCCTTGAAGTTTCGCATGTCGCCGCTAAGGAAGCTCCGGACGGGCTCGATGACAGCGGTATCCATTCGCTTGATGCTGCTCAGTATTTGCTGCCAGCACTCGCGTTGGCCATCTCCAACTCGTTTCAAGGCCAGAAAGGTGTAGTCATTTTCGATAATCCCATCGGCGGCGGACGGCATTGTCTTGGTAAGGTATGCATTGATGGTATCTTCAAGCCCCTGGATCTCGTGGGCGAATTTAGACGTCGAATTCACGTAGCCGTTGAGCCATTTCTCAACAGCCTCTATTTGATCGGAAAAGTGGTTGGCGGTCGCTCGGAACGTCGGCGAGTCGAGGGCAGCTTCATTCAATCCGACCGGCACACCACGATCCATTGGCCGTGGCGGACCGGTCGTTGACACGGGCTCGGCGGGAGGCATGATGAGAATTGTGTACAAGGTTCTCCAGTAGCACCGCTACATGTGCTCTGGAGTACCGGTGCACCCCGTAATTATAAGTATGCAATGCAGGTGTTGAATACAAAAAATGTTGAGACAGATGAGCTCGGGTCGAGACAAAGGAGACGGAGCTCACATTGACGTATGCAGGCTGAAGCTATGATGAGACTGCGCCCCACTCTTTGGTTGTTGTCCAAAGAACCACCCCACAAGGTGCAGACATGCCAATACCAATTAAAGACAAGTTTCTTCAAACCTCGTGCGAAGGAGTAGCAACGACCATCAGACAGCCAAGTGGTAAAGTGAAACTTGGTCTCAAATATAAAAAAAGGAGTGACTGTCATTATGAATGCTATCTAATTTCATGGGCAGCTATTCCCCAGGTTGCAGTCCGCAAATTCGAGACAAGTAATAAACAATAGAGCTAGGTATTACAGAGCTTCAGAGGACAGCCAACAAACTTGGCCACAGGCTAGGAGAAACAAATCCAAAACTTCAAGGGTAATTTTGAGCTCGTTTATTTTGCAGGCATCTCCACTTCGATGTGCTGTCCAACCGACCTCGTCTCAATTTCCGCAGGTAGCACCTGTACGCTTCCATGTGAGTTTAGACGTCGATACCGATGGCAAATGGAAAAATGGAATAACCTTACCTCCTTTTCTGCCAATCAGTCAGCTCAAGTGGCCGTCATCATTGAACGAAGTGGACTTGGCCGAGACGCCTGGTGGCCTTGCGTTGAAGTGCCAGTCTCGGCATTTCTCATCAAGCGCTTCTGAGCAAATGACAGCGGCGCGGCATTGATAGACCTCGGCGCGTCGTCGTCGTCATCGTCGTCGTCGTGGCGTACATCATCCTCGTTGTGTGCAGACGGTTGAACTTGAGCAGGTCCCTCGCTCTCGACGAGGGGTTCCGCAGGTCAATCGTCATAATATTCATCATCGTCACTAAGATCAGCCAACTGCTCAAAGTTGACCTTGTAGCGGAGAATACCGCCAATGCCACCAAAGCCCTTGACAAACTGGTTGCCCTCAGTTGAGCGATCCGACACAAACTCCAGGTTGGCACCAAAGTCCTTGTAGTGCTCAGCGATCCACTCCAGGAACGACTCCTGGGAGACGATTTCCTTCTCTTGACCAGTGGCAGAATCCAGGAACTTGTCTCGGTTGGCCTGTTCCTGCTGCTTTGAAAAGTGCAGGATCACCTCTTCACCATTGCTATCCTTCAAGACCCAACGGGTAATTTCCAAATTTTCAAAAATGATGAGCGTTTCAATGGCACCAAGCTCCAAAGCCTTGAGAGTGTCGTCGATACCGTAGCAAACCTTGCCAGTGTCCTGGCTAATTTCTTCAAAGTATTTGCCAATGAGTTTCTTCTCCTGGATAAACTTGACATTTCCAAGGGTCTCGGAAGACAGCTCGATGGCCTGGTTGAAACCGTTTTCACCACCATACGAGACATCAACAACCTTGATAACCTTGGTCTGGAGACGGTTGTCGAACATGTCGGAGGCATTGAGGTCATTCTTGAAATCGGCAGAACCAGCGAGAACAATGCCGGCAACGTTGACCTTGTCGTTGGTAATGAAGTTTTGCACGGCGAGTTCAGCAACCTTGCGGACATAGTTGTGACGCTTCTCCTCACGAAGACGGGCGAAACGCAGAGCAGACTGACCACCACGTCCGTGCTTCTTGGGCAGATCGACAGAGAACTTGTGGACAATGTCGCGGGTGTTTCCGCTCAGAGTGCCAAAGAGAGCACCATTACCATCCATGATGATGAAACCGAACTTTTGATCAGACTCGAGCAGCTCAGCAAGGGCCTCGGTATGGAACTTGTTGTCGCAAAGATACAGTGAAGTGTTGATGGGCTTGAAAGGCTCAAAGTCAATGTTGACCTTTCGCTCCTTTCCTTCCTGGGTCAAAATTTCACCACAGTAAATAACCAAGCCATTTGGTGGGACTTTGTTGTAGAGCTTCAAACGATTCTGAGTCGAGGTAATGGCGGACAAGACGGACTGTCGGTTAACTCGCGACTTGATGTTGGATGCAGTACCCTGAGTAGGATCCCATGTTAGGTCCGAGGTCATTCTGGAAGCGTTTGGTACAATAAAGGATATCAACTTACGTATTCTTCAGCCAACATCTTGGCTGCACGGGAGACCTGATCCTTTGGAGCTGAAGTTCCAAGACGCATCAGTAAAGGAGCCTGGTGGTTGGAGAGACATCTCTGAAAAGTGGCATGGCACGAGGAACGTACGAATGATGAGGGAAATCATGGAGGTTCCATTGCCTCTAGCAGCTTCAAGACGCTTGATGAGCTTCTTGATCTTCCAGATCTCAATCTATAGGATATTATTGTCAGTTTTTATATTCTTTTTTTTTTTTGTGTCTCTGTTGCTCTATCGCTTTGGCAGCCATCCTCCTTTGTCGACTGGTCCTCTGTTGTGATTTCAACGCACCACTTGTCGCGGGGCACAAGCCTCAGCACGCGCAGACCAAGGTAGTGTCCGCCCAGAGAGAGGGGCAGCTGGTGGCAGGCCAAAAGAGGAGGAGGGGCTTGCAACTGGCGCAGAGAGCACAATTTTTTTTTCCCTGGGTGACAACACTCACGTTCCTCTCGGCCTCGTTCGCTTGCGCGTCGGACATTGTGGCGGTAGTTGTTCAAAAAGTTGCGAACAAAATATCTGGTTTGGTCCCGCAGCGCAGGAGGACTTTTTGCCGAATGATGAGCAGACGAAGTAAGGGGTTTGGGGGAGTAGCGGTGTCGTGCTGCAACAACAATGAAGCTGGAGAAGGGAGATGCTGGAGCCAGATTTCAAGTTTAAAAAGGCTAAGAGATTTTACAGTGACGGCGCCAGGCACTTTGGACGGAGTACCTCGACTCAGTGCGTGGACAGACTGGGAGATGGAGTACCTGACCCATAAAGCCAGACGTGTGTGTCGGGCCAAAATTAACACGGCCAGGCCATACCAGACCGCACCTCATGTCCTGACTCCTCCGTACCTTGGTACATGCACAGCAGTGCTCCAGCTTGACTTGACCGCACAAAGCCATCCAGCGCCTGGTGCAACTGGCGGCATTGCCGTGGGCGGTTGGCTCCATGTCTGGTGAAGTTATGCCCAGCATCATTGCATCCTTTGCCTAGCCTAAATGTGGGCCTGTGACACAATGCTTGGAACTGGTGCAGCGGTTGAGTCAATTGTTCTCCGTCATTTGCCATTGACTTCACACCATGAGCCTCGCTGCCTGTAACTGCATGTGGCATCCATCTGGACGGAGACTCCGTAGATTGAAATCGTTTGTTAGCTACCTATGCATTTTGGCTGAAGGCAGGCAAGCTTCGTATCAGGTGCATTTGCCCAGTCATCGTCCTGCAGGCAACAGCGAGTTGGCTCTTTCAAGACCAACTTGGAGACGCCGCTTTCTGTGTCTGAAAAGCAAACTTGACGCAAAAGCACCAAGCCAGACATTTAGGCATTTCGCTCCAAGCAGTAGCCCTGTAACAGTGATCTCACTTCAATGTTCCCTTGCACCCAGCCCAGTCAACTTCAAGCCCACCACAGACCGCCTCACCGCCCGGCAGTACTGACACGCGCCGATGTAGCAGAGCTTCCAATCATGGTAATACCAGCACCACATACCTCAGAAGCCATCCACCACTTGCTCCTGGATCACTCTGTCATTCAAACTCATTCCAATCTCAAAAACGACATCCTCTCCCGGGAGCAAGCTTCCTGACACTCCTACCAGGCGGCATCAGCATCCCTCATCACCATGGACATGGACTCCATCGCAACAGAGGTCGCCGAGACCATCCAAGCGGGCCACATCCGATCCCACCCCGATATCAACTTCGACGCCTCGCCCTCCACAGCCGCCGACAAACGAGAACCAGTCACCCTCCACAGCCCTCGCCTCAGCGATGACGAACTCCTCAACGACGTGGAAGACGATGAGGAGGACATCCCCTACAGTGTTCTGCACCCCTCCCACAAATCTCACAGCCTCCCACCTTTGCCAGATTTGCGATTCGAGCAGAGCTACTTGCGGAGTATTGCCAATGCCGATACATGGTGGAAGGTGTTACTCATCACAGCAAGAGATCAGGTAAGACGAAAGTCGCCTTGGTAGTGTACAAGGGGCAGAATTGGCTTTCTGTAAGAGCATCACTAACCATTTCCCTTTGCTATTCTTATAGATTATGATGCCGTTGGCACAAGGTCTTATTTATAACTTGTTATTATGTGGCTGGCAACATTGGAATAGAAGTGCCAAAATACATGGCAACACGGCGGGCTCGCGCGTACGGAGATGGTGGTATGGCGTTAACAACTGGACAATACCCAAACGAAAGATGTAATTGTACACTAGACACGAATGTTTCTGCCTTTGAGAAAAGCATGTAGATTATTTTATGCAGCCTTTTAACTAGCCTTGTATATACACTGGGTTCGCATTTGGCCTGTCAAGATGCCTCTCGTCACACGCTGGGTGCTCTTATATCCTCTATTTCATCAGCAGTGCTCGTATAGCGATAGAAGAGTACGATTGCCATAAGCTGCTCATGTGCGCTTTTCCAGGGGTATTCATATCATTAAGCTGGAAGCAACGAGAAGTTTGTATATTGCCAGAACGAGCCTGGCGGCACGTATTGTCCACACCCCATCGTGACGGTAACACAAACACCTCGTGAACCCGTAGATTTTTCCTTCCCCGTCATATTGTCATAGCCTCTTCTCCTTATCACCTCTCCAATGAGAGCAAAGTTTCGTCAAATAGTACATGTATACTCTAATCACAATTGCAGCTTTCCCAACCCCAACTCCATGAAATCGTGTACCAAACGCCATAAAATACCCTTAATTTGTACCATTGACATCCTCAGATGGCGATGCTAGTTGAGCATGTGGCTTTTCTGGACTACCCCGAAAGGCCAGGTTCGTGGCGGGAATGGCAGACAGGGTCGGAGCGTCAATGCCGGCTACCTTGTCTGCAATATCAGCTGGGCTTGTGTGAGTCTGCGGTGTATTTATCTGCGGTTGAGGTGTTTTCTCTCTATTTGTCTGCTCAGGTGGCATCGAGTTGGTCTCCGGCGCTGTGACGGGTGCCGGTGCTGGTGCATCTTGCATCTCAATAGTTTGAGATTCCGGTACAGGCGCTTCGACCTTCCAATCTTGCGCGTCTGGAGTGGGCAGCATGTTGGGACCTTGGTCGATCGGGGATAACACTGTCCGCAGTTTGGGTGGTGTGACTGAGAGCTTCACAACTAAGCTCTGGGGTTGATCGTCAATGTCATCTTCGACCATGGCTTCCTCCTCGTCAAATTCATCTTCGTCCTCGGACTCTTCGGGTACGTGAGCGTCGTCTTCATCGTCTCCAAACCCAGCCTCGCTCTCCTCGTCACTACCGCCTTGTCTAGACTGATGTTCAGACCAGCCATTTGCACCCTGATGAGCTGCTGAGCGTCTAGGTCGCCCGGAAGGGCCCAATGAATCATCGTGTTCCATCTCCGAATGATCACCGTGGACACTTCCAGGTGCACTCTCACCCGCAACCATATTGAGGCGCGGGGGCGCCCGAATCTGCCTTCCGCTCGACGTTGTGACTGGCCCAGTCTCGGCTGGTGTATTAGCACCGGTATTGCGAGCTGATCGCCTGTACCCAGTAGAGTCGGAATAGAAAACATCCTCATCATCCGAGTACGTGTACTTGATACGTTTGCCCCTTGTACGGCCCTCGTACATGGAGAAACCCGGCTCTGGCCGTTTGAACTGCTCCTTTCGCATCTGACGATATTCCCGGCGCTTGCGTTTCTGAGTTCGGTGTTAGCGTAGGCAATTTCCAAAGTTTGTATTGCCACTCCCAAAGCGTGTGTTGTTGGATACGACAGCAGAGGGGGGGATGTGGGAAGATTCTAACCTCTTCACCAGCCTCAAATCGAGGAATGACTTGCAACATCTTTTGGCTTAGTTTCTTCGCCTTCGGGCCCCCGTCCCTAGTTTCAAGCTTCTGGGCAAGAGCTTTCAACTCTTCAATCGAGCCGGCAACACTGAACCAAGTTCTGTTTGTTCCTGCGGGATTGCTCTCGCGGTATATCCGGAAGTTTGTGTCGTCCTGTCCTTCGACCAAGAAGTATCGTCGTTTGTCTCCGTCCGATCCCCACGGTTGTACCGACCTTGGCTGATTCAAGTCGTCTTCCTGGCGGTTCTGCTTGTATGCCTGATTGATCACTCCTTTGACGGTGTCAGATGATGCCATCGACCATAAGATCAGTGTTCGCAATAATGTGAGCTATGCCCATGTTAGCAAAGTGAACCACGACTACAAAGTCTCACAACAGACGTACTCGTTCCGTTGGCGTCATGGAGTTGAATGATGCGCCACCCGACAACGGATTCTTATCCTCCCAAGAAGCTGGCCATTGATTCTTGTGCGACGTGATCGCATCTTCCAACGCCCTGCCGTAATGGCCAAGTCTGTAGAACGAGGAAAAGAAAATTTTCATCAGCAACTGTCCCGTATTATCTTCTGCTCAGTAGTTTGGCTTACTTGACGTCCTGCTTCCGGTTCAAAAGCAATCCCAAAACTGCACAAAGAAAGTGTTCCACTCGGTCGCCCGGGATAGCTTCGACTACATCACGTTCGAGCTCTTGTGGCCCAAAATGAGCTAGTGACTTTGGAAACGCGTCGCTGAATCGACTTCTGAACATGACGATGAACTGCTGGCGGGTTAGTAGACTTTTCAACTTAAAGGTGGCTGGCACGCGAAGAATCGCGTCATGGTCGGTCATCTACGCGACTTTCGCGCCAAAGACTCAATTTGACGAAGATGTAGTTTCCACGTAGCAGATTCAGAATATTTGTGATTTTCTTACCGCGATGTCGGGATTATCTGCCAGCACATATTCGTGTGGAGGCGAGGGCGACCGTTTTCGTGGTGGCGGCGACGGTTCCTTGGGAGGCTGTTCTGATAGCTTCGGGAAGAACTTTAGGATGCCCGACTTGGTCTTTGTCGTCGCGTCATCGCTGTTGTCATCCAGCTCAACATCCGACGGCACTGGAGATAGCGACGACAAAGACGAAAGGTCAGACGAATCGTCGTCGGCAGTCATGTTGAGTTTGTCCCGGCACAAGAGGTGTGTCGCGGTGTGTGGAGAAGTGAAGGAAGCCAGGAAGTCTTGGTTGTTCGTCGTCGAGACGTGCACTAAGCCCAAACCCACGTCCGCAAGCCGCAAATCAGAGTCCAGCCCAATTGGATAAGCAAAGGGGTCTATCAAACTTCTTATACTATGCACGCCTTACTAACATATCTACCTCGTCTACAACCCCCAGACTTGAGACAACTGGTATTACCACTCCCTTGCCTTGCCATGCCATGCCATGCCATCTTCAGCTCAGCTGGGGGGATTTTTGGGGTCCTTTCATGTCCAACAAGATGCCGTGGTCAACAGCCCGCACCGTAGCAGATGCATCCTTTAGCCCATGACTAACGTAGCAGCACAGCATAATTCCATGTCGAATTCGTACCAATTTTATCACGGAAACTGATGCCCAATTCCTGTGTGTATTTTGTTCACGCATATAGCAGTACATTCAGAAACCAAGCGGCAAAACTCGGGACGTCAGGTATGATTCGGATGGTCCAGATTCCATGATCGAAGCAGCTTTCAACTGCCGATTCGGCATTGTTGTTGCACCAATAGAAGCTTTGTAGTAGTGTGGATGAACGGTACACATGCACCATCATCACGATGCAGCAGCAGCATCGGAACACGTCCTGGGTTCTTTGTCCGAGAGCACTTGCCCAGATTGTAGAAAATGGTCTCATCCTCCAAATAATACTCTGATTGTGGAGTCTTGTTCATCGATAACCCGGACAAAGAAGCCTTGCCTGAGCGGTCCAACATGCCTGGTTGGTCGCTCTCGAAAATTGACACCAGAGGTCCACCACCCACATCGATCTCCATGGCCAAGTCAATCGCAAGCATGGTGATAGCGGGTAGCTTCACTACTCACGACAGTGCATCTTTCCGATTTCTTCACCTCTGCACAGTGAGTGCCAACAACGTCACGACGACGAGATTTCGGTATGAATGAATGTCAGGCCTCCGAGTAGCCAAAACGTCGAAAGAGAGCGTCCCTTGTAGCTGAGCTCATTTTTGAACCATGGTTCCGATGATATCCCATCTTGATTGCCACTCGGCTAGTTCAAGCTGATTCGAGCAATGCGTGAGTCCCTGTCTTTCGTATCGTCACATTCTGGAAGCGCCAATCCCCCGGTTAGTACCACAACGTCGCCAAATCGCCAGTCCACCTTGTGAGCGTAAATCTCGGTCATCTTGAGCCCAATCGAGACCGCGATTCAGGACAAAAGTGATGAACTGGGTTTTCAGTTAGCAAGAGCAAATTTGCGTCATCACAGGGCTAGTGGAAAAGAAGCAGAGGAACTAAGTGCATCACATAGCATAGGCCATCTTCAGAGAATCTTGTGTCTTGAATAATGAGAGTCGATGCGCTGCTCTCACCGTGGTGACTACGGCTCTTTGTCCTGATGAGGAGTCGTGGTGGCGTGGGTGCGGTTTCGCGTGAGGCCAGGGAGAGGAATGATTCTTGGCTACAAAGACACTGTGCAGCGCACAGTACCAGGTACGCATCACAGTTGAGTGACAAACATGTTTGATTCTCCTAATTAGCCTCAAACTCCTGTACGAAGAAGCAGAAAACAATATCATTATGATGCATACTTACGTACATACAGCAAAAGGGCCATTTTTCACTGAAATTAGTCTTACATAACCCAGCATCGAGCATTTTCATAGACACTGTACGTCTGGCCGTTTATCCGCGTGCAGTGAGCGACCGAATGTGGAGACTTTTGCAAATGGTGGTGCTGGAAACTCGCCCTTGAGATGATTGGACCTACCACTTCGCTTGCAACGGTCCACTTGAAGATCACGTGGTCAGGGCTCCTCCAGCGCGCGAATGGTCCCGCACACAAAAAATTGTCACCAAGTCCGCAGGTCACGCCTCTTTGTTAAAACACCAAGCGGCGGGAGCCAGGTAAATTCCACCCCAACACCACGCCCTCGGCTCGACAAGTCACTGACAGCATCTGCTCAAGCAGTTAACTCGAACGATTGCATCGAGTCCACACGAGCCGCCATGGGTAGAGTTATTCGCAACCAGCGCAAGGGCCGTGGATCTATTTTCAGTCAGTTACCGTCCTTCGAACTTTCTCGACATCGATCCTCGACGACGACGAGAGACGCAATTGCTAACATTTGGGAATAGCGGCCAACACGCGCTTGAACAAGGCCCCCGCCAAGTTCCGCACTCTCGATTACGCTGAGCGTCATGGCTACGTCCGTGGTGTAGTCAAGGATATCATCCACGACCCTGGTTAGTTTTTTCTCACAACGCGGAAAGAATTATACTGTAATTCGGGATCAAGGGAATTGGAGGCTGACGGTGGATTTTTTATTTTTCTCTAGGTCGTGGTGCTCCTCTCGCCAAGGTTTCTTTCCGCCACCCCTACAAGTACAAGCAGGTCTCCGAGACCTTCATTGCCAACGAGGGCATGTACACCGGCCAGTTCATCTACGCCGGAAAGAAGGCTGCTTTGACCGTCGGCAACGTCCTGCCCCTCGGTGAGATGCCCGAAGGTACCGTCGTTTCCAACGTCGAGGAGAAGATCGGTGACCGTGGTTCTCTGGGCCGTACCTCCGGTGCCTATATCACCGTCATTGGCCACAACCCCGACGAGGGCAAGACCCGTATCAAGCTGCCCTCTGGTGCCAAGAAGGTCGTCCACTCTAGCACTCGTGGCATGATCGGTATTGTTGCCGGTGGTGGTCGTACCGACAAGCCTCTCCTGAAGGCCTCTCGCGCCAAGCACAAGTTCGCCGTCAAGCGTAACAGCTGGCCCAAGACTCGTGGTGTTGCCATGAACCCTGTGGACCATCCTCATGGTGGTGTACGTATTATCGAGGAGCATAAAGTACAATTTGCAGGAAATACTGACAACTTTTACAGGGTAACCACCAGCACATTGGTAAGGCGTCTACCATCTCCCGATACGCCGCTCAGGGTCAAAAGGCCGGTCTCATCGCTGCCAGAAGGACGGGTCTGTTGCGTGGTACTCAAAAGACAAAGGAGTAGGCGGCTGGATTTCTTGGTCTCATTGGGATGGTGTTACAGTGGCTTGCTTGCATCTTTTGATGGTACTGCTGCGAGCAGGAATCTGGTAGCTCAGAAAGCAAGTACTATGGCATTTGGCGTACACAAAATATTGGTTCCCTCTGCTACACCTGTGACGAAAATGGACGATGTGAATATCCGGATTGGGCGTGATGTATTTGGAGCAAAAACAAAAAGAACATTTCATAATCTTATCCCATCTGCGCTGCCTCTGCAAAACGTGAGTGTTGCATGCCACAAACCATGCGAATAATGAGGAGCAAAAAAGATCGAGTGCCCGACTGGCAGCTTTTCGTTCCGACCGTCATGTACCATCGGTCTGACTCACCATTGGTAGAGGCTCACGAGAATAGGTGGTGCCGAAAGTTGACTGGTCGACTTTGATAAGCATGTCCCGCAACTTTTCCTCTTTTCCATTGAACATACGCCTCAATAATGTCAAGATGCCTTCATTTATACCGGGACTGGAGTTGAACCGCAAATTTCACGACCATGTAGTACGACCACTATTGGCAGCAGAGTTCCCAGACTTGCAGTACGATGCCGCCCTTATTGGACCTGGAAGTGAGGTCCTCGGCTTTGATACCGAAATGTCTATGGATCACGACTGGGGGCTTCACTTCTTCATATTCGTAAGAGAGGAACACCAGGAGCAATGTCAAGTAATCGCAAACATGTTGAGCCACAAGTTGCCTGAATCATTCCTTGGCTTCCCCGTCTCAATACCACCCGTATCCCCAAAACCCGGCGTACGAGTTCTCGATGACGAGCTTCCAGGCCCGATCAAGCATCACATTACGCCCATGACACTAAACACATTTGTTGTCCGGCACCTTGGACTGGATGTGACAAAGGGTCTTGATTCTGTTAGTTGGCTGACGCTCCCTACTCACGCTATAGGAGAGGTGGTCGCTGGTGAAATATATCACAGTGGCCTAGGCGACCTCTCACGGCTTCGGGATAATCTCTCCTGGTATCCCCATGATGTGTGGTTGTATCTCCTCGCTTCAGGGTGGCAACGGCTAAGCGAGGAAGAACACCTAATGCCACGAGCTGCATATGCTGGTAGTGAACTCGGGTCAGCACTCATCGGCTCACGACTGGTCCGAGATGTAATGAACTTATGCTTTCTCATGGAAAGGAGGTATGCTCCGTATCCGAAATGGTTTGGCCTGGCATTTCGACAACTTCAGTGTGGACCACTGCTGGAACCCATTCTGTTGGGAGCACAGCAGGCATCGACCTGGCGTGAGAGACAAGAATTCCTTGCTCAAGCCTACGAGGTTTTAGCAAAGAAGCACAATGCGCTAGGAATTGGAAAAGCCCTTCCGGATAAGGTGTCTTATTTCCATGACCGTCCGTTCAAGGTGGTTCACGGAGAGCTATTCGCAGAAGAGGTTTTTAAGCAAATTACTGATGTCGAGGTGAGAAGGATTGCTGCTCAGCAGCCTATTGGTAGTTTAAGCCAGTGGGCAGACAATACTAGTCTGCTGGACGGAAAATGCAGTGAGAGGATAAGAGGATTGTATGAGTAGAGTAGCAATCTGTCAAAGTGCATGGCTGAAGTGGTAGCCATGTTTGCCTGTTGGGTTCTTTGCGTGTGACAAAGCTGAACATGACGTTCACATAGCGTGCAGCAATAGTCCATTAAAGCAATGAATTTTCACAAGCAGACACACATTTATTATATATTCTTTTTTAAGCATATAGTATCAGGCGTATTTCTGAAACTATGGACGATGAGGACAAGGCTCTATGCTTTCATCCAAGACAAAAGAAAGGATTCTTGGGCTGGCATTTGTCGGAATTTGCCCCACATTTGATGCTCGACCCTGACCAAACATTCAATGTTTGCAGCCCCTCCATGTCCATGTCCATCAAACCAAAAGCCCGACTGTTGCTCCCAGGGCCTGAGAGTTCCTGAGATTCGGAGATTCTTCGAGCCCCGCCATTTCATCCCACTGCCGCCATTCAAAAATCTTTCCCACCTTGTTGACCGTTCAACTCCGACTCCATCCATCTCTCCAGATCTTGCTTGATCCATTGCGTATTCTGTTCTATTGATTTTGCACAATTCTGCACTCATTCATCATCATGGCTGCTGCAAAGGAATACGGTCTTCTCTGCCTCGAGAACCCTCTTCTCGGTACGTTCCAATGGCCCTTCCTCTCGCATTGAGGGGCGGCTCTTCCCGACACTCTGTTGCCTTTTCCCCCTCACTACCAACGTCACCCCCCACCATGAATTGAGAGGCTATCCACAAACTGTTGTCAACATATTCACCACACGCAGCTTTATCTAACCATCTTCACTTCTCCTCATTACAGATATCCAAGCTGTTGGCGACCAGGCCCTTCTCGACAAGTATGGACTCAAGGCCAATGATGCCATCCTGGCCGAGGAGCAGCACCTCCCTCTGTACGAGGATCTGCTCAACAACTTCGATGCCAAGCTGATTGCTGGTGGTGCCGCCCAAAACTCTGCCCGTGGTGCCCAGTACATCCTGCCCCCCAACAGCGTCGTCTACCTCGGCGGTGCTGGCGATGACAAGTACTCCGCCATCATGAAGGATGCCGTCGACGCTGCTGGCCTTCGCGTCGAGTACCGCGTCGACCCCGACAAGAAGACTGGTCGTTGCGGTGTTGTCATCACCGGCCACAACCGAAGCTTGTGCACTGATCTCGGCGCCGCCAACCACTACGATCTCGACCACTTGAAGAAGCCTGAGATCTGGAAGCTCGTTGAGAATGCCGATGTGTACTACATTGGTGGTTACCACTTCACAGGTAAAGAACCCGCTACTCACAGAGAACCCACCATTTTTAATACTACAGATCCATATTGGTTCAAATACACTAACACGCAATGTGAATTATATAGTCTGCCCTCCCGCCATTATGGAGCTCGCGAAGCAGGCTGCCGAGAATAACAAGATCTTTGTTTTGTCTCTCTCTGCTCCCTTCATCCCCCAGTTCTTCAAGGACCCCGTCGACGCCTCCGCCCCTTACTGGGACTACGTCATTGGCAATGAGACCGAGGCCGCTGCTTACGCCGAATCGCACGACCTGCCTTCCAAGGAGCCCAAGGACGTTTGCAAGCACCTCGCCAACCTGCCCAAGGAGAACGGCAAGAGAAAGCGAATTGCCATTGTCACACAAGGCACCGAGCCTACCCTCGTTGCCGTCCAGGGCGAGGACGCCGTTAAGGAATTCCCTGTCCACGCCATCACCAAGGAGCAGATCAATGATACCAACGGCGCTGGCGATGCCTTTGCTGGCGGTCTGTTGGCCGGTATCATGCAGGGCAAGGACCTTGCTACTTCTATCGACATGGGTCAGTGGCTCGCCAGACTGAGCATTCAGGAACTTGGACCTTCGTAAGTTTTCAACTTTCATCACATTCCCTAGCAATCATTGTTGTCATTCATTCACACCATTCTATCTGGTCTTATATCCGACTCATATGGATTGGATAAAACATGGCTCGCAGACGTAGAAACAACCGCCCTTGCCGTCACCCACATACCAACCATACCACTGTTTCCCACAAACGCATTGACTGACTCACTTTCCTCCAACCAGGTATCCCTTCCCCAAGCAGACTTACGCGGCCTCCTCTTAAAGCCTCCCCCATAGGCGGGACAATTGATTTTATTCGGTAAAATGAATGTGGTTTGGCGTTGAGGGCTCAAAGGGAAACGGTTTCAACAACGGCGTTTTGCATCAGTGGCAAAAGGAGCCCCCAGAAGTTGTGGCTCTCTTCGCATAGCGATTCGGTATCCTCCACGATCCGATCATCTTTTGTTTAATTTGATGAAGCACATAAAAAGATGCAAAAATAGACATGCTTTCGTGTGGTGATGTTGTGAAATCACCGTCTGTCAAACTTTGGTCGCTTGTTTTGTCAAATATAGCTGATGAAGCGCTGGTGATTATCAAGAAATGTTGCCAATTTTGATGGCATCTGTGCCTTGCAGCAGAACGGACACCCGCAAGAGCCTTGCAAACTTGCACAGATTCCCCCGTACTTGACTGGACTGACTGGTCTGTACTGGACGCTTGTCACAATCAAGAAGCTCGCGGAATTTTTCAACGGAATAACTCAGTGTAACAAATCAAAATCACTTATGTCCACGGTACGCAGCTTGCAGGATAGCCTCATTGTAGTTTAGTGTAGTCTGGTCCATCTGCAAATATCTCGCCGTCGGCTCGACATGAGCTGGACTCAAAGGCTGGTGTTCGGACCCACCACCTGCCATGGCTCTCAATCCAAGGCCAACGTCGTTCGCTGGCGTGCCCTGGTACAGGCTGCTGGGATGGGAGAAGGCGGAAGTTCCCGTCGACTGAGGGAGGTTGTCCAGGGCCCGAGGTCCCCAAGGTGATACGGCCGGGCCGTTATTCTGTCTGGTCGACTGCTGGTTTTCACCCCACTGGGTGAAGGGTGAGCTTCGCGGTACATTTGTGCCAGAAAAGGCCTGAAGCAGGTGGCTACGATGAGCAGATTCAGGGTTGGACATGACAGGGCCAGTGACGCTTCGCCTGTTCTGAGGCTGGACGGCATGGCCATTGGCAAAAACGCCATTGTTGTTCCGTCCAGGGGTCGCAAAAGGGTCATCCAGAGTGTTCCCGCCGTTCATGGACTGCGTCGGTGAGTGGTATGGGCTGGGGTTGGCAGAAAAGGCCGTCTGTCCATTAGGCGTCTCGCCTCCGACAGGTCGCTCTGGCTCGGGGGTGTTAAACCAGGCCCATGGCAATTGCGCAAACTTTCCAGAAGGGGTCGGCCCAGAAGGACTGCGCTCCGTTTGGAAGGAGCCAAGTGCATTGTTTGCAGTCGTTGTGTGCATGCCGTAGGAAGACTCATCCGTGGGCTGGCCGGACCGCTGCTGAGGCTGTGGAGTTGGTGGTTTTAGGAAGGGAGACAACATATCAAACAATGCGTTGTCTGTGTCATCCAAATTTCCTTCATCCTGTACACCCTGTTGCTGCTCGGCCGTTGGCGGCTTGCAAGCACTAACATCGGGGCCGGAGTGGCTCGATAGCTGGAGTGGTTCTTCGGGCGATAGCGTACCAGGACTCGGGCGACTCGTGAGACTCCTAACCCTGATATGCTCCTTTCTTGGTGTGTCTATAGCGACAGCGTTGGAGGGTACAGCCGACCTCTCCGCGCCGACCACTCGCATTGTCGGCGTGGATTGGTCAGTTGCGCGAGTGGTAACAGTGCCGTTAGCACCGTATTCAAAGATGAGTGAATTGTCAACGACCTTATGATGCAAGGGAAAGCTTGAGTCTTCAGCAAGAAAGTATGCACAGCGGAGAATATCCAATACTCTGGCCAGGTTCTCTTGGGATGGTGCCAGCCGAGAGTCTTCATCCTGAAGGTAGATTTTTGGGGAACAGTCCTCGCTGCAAAAGCATCGGCATTGCTGAGGAATGGTCTCGCCAGATATGGGGCGGAACCCACGAATTTCCAAATCCTCCTTGAGCAGATATGAACAGGTTGCCAAGGTCTGACTATAGGTGAAGACGCAGAGCAAAGTGAACACCTTTGCAAGATTTTGAACCATGCAAGGTACGACTCCTCCGAATGCTTCAATAGCGGCGCAGATTTCGCTACGGTGGGCAGCAAGCCACATGCTATACAAGCGCAAGACAGGAAGAAGGGCCGCGACCATGGGCGAGATTTTGGGGGACGCAGTATCAGATCCATCAGTCGTTCCATTCTCGGATGTTGCTTCTTTAAGCTCCGATTCGAAGGCTGCGCAAAATGTTGACACAAACATGGCATTAAATCGCAAGGCAAATTGGTAAAATCTCGACGCAGCTGATGCCATCGACTCTGGTATAGAGTTAGCAAGTGAGGAAACGGCAAGCATGCCAGGTGGGGGATGAGAATAGAACCAACCTTTGTACAGGGTCGACGCAATATGAAGGGCAGAAATGTTAACCAGCGCCATCTTGCCCAGCGTATCTGCAGATTGGTCGCTGTGACAGGCCATTTCGAGCCGGTGCTTAACCTCGCCTTCTAGCTCCGCCTGTTGCGGGAAGTTTTCGCCCTTGTAAAAGAGTGCATGGAGCCTGACAAACCACATGGAGAAGGCATCTTGGGCTGCGGATGACGTATTCTGTCGCGATTTGGATGAATTTGGCAGCTGGAGAGACTTGAATTCTGCTTCAAGATTGGCCTTTGCATTTGGGTGAGGTGCATCGACCGCCCAGGAACGATAGAAATTGTAGACGACATCAAGGTGATTGCCTTGATCCAAGTGAACCATGCCCATCTGGTGATATGCATATCCAGACTGGGGTTTCAGAAGATGCGCAAGGCTATAATAGGTCAACGCAGACTGATAGGTAGAGTTCTTATGTCTAGCTTGAGTCCTATACCGAGACAAATCTCCCAGACGCAGCAGGGTCGAGTGGCATGACGTCAAAACCATAGCGCTCAACTCTGTTGGGACTGGGCTAATGCTGTCTTCGTTGTCTTGCAGGTTGACATCGATGCCACGTGCGGCTCTCCTGAGTTCCGGAACATCGTACCGCGCGGCAAGGCGTTGGATATATCCCCTGTAGAATTTCTGTGCAACGCGAAGAAAATTGTTGTAGTGCTTTTCCAGTTTGCGTCTCTCAACGGCGTGGGCGGATTGTCTCAGTCGGCTCTGAATGCGTCTATATTCGGAGTTGATGGCGGTATGCAAAGCCCAGAGAACATCTTCCGTGTTCTCCTTGACACCATATGCGAAATCCAAAAAGATTGTATGAACGAATGCAAGACGAAATCTGGAGAAACGATGAGTAACGGCTTGGCCAGGGTAGAGCGTATGAGAGGGAGAATTTGCACTTACTGCTCCAGGGTGCTTTCGACGGCCTCGTAGTGCGATACCTGCACTCCAGAGGCACTCTCAGCTTTGAGTTTCTCTAGCTGCTTCATTAAATGCTTCCTTAGTTTCAAAGCTTGGCTGTAGGTAAAGGCAAATTAGTCCTCGATTCTTGAAAGTTTATATCGCCTAGCCTGCTGTATGGAGGGAAGCGACAAGAGCCTTCTATCCAGAATAACAGAAGCCCCAGGCACTTGGACGGGGGAGGAATAAGAATGACATACTGCCAATACTGGCCAGCTTGAGAAGTCGACGAGGCCATTTTGTCGGTATTTATCGCAAGGCTGGTTTCGATTCGAATTTGGCCGGGTCGAATTTTGGCGTTACAGTCACGGTCGAATAGATGGGTTATTGGCGCGACAAAGTGCAATCAAGTAATAGATTGTCAGAGATGATTGTCACGTCATACTCTCAGAGGACTATGAGCCAGCAACGATGACGAAGGGTCAAACCACCCGTATGCCGAGTTGACGGCAAAGAGGAATGGCTAGTACCAGGCTCGGCTCGCGGAAGTCTATCTGCTTCGCCGGGGAGGAACTCATTGGAGATGATGGTGGTTCTGGCGAACAGCGCGGGAACAGGGTCGGGAAAAGAGAATGGTAGTCGAGTCGAGTCGAGTCGAGAGGGGGAGGGCAGCAAACTTGGGTCAAAAAGAGGTTCTTGCGCAGCCCAGCGAGACAATGCGACAGCAGGCGGACAGAAATAAATACAACAAAGTGAGCCCGTGTTCAGGAAAAGGTGAGCGACATCTGAACCCCTCAAGGTTGACGAACAGGCAAGTCTAAATACTGGATGGAGAGAGCATGGACAGGATTCACGGAATGAACTAAGAAAGATAAAGTAAGGACCAGGCCAGAGCCGAACATTGAACCAGACCAGACTGGGATCAGGCACTGGCAATTCTTCGGGTCTCAACTAATGATGTGTCTGGTCTGGTCTGGTCTGGTCGCGCCAGCTGGAGGGAACCACTTGGATGTGGCCCGTTCCCAGACCGGACTGCACATGGACGGGACGCTTGATGCAAAATGGAGCTGATGGATTTTTTTTTTTCCCTCTCAACCAGAACAATTCAACTTTGCCCATGGAACGTAATAGTCGACTCATCGCCGAAGCAGGTCCCAGTCCAGGCCAAGGATTCAGCCAGTGGCAGTCCGTCTGCACACCATCTGACCCCACACGGCTCAAGTCTGGTGTGTTGTGCCTGGCAAAAGCACCAGCCAGACTGCACATTGGAAGGTCTCAATGGTCTGGTAAACTGAATGTATAAAAGTTGGAGGCGAGTTTTGCAACTTAAATTTTATGTTGGTAGCAAATGTATAGTAGTCTTCACATTCTATTCGCATGCTGACTTTTTAGTTCAAATGGCTGGTTGCGTTTGAATTGTACAGCAACCTTGAACTGCCCTTGGTAGGGCATCTCTTTACATCAAGTCTGGTCTATGTCTTCTGAAGCATCAATGATCTCCGCTGCTTGTGGCGTATGGCCAGCCACAAGCCGTCAACGGTACCAGATGCAGCCCACCAGACACCCACAGACAACCAGACAGCACTTGAGTCAATCCCGCCCAACCAAACCCCACCAGAACATCTTGCTCGTGCTGCATCTCAACATCGCTAATCACAATTCACATAATTATCCCTCTTGCTCATTAGCTTATGAGACATTGGATAATTGCCTCACAAACTCTTGCAAGACTTTCTCACCACACATCATTTGAAGCGAAGCTCACAACCACGTCCATGAACGCATTGTCTGCATCCTGTCGTCAAACCCCTCCATCCGGCTGATCCAACGTCCGCCACCGCCTCGCCTCAACTCGACGACGAAACTTCCAAGCCATTTTACTCTTTTACAGCAGCGACCAAAAAGTAATAGTGTACCCCACCAAGCTAATATTCAAGTTAATAAAAGATGAAGCGCTCACGAGAGCCGGAAGAGCATTTAGACTCCCATTCCCAAGACGGGGATACAGAGCGCTATCAAAGTCGAGACTCCAGTTTACCCACCACCAAAATATCACAGCTCGACTCGGCGGTCGAAGACGACGACGACGACAACGACACGCCCACAATGAAATGCGCACTTCCCCCTCATAAAGAACCGATCGCTTTCAGGTCGTACCAGGAATACGAATCGCATTACAACCTGTTTCACACCAACCGATGTCTTGAATGCCGCAAGAACTTTCCCTCGCAGCACCTGCTTGATGTACACATCGAAGAATGCCACGACCCGCTTGTTAGAGTGCGAAGAGACAAAGGCGAACACACGGTACGTGTATCACTTAAACCCCGCTTCAGTCTGTATACTCTACGATACCTGGGCTAACGCTTATGTATCACAGTTTTCCTGTTTTGTTGAGGGATGTGAGCGCAAGTGTCTGACGCATCAAAAGCGGCGTCTACACATGATTGACAAGCATTTGTACCCGAAAAACTTCTTCTTTGGCGTCACTAAGGATGGGATTGATGGAAGACGATCACTACTGGTTGAAGGCGACCACCGCCGACGGAGGTCATCGACAGCCTCCATATCAAAGGAATCACGACGAAGAGCAAACACGTTGGAGGGAACGGATGCAGGTTCAAAGGGCGAGAGCAAAAACAGCAAGTCGCTGCCCCCAGGCGCCGTCAAGGAGCTGGCTCCTAAAAAGCAAAATGCGGACGCAGACATGGCGGATCTCACTGGAGCCATGTCAGCGTTGCAGTTTGTTCCTCCCAGCGTCCGGTTTGGTCGAGGCGGCCGGGCGGGTTTCTCAAAGTCATGAAGGAAAATCACACGAAGGGGGCGACTGCATAATGATAATGATCAGTATGAATAATTTATGATTTGATGATGATTGGCCAAATGAAGGATCGCTACCTCTTGGGTCCCTTGCTTCCAACCTTTATATCCGTCGGCATGATTGCTATTTTTTCCAAACTCTCCTGCTTGAAGTTTCATCAAACGCCAAAAACGCCTTAAATCATCCTTAATGCGTGAGCTAGTAGCCCTGATTCGTTCTCGAGCTCAGTCGCTCGAGGCGCACCCTCTGCAACCACAGCTGACACATTGAACGTCTTGGCCCTCTTTGACTTCGGCTCGAGGAATCCTACATATGCATGTGCTGTTGAAGTTGGTTTCTTTCGTCTGGACACACCGGAGACAGCAAAGCTAGTGGCAGGTTAGTAAATTTTAGCCCTCTTCTCGTGGTACATGCGATCAAAAACCTGCCTTCTCGTAACCCTGCTTCTTCCACTTCGCGATCAACATGGCATCTGCGTAGCCATTCTTCAACAGCCAGTCGTACAGCTGCTTGCTGATGGCCTCCTTCTCATAGTATAAATCGTAAATGTAGCGACTCCGTTGATGTGAGATTTGGAAGATCTCCCACTGCGCTTGGTATTTTGGTCCCTGAGGAGGCGGCTTGTTCTGCGCATCCTTCATCTTGTTGGCAAAGATTAAAAGGTCATTTTCGATGTCGCTGAAGCCTTCTGGCGGTGGTTTTCTCTTTGAAGAGTGTCGTATCGCAGGCATGATCTCGTAAGTACAGCCGAGCGGCTGTTGATTCTGTAGATATGACGAGATGGTTCGATGTTTACAAAGTGAAAATGGAAATGCTCGTATCCAGCAACAGAAAATAAACGTCAGAGGTTACTCAGCCAGCTGTCGAGGGGCATTATCAATTGTGGCGTGCACCTCGAAGATGTGGCGGATATCATCACGTGATGCATTTTGGTCCTCTGGTCGTGATCTACCTCGTTTGACGGTTCAACGTCACAGGAAGGACAGTGGTCTCCAAGTTGAGAAGCATTGACTGCCCGCCATGGCTATCACGCCGACACAATTCGCCAAAAAGACGACGCAATGTACGTTCTCCGGTATTATATTGACCGCCAGCGTGCTAATGAGCTGTATAGCGGCCAACTGGTCGGATGCGAAGCGTCGAGTTCTCTCCTCCTACCGCGAATGGATCCGAGCTGTACGTCTACCCGTCTCCAATTGACATCTCTCCAGCCGAACATACTCTCCCTCGACGATTTTCCATCAATTGCAGTCGATTTTCACAGATGCGATGCCATCAATCATAGTAGCGGCACCGGCTAACGAGGCAATTTAGGCGCCAGAGATCCAGACCATGTACAACATGCCCTTGCCCATCTCCGCCATCAGAACCCGCGTCCGTCAGGAGTTTGAGCGAAACCGATTCGCGGCGAAGCTTCCGGTTGTCGATGTCCTGCTGTTCAAGTCCCATGCCGAGTACCAGGTATGCCTTCACGATACAACCCAACCGACCACTCAGTTTCGGGAATTGGAAGTTCTAACCAGTTGGAAACACAGGAAATGATGAACTTCTGGAAGCAGACCACCCACGTCATGTCCTATTTCAAAGAGGAGAACTTCAGAGGAGATAAGAGGCTGCCATCGAGCTTCATGGAAGGATTCATGGAGGTAAACCGACCACCGATCCCCGGAGTACATGGCACTGCTGGGACAAACACTAACGTTCATTTCACAGGGTCGGAATTAGACAAGAGCAACAACTGCTATGTATATAAGTTTCCCTTAAAAAACAAGACTTTTTTACAAACGCCGCAAGCGCCTTCTATTCCAGCCACCTGGCAATAATCGCCGTTAACGTTGATGACAAAATAAATGCGTAAAAAGATTTCCCCTAAGAAAATCACAAATGCCCATGCTTTTCCCATGCTACCGCCAACGAAATTCATCACCTTTCAATGCCATTCTCCGCATTAAACGCCTGTCTCTTGGTCCAGAACTCATCGGCCACCACATCGCACACGTCCTGCAGATCCGCTAGACCTTTCTTCAAGGCATCTACCGCATTGCCCTCTGTCCGTCTAATTTAGCAACCACTCAATTCAGTAAGACCAATCTTCTTGGGAAACTACATACCGTAGGTCTGAATTCTAATATTCATCTTTGGCTCCGAAGGATGAGGAATAGCATAAGCGCAAAATTCAACATCGGGACTACAAAACGTCAGTACAGCCTGCCTCTCACCGCTTGCAGTATACTCACTTCTTCATAATGATATACCTCAGCGCATTACCAAGCGTATGTCCCTCGTCGATAAACTCAAACGAGGCAGCTGTATCCGTTGAACCCGGCAGCTGTCAAGCCATCATTAGTAAGAACCTCATCTGACGTCGGGCGTGGGTTGAAATCTCACAATTCTAACTCTCTGAGCCTCAATCTCCTCTTCCTCCTCCTCTTCACCTTCTGCACCATCCTCCATTTCGGCATCCTCAACGGCAGCAGCCTGCGCAGACGGCGGGACATCCTCCATGCTTGCGTCCTGCGCCTCGTCGGCCATCTTTGTGCGGCTAGGCATCCTGGTTTCTTCAAGCGAACAAGGTCTCCAATAAATTTGGCGGTGCTTTGCGGATGTGGGTGTGCAAGTTCAGGTTCTTGTCGTTGTGGTGTGCATGAGATCCGTGCAGCTTTTCGTTCAAGTGATGAGCTTCACTTATTCAGAATTTTTGATGTCGATATGGGCAGAATTGCAGGCGGGTCCGAGGACGGGCGAAAGCCACAAGTGTGGCGTTGGGTTCCAGGTGGTATGGGATTGGAGTAGACGTATATTGCCTATTAGTGACTCGGTTTTTCAATCTACCGAGCTTGGCCCGGGTAGCTCAATGGCTAGAGCGTGGGACTTTTAATCCCAAGGTTGGGGGTTCGAGACCCCCCTCGGGCGATCAATTCTTTTTTGATAATTGTCTCATTTGTTTTGGACTCTGGTTAACTCTTTTTTTTTTTTTCAAAAAATTCTTTATAACACTAGGGCTTGAGTGCTTTTCCATTGGTTTTTTTTCCTCTACATATCACTTTTCGATGTGTAGCGGTTGGAATCATGCAAGAGCAGCGAGCCAGTATCACCGGATGCATTGGTGTAGGGTAGCGGTTGCACACCTGCAACTCTTCAACTTTATAACTTCATGCCGGCATCTCAATGAAACATGTCGCATAATATAATCATTGGCTTACTCACATTTTGGATGATGGCTTGTGTGGGAATTGCAGCCTGGCTGGCGCCCCATGGCAACTCCCTGGAAGTCATATCAAGCATCAAGTCTAATCTAACTTCCAACATGACACCATGAGAAAAAGTCAACTATCGACGTACGCTTCACAGGTCACAAGCCACTCGAAACACGCCCCATACAAGAAAAAGTAAGTAAATAGAGATAAAGTATTTAGCCTAAGCGTCAAGTACCAGAAGTCACCGCAAGTTCAAGCAAACAATCAGCATGACGCTCATGGTCACCAATCACGAGACAACGGAAATGACGAGCCTTCAACGTCCACGCAACGAATCACCACATTTGAACAATCAATTCAAATCAATGCAAAAAAAAAAAGTTCAAAAGAAAAAAAAAATCTAGCAGCCAAGCAGTCTGCCTAACGGACCCCAAGTGTGCCTTGTCCCGCTCCATGGTAATAGCCGATCACCAATCCAGAGCATCTACTTGCATGGAAGCAGACTTGGAACGAACTGGTCTGGTCAAACCTCCAAACGAAGACGCGGCATCATCACCGTAGGAAATACTTACGCAAGGAAGCTCAAGAAAGCCCCCTGCAAGGCCAGCCGGGGTCAAATCCTGCATCTTGCCCCACTGTTGTAACGGCGACCTGAGACGACGACGTCTCAGGTCCAGCCCACAGACGGGACAGGGGACTCCTGAGATTCATGGGTTCAATGTTGAAGGTTGCATGGCCAAGTGGGTGTGTTTGTTTAAGTTTTCAAACGTTTGTCTGGTGCCAGTTTGCCAGTGAGTGGAACAAGTTTACCACGAATACAGTACCCTGCGACGCCGGAGGATGAGCCCAGAGCAAGTAGGCAAAAAAGAAAAGGAACATGCATATTCCAACCGGCACTGCATCTCGCCAACTATCGTCTGGTCTTACCATAGGCTTACCAGAGGGAATTGTTTCTGACAGACAGGGAACGGCGCCTCATCAACCAGACCCGGTTGTCATGCATTTCCCAAAAAAATTGAAACAAAAAGCAGACTTGACCGCCTATTTTTGGCA
Organism: Pochonia chlamydosporia 170; assembly: GCF_001653235.2. Lineage (NCBI taxonomy): Eukaryota > Fungi > Ascomycota > Sordariomycetes > Hypocreales > Clavicipitaceae > Pochonia > Pochonia chlamydosporia. The sequence goes on along the minus strand of NC_035791.1, from coordinate 2,637,831 downwards.
ATTCGCTGCCCTATGCTCATCGGCAACGAGTCACGGCACTCATCGCTTTGCGGGCCACCACTGTAATGTCCCAGAGTGAGTGACTTTGTTACTTTTTGATGCCCAAGACGGATAAGACAGACCGACAAGGATTGACATGTATGCCGGGAAACACTCAAATCAGTATTGACAGACAGGGTCCAAGGATGAATGACATGCTGGTGCCCAGAACGTGCTGGGGCGTGCCATTCATCATCAGTAGAACCTCTCGGCGATCCCTGAGAGGAACGGCAGTCGGGTCACAAAACGAAGCGTGGCCATGATATCTTCCTAAAGTGGACGGGGAACGTGGGGGCTTTCTGGTGTTGAAACGGACCCTCGTGGTATTGATACGGACTGCGATACCAGGCAGAGCGAATCGTTTCGAGTTGATCAGATGTCTGCTTGGTGGACTGAGAAATGGGCACGGCTATGTTCACCGTATTAGACTTGCAGATTAACTTATACTCCTACCTCGGCTGTGCAAATTATGGCATTGCAAAGAAGCATAACAAGACGGCATGGCTTCACCCCCCGTCCCATACTCAGATCCAACACTGTATAATACTCTCGCATCAAAATACAAGCCCAATGTAAATCAGAAGCTCCCTGGTAGTTCTTCGGAACGGTAATCCGTAAATGTGGAAGCCAGAGGTTGTACAGAGTGGGGATGTCTGGTTCGACGTCAAGCCACATGTATTCCGTGCATACTCCGTATGTGCACATCAATGCGATAGCGCCAGTGTTTCGCCAAGATTGCCGCTGAAGAGTCGACAAAGAAACAACCGTGCCTACTTGGCTGAGAGGCCAACGAGTCAAGATACATGGTGTAACAGGGGATGAGCAAGTGCTGTCTGCTGGCTCTCCTCCCATGTCCAGTGAAGGCAATCGAGCGGAGGGGTGTGGGTTACAGTCTTACAGAGTTCCATACAGAGTTCCAAGGCTCCAACAAGCAAATGAAAGCTTCACCTTGCAATTGCAAGGTGGAGAGCTCTTTGTATCTTGGCAACATCCATTGAGACGGCGCATGCAGGAGAAATACACCGAGAAATTAGACGTCACGACAAAGCATGATTCGGTGTGTATATGCTTTACTGGTTCATCTGCTCGTGTGTTGGTCCAGTTACATGTCCATGCCACAGGAGAGAGAAAATTTGTCTGCTGTTGCGGGTAGCGGATATGCTCTGCTTCGGTGACAAATTGTAATTGGTTCTGAGTTTCCGTCTTGAGTGTTACGAATGTCTCTGTAGCCGTCTTCTGTCTTTCCGTTCATAGAAAGGATATATCAATTCTCCCTGTAGGCTGCCCGCCAAAGCCCGCCATTCATCAACAACGTCACCAAACAAAGCGGCCGCTTGCGTCATGTGCGACCAATGATGGGGATACTCCGAATTGTGTCCCGGGTTTTGCAGTCGTCACATCAAAACCATATGAAGGAATACGAATGTGGCAGTGGAGAATTATGAGGATTGGCATAAAGATGGCCCTTGGAGTTCAAGGGTTACGCGCCACGCGACAATTGAGTGACAAGGAGAGCCAATGAGTCGCAGACCAATAAATTCAATCCAGTCTCTTCAATGATTCGGACCTGGGTTGCCGAGCCGGCAGTTTGATGAATGGAAATTGGATCACAGTGGTGTCGATGAGGTCTTTGACAGCGGGCGCCTGGGGAAGGTGAAATCGATAACTGATGCATCAAACGATACAGACGGCGCCGTTTGTGGACCGTCATTGATACGTAGTCCCCAATCGTGAGTCAGTGGCGGCAGACACCAAGGGTCAGCACTATTGATTGATGGTGTTGATGGCTGTGTGTATGTATGTCTGGAGCCAAGATGTTGTGCATTATGCCGACCCAACACAAATTTTCTTTTTGCAGTTCGATCTCCCGCGGTACCCTCGACAAGATGTCATGTTGACACAGTACCACTTCGTTCAATCGATCCAAACGAACCTTTATTAGGCATGGTGGTACCCCAAAGGATTACGGTTGAACAGCCTTCAGCGCTGGCGCCAAGAAGCCACTAATAGAACAGAGGAACACTGCACGGCTTCGTTCCATGCATTACCATATTGTAAATTCGTGAGAGTGTCGAATGTGAAATCCCTTGCAATCGTTGTTTGATGTCATATCCTATGGCGCCCCATGTGACTTGCAAAATTGTGTATAAAACGCAACTTTCGGAGTTCATCTGCGTTGTTGGGTGTCCCGGATATCTCCAGTAGCTGCGCTCACATCAAAATACCACCACGGTTTCACCCAAAAGTTTGGCGCATTTTGTTTCTCTTAGCGTTAGAAATGGCTTCTGAGTTGAGACTGCGATCTACTAGTGCCCGAGCGTGTGTGTCCACCCACCACCAATCGAAGGCAATGGGATGCTTTGATATTTCGCCTTCGGGTTAAGCTGAGGAGTGTGGGATATCCAGCGTTGGCAAACGTGGCCGACATTGTTCATCCCACAGAGGACAGGGCGTGCTGCACACGAAGTTGAACGTCACACTTCTGGCGCATCCTTATTTGCGAGTTCAGGAAAGGGAAGCCTTGTGAGTGGCGGGTGGGTAGATTCCTATCTGGGACTCACTCTTCGACAAGTACATGGTGGTGGAACTCCCAAACCCTGGTGTGAATCGCGGTTGCAGTCAAACGTGAGATGGACAAACCAACTGGAACTCCTCCTGGGCCGCCCAGTTTCCGCCAGTCTACCCATCGGTGTCTCATGGAACCATCAGGACGAGGAAGGCGGCCCAATCAAAGAACAGAGCGCCGGGGCTTTTCAGGGGTCGTGCGGTGCGGCTGCAGGAGATGGGGGGTGGGTGGCGGCGTCTTTTGATCTCTGAGGAGGAGCTAAGCCCAAGGTAAAACAAACTAGACCGCGGCAGTGGGACGGATGGTCAAACCCCGTTGACCGTTGACCAACGTCTGGTCTGTTTGTTGTCGGCGATGCTTGGACAAAAGATGCCCGAGAGGCACTTGGACAACGGTGTCCTCGGTGGCGATTCGTGGATACGTGAAGGTAAACTGACTGCTGATCACGGGGCGTAACCTCCTGTAGATATAAATCATTCCCGTCAATAGGGCGTACATGTGTACTTCGTAAATGCAGATGAATTAGGAAAAGAAAGGAGAACAAACGCCCACTTGGCCCCAGAAATTCCACGCAAGAACGTCCAAATGTACCAAAACGGCGATCCTGGGCGAATGATTTTCGCGCTAGAAGCTCAACCGTTAGCCACGAACTCCTTGAACAAAGAAAATAGCAGGACATGTACAATACTGTACTTGGCACGTTCAGAGTCATGTTTTCTTTGACAGCCACCTAGCTTGATTAGTATTGACTGGCCTTGGCCCGGATGGTCCAAGTTGACATTGCAGACGGTGCGAAACGTTGTGAGCGCTGTCCACAAGGTTGCTTACTGCCTTAGTGTGGCTGACAGAGCATGAGTAAAGTAGCCAGTTTTTTGGTTTTAATTTCGAAATGCAGAGCAGGTCAACGTACTTCGTAGTACGCGGGGATATGGACCTTGTTGCTGCCGTGTCACTCCGATGCTGGTGGTGCTGCTCATTTGCTCACCACCTGAAGGTTGATGTCAATGGTTCTAACGAGATTTGCTGGTGTGCATTCAATGTTTATCTGCCTCCGAGACTTCGTCGGTGGAGACGAATACTCAGACTACACTGCAGGTACGGAGTACTCCGTGAATGTCCTGGTCTGTTTCTTCAGGGGCCTGTGTCTGGTTCTGGTGCTGCTGGAAAGTCGAACAGACCAGACTGACTCTAGCAGGTGATGATCGATGGTGGCCATGATGCTTCAATGTTCCCAAGGGTACTGAGTCCTGGCGTTCCGTCCCTTGTCAGACTTTGGTGGAGCGACTCAGGCGCCACCCTTTTCGTACATTCGTAGGTAGGTATTGAACGGAATTTCTTGTGCGTAGTTTCTGTACTGTACAATACAGTAAGTAGTTGGCATTTGTTTGTTTCAAACTCGTCCGAAATTCCCACTTCCAGCCGAGATCAGGATCTGGTGGCGAAGAAACACTGTTGGGGGTGGTCAACACCAGCCAAGGAAGGCCACTTGAGGTTCAAGTTTCCGTGGAGTCTTTTGAGGAGTCTCTTGAGGAGGCTTTTGAGGAGGAGGCGCGGCGGCGGTGACTGTTTGTGACGAAGACAGACATACTGTATTTCCGAAACATTTGCAAAAGAACGGTCTGCATGCGGCACGGAGTACAATGGTTTTTGGCACATGCTTGGATGAATAATGCCAGGCTGTACAGAGTACGGAGTAAATTGCCTTCATGTCCTGCCTGGTGCAGCCTGGTTGAACAAGCCAAAGCATCAGATGTGGCACGTTCCAAGTCCAAGCGGCCAGACTTCATGTTAGCAGCCTGGCGCTTATTGCAGCCACTGGCACTTGCCACCGGACCAACAAGAGCCACCGGTCGGTTACCTACCTAGTAGGTAGTTATAATCCGTACAAATCGATCCAAACTGCTTTTACTTGATAGTCCTATCAGACCCTGTTGTCTCTGTTGGTGTTTGGATAGAGTACAGTACAGTGCTTCAAATGTTTGGGTGCAGTCCGCATTGGACTCCAGTTCGAGATTAGCCTGGCCCAAGGGCATCCGGGGTTAAGCTCCAACTTAGCTACCTCTGTAGTACATTAGGCCCCTTGACATGCACACACATCGAGTGGTGACTTGGTGGATTTGACAGCTGGATTGGACTTGACTGTACTCCGTACGGGGTAGTAGATACAAATGTAGCCCTGCAAAGCCATGTTCCAATTTGAACTGGCACAGAGACAAACTCCTCGTCCGTTGTACTCGATCTGGCAACACGATTGGCGCAGGACGGGGTTCGTACCTGGTAGGAAGGAGAAATATCAGCCAGCATTTACGATCAAATAAAGTCAAGTACCAACCATTTCGACTTCAATGTTGTGGACTTGCACCAGGCTTGAGAATGCGAAAAGCCACCCCCTTCTGATTCCACCAGACCCCCCCGTCAACTTGCCAGCCATTTGATTCAATACCGGAAACCGGGTGAAACACAAGCACCTGATGGAATAAGTCAAGTCACAGTCACAAGATGACGAAATAGCTGTTGGGACGGCTGAGGCAATTTCTTGTTGAATACATACCTACAGTAAGTCCTCACAATAGTTATGGGCACCGCCGTTTTCGACTGATGTTCCTCGAGGCGTCGATTCATCCTTGCGCTTTGTTGTCAAGTCAATCTAGTCAATCTGGTCAATCTGGTCTGATACCCTCTGCCCCGGCCTGCCGAGCATGCAAACACCGCCTTGGTTGGGACCAGTTGACGTCTGGCTATTTGGACAATGACTAGAACCGCCCCTCCCCCTGGCACTGGCGTATGCGATCTCATCTTCCCATGCCCCCCCTTTGGTGAGTTTGGCTGCAGTCCAGTGCTTCAGGATCCTCCAGGACCAGCTCCAGTCGCAGCTTGTGCCAATTGCGAACCCACTCTGCCCGTCTCAGCGCGTCTGGTCTGGTCTCGTCTGGTCTGGCCTGGTTTGGTCCGTTTTGATACCCTCGCGACCTCGCAACCTCGCAACGTGGTTGATCATATGTGCGTGTTACTATTGCAGTAGGACCGCCATTCTTGTCGGAGCATTGCTGGATCGTGCTGGATAGTCCTATTATACCGGGTGCCACTTACCGGGTCCCTTTGCTTTAGTCCCTTACTTTTAACCTCTGACTCCCAAGGTTGATACAGTCTGGTACTCCATACTCCGTATTTCTGGGAGTACTTGACTCCATACGTCGATGCAATCCCGACTCCTGCTTCGCTCCTGCTGCTGTTTGCCCGACGCCGCATGGCTCCTCGCTCCTTCTTTATCTTTGACACTTCATCCTCATGATCCCTCCTTCCTTCTCTTGCCCCTCCCCTCATCTCTCTTTTTCCTCGTCACGACTTGAACTGTCCTCTACGCCGTACCGACGGACTCGTCTGTCTTCCTCCTCACCAACAAACCCAGCGACATCATCGTGAGATCTTTTTGTCTGCCCACTCACCTGGGCCTGGGTCCATCTCGACTAGACTCGACTCGAATCCGGCTTTCCCTCCACTCGACCACTCAACCACTCAACCACTGGGCTTGCGGTTGTGCCTGTGCTGTGCTTGTAGCCTCTCCTCTACCGCCTCTACCGCACCCACCGCACTTGGATTCACCACAGACGCTCCTCGGTCACCCTCGTCACCAGTTGACCCTTGTGTGCTCCTCGCCATCGCCCTCGCTAATCCACTTTCACTGACGAGGGGTTCTTGGCTCCTCCAACCACAACCACTCGCCGACTCGCTCGTTCCCTCTGGCCGTCCGCACCAAATACCACCATCACCGTCGCCCACTACTGGAACGCTGCTGTTACCATCGATTCGCCCACAGCAATCCGCGGCAGCCACCCCTGCGTCTTTGACTCCCTCTCCCAGCTTTTATCTCGTGGGCGTCTGCATCGTGTTGCATTCTAGGCCTTCTTTGCTCGGCGCTTCTGTTTCCCTCCTGTCGTTGCTCACTCACTCGCTTTGCTTCTTTATTAGCCCATCGACTCTCCTTTCTGGGCTTTGGGCACGTTACTCGAGCATACTGTACTAGTTGTTGGCTCCAACCTAGGACTCTCTACTTACGCGCCATCGTCAACAAACCAGCGTCATTTCGATATTGCACGACTGCGACCGCCTCGTCCGACCGGTCGTTTGATTTGGTGAATGTTGGGGCATTTTTTTTTGGGCATCACACTCAGTTCTACACCGTCCACAGCCTTTCTTCTAGGGAACAGACTGTCCCAGAGCGCATAGCAATCTTATTCTGGCTCGTATTGTGCAGATCTGTGCAACCGTACGACGTTGATTACTTACGGCACATACAGACTTCGACTTGCGCTTCACCCACGTTGGAAAATTTCGGCCACGGACGTTGCCTGTTCAGCTGCTGACAGCTAGGATATTAAAACAGCTGGGTAGTCGTCTTGAGCTCCACCGGAGGATAGTCCCAGAGAACACTGCCAACCTACGGTACAGCCGCTCAACCTCAACATACCAACTCAATATGAGTGCCGCAATCGCCATGGCGCCGTCTCCAGCACCGCATGAGAGACCTTCGTTTCCCGCCGCCGAGGTAGTTACTGCTACTGAAACGTCTGGCAGCAGTAATAAAGCTACTGGTTCAGTGTCTCCATCCACCCTCAGAACGCCGGCTGCCCTTTCAGGACCAACTAGCAAGAGCGCGAGCGCCGGACCTCAGAAAAATGGCGATAGTAGCAGTCCCAGGGGAAATGGAGCATCATCAGGCCCCAAGTCTTCGCCAACTGGCCCGTAAGCTCCCCAAGTTCTATTTCTACCGAAGCGACGACCTAAACACCAAAATGTTTTGCTGACCACATATCTCTGTGCAGAAACCGAAACGAAATCGGCCGGCCCAAGGTTATTGTTAAGCAGGAGCCTGGATCTCCCACAATGCCCAACATGAAGCCCCGACCGCGGCGTCTGGACCTGTCAAAGAATACCCTTTCCACAAATAATAACCCAGCATCAGCCGTTCCCATGTCAGCCCGCGACAGCTTGGGCATCCAAGAAGTTGGCATTGCTTGTCTATCCCCCGGATTCGTCACACAAGATCCAGTAATGAAGGAGCAACTGCAAAGAAGCATGTCTGTGCGAGAACAGCAGCGCAGCATTATCGAACAGAGGTTACAACAGCAATCTGCAAAGGGCGATGGCCCTGGTGATAAAGACAGAGACTCACTTTCGGGCTTTGCCGCCAAGACACCAGGCATGTCTCGCAGAGGCAAGGCGCCACCCGGTCTCTCCATTGTGGCACCATCTCACGAGCAATTTGCCAACGAGCGAGTAATTCAGTCGGCACCACTTGGTCGCAGCTTCACAGGCCAGCAACATCCTGTGCCAATGTCACGCCATGTCGCCAACCATCCTTCGCACTTATCCAGCACCTCACATATTCACCATGTTCCGGCTAATCAGACTAATAACCGTCTGCCTCCTATCAGCGACGTATTTGGACACAGCGCAACAGCGCATCCCGACAACGCGCCTCCAGCCTTTCAACGAGGAGCACCTCTAGCCTCCCCAAGTCTACATTCAGCTCATCAACAGCCGCCTACATCTGGTCGACCAAGGGAGTACAAGTCCGCTGAAGAGGCCCAACATGAACTTGCTGGCGGAAGACCAGAGTTGCTACCCAAAATTGTTCACTATGGTGGCCACCAACCGCCGACCCCTCCCTCTCCCGCGCCGGGAAGTCGGCAGGCTGATGGCGGCAGTCGAACGGCCAGTAAACGACGCACCCGGGCCGAGTACGAGGATGGCGGAAGTCCTCCCCTGGGATATGGTCCATCTGCCACCAGACGCGGGCCATTTGGCGAGGGCAGAGACAGCCCCGAAACCCAACGCGCAAAGAAGGACGAATTCCTTCGCCTCTGTTCCAGAGCATGGGATTTGTTTCACTCATAGCTGCCACTCCTCGGCTGTGAGTGGAATTGTAGCGGCATTAATTTATTTACGTATGGTCTCGGGTTGCCTAACTCTGAGAGTGTGCAATTATTTTCTACATCAATACTGATATTGAGAGTTGAAGATCTAAAGGCGGGGGGGCTGCTGGTGCTATCGTGCAAGGACATAATGCTTTCTTGGATGTTACGGTTGCACGACCACCACACTATATCATACTTGATTTCATCGCGATTTCAACTCCTTATGAAGAAGTTTGACTGACCACTGATATCATGTGCGAGGCATACTACGTTCTTAGCCTGCACCCGAGCGCATTGGCTAGGTGACTTTCTTGAAACAGAACGCTTCACAAGGTCATCGTGTTATTTAACTCATTACTTATTGTTTTGTACCTTTCACCTGGTCGGATAAAGACAGGAGGCTGGATCACCGTCGAATTTCTGCTCTTTACTCTTTTCTTCATTTCTATTATGGCTCAGACTTATACCTGTTGGGGGGCATTTATGGTGGTTCACTTTCGGGGATCTTGGGTTTAGTAATTTTTCGAGGATCGGAAGCTCCTTGAAGATTTCACGAGCAAACGATGAGGGGGTCGAACGGATTGTACTAGGCAAAATAGGACGCATGGGGTGGGCTGATTTTGGATTTGGGCGAATAGCGTCGGTATATAATATCTCGCTGGAGTTGAATGGATCAATCTACAAGTGGAATTTCAAATCAACATGGCGTATGTGATGAACGTGTGATTGTTGGACTTGCCGTCATAGATGAAGTACCATGAAATCATTTTGAATGTGAATCAGTACTAATCGCTGTGGCAAGCACTGTCCCCTTCGAGAATACAGTTCCCATACACATTCACGGAGCAGCCATGTGAGTTACACTGGCGCCGTCGAGCTGTCGCACAGACGTTGCACAAGGATCAGCTTCAAGCTTATCTGGCATGGTTACATTATCTCGGAACCCTATTACAGAGTACGGAGTACGGAGTACGCGAAGTGTAATCCGGGGACTTGCCCAATCTTGGGCCTGGCTTCCTTGTTCACAGCAGCGTCATTACGGTGCATGTACTTTGCAAGGCGTATGCAGCTGGCTGATTCACTAGATCAACACGCAACTCACCGATAGTTTCTGATGTTGATAGTTATCAGAAGTGTTTGTTCGTGAATATGCCACCTTATACTTGGATGTGTGGGGGTATTATTGCGCAATTGTGGTTTACATGTTGCTGGTGCACAGATCCAGCGCTTTGAAGACATCTACACATGCAGCATAGTGCAAAACAACCGAGGTAGTAATAATCCCAAATCTGCAAAGCGAGGCATTTCGCACGGTCTATAGAAAGTAGATTTGTACTTGAGGTGAAACCGGCTCGAGTACCCATCATATCCTACCATTTGACCAAGAGTTCATCCAGCAACTCTACACAAATAAATGATGGTCACATTGCGACAGCCAGCCACCCAGATGATATAACTAGAGGGACAAAACACCGTTGTACCAGTCCCATGTGTCCCAAAGCAAAATCAAAGCCTCCGCCAAGCCACTCTTTATTCTCTAAGCTGATTCATGACTCTGAAAATAGACTGAACCCAAGAAAATCGAGAGTGCGCCAAAGATATCGCTTGTAGAGCAGTGTACCAACCGCCGTCCCCAAAACATGGCTTTATGAAGTACGCCAAAAACGCCGTTGCTCGGTAGTGTATCGAAAAATAGAACGACCTTTTTATGAAAAAGAAAAAAAAAGAGCCGAGAGTGAGAGCTTACAGTCTCAGAGAAGAATAAAAAAAAAAAGAAAGATAAAGGGCATCAAAATAAGAAAGTAAAAAGTGAGAGCATCGAGAAGGGGGGGAAAGTGATGAGTCGAGCTGAGAAAGGGGTGTATCGTATGGCCGTGGATGAAGGTGGTCATCAAATCGTTACATCGATCGTTCAGTTCGCGTAATGGGTAAATGCCCACGCAGAAGGCTATGTCAGGCTTGGTCCAGTTTATCCCAGCGGAGCCAATTGTAGACAGTATTTGTACGGCAGAAGAGCCTGCAAGATGTCTCGGCACATGTTATTGTTCCAACATATGCTGACTATCAGATTGCAGTCCGCCATGCCAACCAGCATGACGGACAGGGTGTTAGAGGCCCTCCTCACCGGCCTTGCAAAGTTTTATTTCGCGAACCCACTCAGATTTGAGAACCTGGGCAGCTGTCAAGCGACGGGTGGGATGGGGATCGAGAACTGAGTAGATGACGTTGCGACATCTTGCTCGGTGGAGTGACTCAATGGGGCCGTAGCCCTCCTCGTCGCGACGGCCCTCGAGGTAGCGGGCGTAGAACTCGTCTTCTTCTTTCTTGGCCACTCGCCAGAGATGGCGACCTGTTCGCATAGCCATGTAGATGACACCGCATGCCCACACGTCGACAGCGCGAGCATCAAATTCCTTGTCAGTGTACTCCTCGGGGGATATGTACGGGGCAGAACCGCACAGGCCGGAAACCATGTGAGCATCGGTTTCCCAAGCCATTCGGAAACATTCGCCGTTGCCGAAATCTGTAATCTTGAGCGCACCCCTGGTGGTTAGGAGGAGGTTCTCAGGCTTCAGATCTCTGTGGGCGACGCCCATTTCATGGAGGTACTCTACGCCTCGCATCATCTGCTTGAAGAAGCAATCGGCCTCCTGAACTTCTAGCTTGCCACTAGAGAGAATGAGCGTGTAAAGATCGCCACCAGCACAGAACTCCATGACCTCGCAATAGTCGCCTTTGGCATCTTTCAACAAGTCTAACGTGTGGATTACGTTGGGATGGCGCAACGATGAGGATATGCAAAATTCGGCCGTCAGGCGTTTGCTGTACTTCTTTTCGGTCTCTTCGGGGCGTCGGCGAAATTCCTTGACTGCAAACAACTTTTCGCTGCCGCCCAACTTCTTGTGGGAGATTCGAACGATACCAAAGGCTCCGCGCCCAACAACTTCTTGGCATTTTCCATACTTCTCGACGAGGGTTGATGACACATTTGGTCCTCCTTTTCGATCGGCAGCTTCGTCTTTTTCTTGGCGCAGTGAGTCGACCCAGTTGGATACGAGTGAAAGATCGCCATCAGGTGTTGCCTCTGGTTTCTTTCCAAGTAGAGATCTCCACATGTCAGAGAGCTTTTCCTGTCGTCGGCTGGATTTTAAATGATGCTCGTGGCCGCCTTGCACTTCTGAGTTGCAAGCAAAACGGTTTCCAAGGTCCTTGCCGGGTATGACCTTTGACGTATTCGAGGGAGGTTTTTCGGAGGGTCGCTCGGAAGACTCTTTGCGGGACGAGGCAGGAGATGAACCACCGTTCATGGACGAGCCCCGAGGTCGACTAGCATGTTCACCATTGCCGTTGTTCAGCTTAGGGAGGTCTTTACTCGAGAACATACGCGTGAAGCGTTCCTTGACAGAGGACCTGTCTGAATGGGGTTTTAAATGTGAGGATTCGCTCGCAGAATCGCCATCCTGGGCAGTGAGAGCTGGTGACCTCTTGGCACCGTCGTGAGATTTAATAGACGAAGGCTTCGAGCTCGGTGCGGAATTGGGCTTTGACGACTCGCCGGATGGAGCAGGCATTTTGGAGGAAGAAGTGCGAGAAATCGCCCGGTGACGTTGTGAGGACTGCCTACTGCCGTGGATTAAGTGGGTGAGCGGCGTGTGTCACTCCCGTATGAGAATGCGCAGGCGCGCGGTCGCGGGCGCAAGTGACTGGATACGTAGGTGGCGGGCAAAATGAGAATGTTGGAGGGCAGGACGGTGGCGATATATTTTATATGGTTGGTGATATAGGCTCAATGTCGGGGTTTGAGGACGAGAAAAAGTATAAAGAAAGAGAAAGTAAAACAAATTGGGTCTGACGGAGGTGCTAGAATGCTCTGTGAAGCTTTGGAAGCAAAAGTGAACCTTGCCAGCGGCGGCTTGTTCTTGTCGGCAGGTAACGTTCTAAAGTTGGTGGCAGTGACGCCGGTAGTGGCAGCGGCGGGGGGCCTTGTGACTTGTAAGTTGTGACGACGGTTGTCGGCGATGACAAAGACGCCAGACTGAGAAAAGGCGGGTCGAGCGAGGTTGTCGAGATTGCGTCTGGTAGGGCAAGGGCGGCGACGCCAGAGGAATCTGGGACTAGTAGAGGCTCAGTCACAGACTCAGACTGCGACTCAGACTACCTAGGTACGGAGTAAGACCCAGCCAGATGCAGATGCAGGCTCAGATGCAGAGACAGAGACAGATGCAGGCCGGCGGGGGTTGATGGCGTCTGGGTGCAACGTGCGAAACGAGGCGACAGGGGTTGGGATTTGCGAGATGGGAGATGGGTATAAGCCAAGAGGTGCAGAGCAGTGCAGCGCAGTAGTGCAGCACAGAATCAATGGTGTGGGCGGATGTGGTGTTGCTGATGCCGGCCCGGTGATATTACTGCTGAGTGGCCGCAATGTCAATGTCGAGTTGCTCCGGATCTCAAGCACGGTTCGTCGAGACCAAGCACGAGTGTGTGCAAGCCTCGAAGATGAAGGAGGGTGGCACCCAGACGATGCGATGCAGTGCGGTGCGGTGCAAGTGGCACGGCGTAAAGGTAAAAAAAGGTGAAGGATGTTGGTCTAGTCGTGGTCCAGTCGATACAGTTCGGGCTCAGACGCCCAGCAGGGGGGCGCTTGACGATGTTGAGAGAAACAAAATGGCTGCAGGCGTCGATTCTGTCGACGCAAACCAGTCTGGGTATGGTATGTTGTTTTTCTTTTGGAATCCCGTTCTTGGCCGAAGAAAGCAAGGGGTAAAAATAAAAAAAAGACAAGAAGTAAAGTGGCGAGAGGGGATGAAGAGGAGAGAGGTATGAGGATCAGCAGAGGAGAGGAAGGAGCAACACAGGAGAGAGCGGGCGAGAGGGAGAGAAGAGGGACACGAAACGGAGAGGGAGGTTGAGAATGGACGGGTCGAGAATCAAAGGTCTAGCCCAAAAAGCAAGAGAGAAAGAGACGTGGAGAGAGAGGGCGGGCGAGGGAATAAAAGGGCCAGCTAGCAAAAAAGATCACAATAGTTATTAAAGTAGTGGGTGGCCGATGGCTTGTTTGCAGCCAGTTGAGACCAGACCAGACCAGATCAGACCAGACTTGACTTGACTTGACTTGACAAAAAAAAAACTGGCGCTCAAAAAGGCGGGATCAAGACCACTTGCAGCCAGAGACTTGCAGACTGCTCAAGTGGACGAAAACCAGAATCTTCACTGGCGGCACTGGGGGTAGACATCTGGAGTCAACAAGACCAGACAGTACAAGTACTCGAGCTCCCGTGTTAAAACAGGTGCCTGGGTCTGTACGTTGACCTTTGAGTTTCGGCGGCCAAGCAGTGAGTGAGTGAACTGACTAAAGTGCCTACCTAGGTAGGTAGAGGGCTCAGCAGGCACTGGGGCTTTTTGGTCTGCTGGACCAGACATGGACTCAATTTGCTGCCATGCGCACACCTGCTAGCCTCAAGCTGGAAGTAACGAGCCCTAGTACTTGCACCCCGCCGACACAACGAGCACTTGAGGACATACATGTACGGGCAGGTACGGGTCTGGTCCAGTCTGGCCCAGTCTGGTGGTCAAAAGCACCTGCCTGCCAAATTTGCCGGTGCGTACTTAAGTCGTGTTGATAGGGCAGGGCAGGGGGTAGCCACGGAGGCCGTTGCCCACTCAAGTTCAAAAATGCCCCCAACAACCTGCGCTCGTAACTCGGTAGGTACAGTGCCTGCACCTCATTACCCGCTTAGGTACCTACCTAGGTACGTGGGGACTTGAGTCTGGTCTGGTAGTTCTGCCTGCTAGGATTGATGCCCTGAAATCCCAATTACTTCAACTACCAAATATTTGAGTGATACCTTATAATCTTCTTTGTCAAATCCGGCGCTGATCTCGTAAAGTCAACCTTCAGTGCTCGAGTGGAGCACCAGCTAGGCTGATGTAGTGAGAGGGAGAGTGTGCTTGAATGTGAATGTGAATGTGAGGTGAGCAGACGCTTCGTGTCTGGCTCCTCCTGAAATGCCTGGAGCAGGTTGCAGTATGCAGCATGCAGATTGCAGGTGCAGTGTGAAGAACAGAGATCAACCTCCAGTCAAGCCCCAAGCGAGGCTTTGGGGGCAAGGGCTCAAACTCCTAGCGGGTCGTAGCCCCTAGCTAATCATGGAGACGCCTACTTAAGTACGGAGTACTTGGTAGGTAGGTACTTTGATATTGATGTAACTTTGATAGCGGCAAGAGATGCAAGAGCAGCCTCCCGTTAAGACTAGATACGGTAGCCGTTGGTTGCGAGCAACAAACGGCTCTCGAACGGATCCAGACAGCGGCCAGAGGCAGAGGCAGAGCCAGGGTATTTATTGGTGGTCCTGTGTTGGTTGGTGGATGGTAATTATGATCGTGGCTTGCGGACTCGACAAAGTCCAGATGGATGATTGAGATGGCCAAAGGTGCCACTTGAAATTTGATCAACCGAGTGGTGAATGACCACTTCCTTAAAAGAGCAGACAGGGCGCGAAATAGGCCGGTCTGGGCCGAGTCTCGAATATGCTCAGATTGCTGTTACAGGACTGTATTTCCTGATATTTGGTACTTGTCGATCCAGAAGTTGTTCAATGTTGCTCTGTGTGCTCCCTGCTCCGCCGTGCCTGGCAAAATTTTGGAACGAGGCGTGTACCTTTCTCATTAATATGGGGATGTTGTGCTCAACTTGTTAATACCTCGTCCAATTTTGAACAGGGCCACATGGAAAATGGAGCAGGCTAAAGGGTGTGGCTCCTTCTCCTTCTTCTCCTTCTTCCACTCTTGTTGCTCTGTCGAATGTTTTAATTGCTTTGTTCGTATTCTAAGCCGTGCGCTGGCCCTATTTTGCGTGGTCCTATTCTTTGTTCATGTGTCTTTCACAACATTGGAGGCGAGCAGATAGAAAGCTGGCCGTTACGGGACCTGCTGTGCATTCTTTAGATGGTCTAGGTCTCCATTGGCTGCTTAAATGCTGCGTGCTTCCTGCCGTCAATGTCCGAGGTGAACTAGGTATGGAGGGAGCAACTGCCAAAGCAGCATCAAATGTGCACTCGCTGCATATTACACACAAAGCCAGCTGCTTTAGAACTTGGCCTCCAGACATCTGGCAAGCAACATCTCACTTTCGAGACACTGCACGGGTTGCGTTTCAGAGCATATAAGCTCCGCCTATGGCTTATGGAGCACAATATAAATGCAAAGCCTCCACCGGACACGGAATTACAGAGCATTTATTCAGCCAAGGCCCTAACTTCACAAAATCACCTCGAGTCAAATTCAAGGAAGACACGACACGGCACCTTGGAGCATCAAGGAATACACCTGGTCGTGTTTGCCATGGCATGACATGATCGCGTTGACTGCAGCCAAGAAGACATGAGCCTCCTGTTGGAAGGGCCTGATCTTGCTTATTCGGCTTCTAGGCTGCTGCCGACCTGTTTTGTGATTCACAGTGCGCCAAGGGTTCAACAAACCAAGACATCTTGAGGACATGGGCCACGGTTGGACATCCGCATCTGAGACCATCTTTTCTATTAATACCTACCTGACTCTGTTATCTGCGTTCCCCTTACAGTGGGATATGTACACTCTTTTGACCAGCTGCGAGGTGTCGCATATCTCGCGGCGTGCTATTTCATCTTGTGGTATGTTACTGCATGCTTGGGTGGTGGCCGAAATATTGGTGGCCACAAACTGTTTTCGTGCACCGTGCCAGCCATGGGGTCGAGTCTTCTGGCAAGCAATGACAACGTCAAACCTGGCAATGGTTCGTGGACATCTGAACAAAGAAAACTGGGTTCGAAAGGCACGATGCTCGTCGTGTCTGTCGGGGGTCCAATGACCCCGCTCGTCGAGCGGCCGCCAACGACGAAAATGACCGGGTGGAGCCCTCAAAACGAAGAAAAAATATTAGCAGAGGTGGGAAAATTGGCAGCATTCTCTTTCTTGGTGAACACATCTGGGGCCAAGAAACCCCAAGCGGTCTGCCAAGGCGGCTCAGCCTGGGATGGGCCTTACGATTCACAGGGTAGCCACAGGGTGGTCAAGGTGCCAAGAAGACAGGCTGGAGGTTTCGGCTTCGGGAGAGGACCTCAATATCAATTACGGAGCACGGAGTAGTGGAAGAGCGGGTCGGAATGCACCATTCGACAAAGCGGTCGGTGCGTCTCAGTTGAACATCGTGCATTGGGGTGCCGAGACTTATCCAGGCGTCTGCCTGTGTCGATGACCATCTCGCTCAGTTTTATTGCATTACTGACGTATTTTTGCACGACGCCAAGCCATTTTTCTCCCGGATTGTGCTTTACTGCCGAGATAAGTACTGTGTTGCACTGTAGCTTTGCTGGTCATATGGCTTGTGCTCACCAGTTGACCTTTCCGGTTGGCATGCTCAAGTGTGACGACGTCTTCTCTACTCTGTAGCCATCAAGCAAATTCGGAATCCTACCTTGGCATTCTCCGTCCTCGATTACAGCCAATGCTACTTACTCTGGCAAATGGGACCCTCCATGCTCTACGGAGTACATATCCCGGAGCCAGATTCGAGATGTCCCCAACCGACCGGGAACGTTTTCTCGGTGGTTTCCAAATTGTTGAAGATGTTCGCCTCAACAATGGAGAGTAACGAACGGCTGAGGCAGAGATGCAGCAAACATTGAATACGTTCGTGGTCCTTGGGTCCAAACAGAAAGGGCAACAATGGCCATTCATTTTCTTTTGCCCCGTGACGCGATTGATCAGTGATGGCACGGGGCTTGCAGAGACGAATCTTTCTCTGAGCCTTGTTCGGCCTCCGTAGAAGCACCTGTCGGCGTTGTTCCACGATGTTTTGAAATAGCTCGCCCAGTGCTTGGCGGCTTTGTTACGCCACTTTTCTTCTTTATCCTTGCTCTGTTGTTGCTAGATGGCCTGAGCCTGGTGTTGTGGCCCCGGACTGGCCGTCATGTCATGGCTCTCATACATGTGTGCAGTACACTTGATCTCACAGGCACTGACAAAGCCTTTCTGGAAGACGTCAAACAACTATCAGACTGACGGTATTTTGCAACACGACTTTTTCTCTGCGGTCCTTGGCACAGAGGTATCGGTACTAGACATGGAGCCAGAGAGACTGGTTCAAAAAGGATGTCCCAGTAAAAGAACCTGGGTACGATGACGACCCTTTGCCGACTACTCCGTAGGAGATGGAGGATATTAAGTATTACGGTGGAACAAGACCATACACTTACACGAGTCGCCCCGAACCTGCGGCTCCTTTCAAATCTACAGTCATGTCCGGGAAAGATCAGACTGGACAGTACGTCCTCCCTAAGGTCTTACAGCACGTCCACATCCCGATAATTCAAAAGCCACGTGCTGACCATACAAGCTTATAGTATGCCGTCATTGCTTCATCCCATTCCTAGTGGTATCACATTGCACCTAGTGTCGGGAGCACTCTACGCACCAAGGCCCCAGACTGCCAGCAGCGTGTGTGTTTGTTGCTGCTAGATGCGTACGGTACTGTGTTGTCTGCAGCCCTGCCAGAAGCAAGTGAGAACTTGTGTGAAAATTGCATTGTACAAACGGCCACAAACTGACTTGCACATGACGCAGGTCGAGTCCTTGAAAACTGCCAGCTGGGCATTGGCCATGCCACAATTGTTCCATCAACCCAGCTCTGCTGTTCTACGGAGAACATGGGTGCGTCAATTCAATCCGTTATGCTGCTTACTACAAGGGGAGGTCTTAAAGTTGGATGACCATTGACAGCACAGCCGTAATCAATAAACTAGAATCATTCAAGGCTGTGCCTGGGCCAGGCCAGCGTCGCAGTGATTAACCAAATAGAGGCAAAACTTGTCACGTCAATGTTCGGGATGCGAGGGAACCGCGGGGACAGAGTTTAGAATGATTGTGATGCTTACGTGCTGCATTGAAATGTGCATGGTATATGTACAGTACCCAGATATTATGGAGCATTATTCCTCTCTAGCTCCCAGGTTTGGAATTGCAGTCTGGTGGCAATTTATCGACTGCAACATTGATGAAATCTTTGGTGCAGCATCCCATGTCCATCGCACAGCCTCGGCCCCAGAAAAAGTCGGAGACCAGACTGGACGTTTGCCATTGATCCTGTATGTTATGGAGCACAGGGTATTGTATTGACGGTCTGTTACAGTATTATGTATCACTTATTAATACGCAGATGCAGTGTCTATCAAGTCTGGTTAGTATTAGCTCTGCCCTGCCCCAGCCTGGTGAGCATGACATGGAGCATTCCGCTCGCTGGACACTCCGAAACTCCCTGGACGGTCTCGCCTGGAACATTGCACACAGTATTACATTATGATAGTTGTTGTATTGATACTACAAGTTCCAGTCTGTACATTGCCGCGCGCATGTGTAGCAAAGAGAGGCGTTTGTAATTACAAATCAGCACCACCAACATCTCGGGGGTACAAAAAGCTGCAACCAACTACAGAGACAACCAGACCAGACCAGACCAGGCGAGACCATGTCTGGCTTACTGTATTTTGGGCGTTACGGTACTCCGTACTGTACAGTACGGTCCAGTCTGGAGAACGGAGTACATACAGAACTGAACATTGAATGGAGCCACCAAAGGGTCAACTGGTGCATGTGCAAGATGTGGTCTGGTGTTGGCGAGATGGGTGGCCGAAAGTAGGGTCCCGAAAACGCGGAGCCCAGGTCTTGGCTGTGGACAGGGACTTGGCCAACATGGCATGGGTGAGGGAAGGGACATGCAACATGGAAGGACCAGGGCTTGGCGACTGCTGCATGGGTTGATGGGCTCGTGGACCTTATGGGGGCCTCGGTGGCTCTTGCCCGTTGGCTCCAATGTTCATAGGGCAGGCAGGGTCAGGCATGCACGCTAACAGGCTAACAGGGGACCGTCGAGTGATTTCATGCGGGGACGACGTCATTCCCTTTTCGCTCAACCTCCCTTGCCCCTTCCGTTTTCTGAAAGAGAACTGCTCAGCTAAGATGGCGCTAGGAGAGAACCACAGAAGGCCGAGAGTCGACCGGAGGAATACTCAAACTACGAGATTTGACGTATCAAGATTCGTTCGTTCGTTCCATGTCTTTGGCATGCAAAATACCCCCGTCACAACATTGTCCAAGTCGTCTTGACGCAGACTCCCGTGGGGGCGGTCTGGGGAGAGACTTGTATTGAAAGTCTCTCTCCCGTTCAGCATTGGCCACATGGCACCGACGGTATTGTGTATTGTGTGTATGGCCAGTAAAGACAATTTTCAGAATATCCCTATCCCAACATCGAAGGCCGAGCTGTTCCAGAGAATCCAAACATTCGTCGGGCTGCATCTACCTTGCTTGCACATGACCGTTTCCCACGTCGCACAACACAACACAACATCAACACGTTGTTGACGACAAAAGAAACCCTGTCAAGTCACATCCTAGATTATCAACAAATCTCAGATTGGATTGACTAGCCCGACATGATGGGAACTTGCCAAGCCGTGTACCGCGATACATACGGAGGGACAGCGATCATGGGGACGACTTCCCAAATCCAGGCTCTGTGATGTTTCACCAACAGTTGACAAACATATCTTGCCAAGTTCTGACCGGCATTTCTTCCTAAAGATGCCAAGATGGATGGCACGTCTGCAACCATTTCCGCAGACACATCTACGCCTGACATGGCATTATGACGCTGGTGGCTCACCGCGGATCCGATCTCGACGGAGACTACGGCATGCGGTTGATGACCAGTGTGCATACCCACCGGCTCCTGTTCAGGATGACACGACGGGACGCGGTTGGACATGGCGATGGACAAGTGTGTGCTTGCGCAAGATGATCTTTTCAATATTTGCAACCTCCATGCCAAGCTTATGACGAGTGATTTCAGCCCAAAAAAACACGTCAGAAGCTGTAAACACCCAGTCATCGTGGTACTGTATTTCACATTATTCTCTTGACGACGCACCCGCCATGGAGATCATGAGACAATAGGGTTCGTATTATTACTACAGCCTTTGCCGCCGCCTTGAATAGATGCCACTTGACCGTCCACACTAGAGCACTTACACCGGCTTTACCTCGACCAAGGTACCGGATATCTTTTTGTCCCCATACTAAGTTACTTTGTGCCTGAGCTCTTCTTCTTTGGAATCCTTCGGAATCTTTCCGTTAGCGCTGAACTGCTTCAGCCTCAGTTGGGTACGTCGTTGCCCTCGGCCCCCGGTGTAATATCTCGACTTTGTTGTTGTTCCAGCACTTCACTGCCCGTCTGGGTCACACATAACCTTGCAATGAAGCAGGGATTTTCTATACATCCCGGTGTGTGATAATTGAAGTTCCAACAAGCTGAAATTCGACCAGATGATTGAAACGTAAGTTTTCTGCCCCTCAGCCGTTGCGTGTCTGGTGCGCTAATACATACATATCCGTCCATAGAGCCATGATGCGCATCCTAAATCGACACAAGCCCGCTCTACCGAGAAGAAGAGATTCGCCCCCGGCATTTGGCGGGCCAGTCTTCATAGACGCGTAACGTTCTTGATGCTTTGCTCTTGGCCAAAGCGGCCTGACTCACTGTTGCTCCTTGACGCAAGACGAGCTCGATCACGAGCCGGAGGTGGTCAAAACTTCACCCTTCTTTCAAAAATACCCGACGTCTAGGCCAGGCGTACAAGATACCGCACTGAATAGTCGATTTTCATTCTTATTTTGGAAATCAACCTGGCAATCTCGTCACCCATAAGTTGAGTCTTTGGCAAATGGCACTCCAATCACGGCACATTGCCACGCCACATAAACCAAGATGCCGGCCACCATCCAACACCATAATGGTAACCCGCAGCAACTTCATCCGTTTTCTCTCCCCCGGAAAACCTCAGCACGCATCCGCGGCATGCAAGAACCGCATGTACGTGCCGAGCCAACGCTCCAGAGCAATCGTGCCTGGTCACAGCGCAATCCATAAATTGCAGCAAGCGCGTCCAACGCGCCAATTCGGGACCACCCCCAAAGATATCATTCACAAGTCCTCTCCCGAAAATGATTCCGGCCACCTTGACAAGCCTGCATATGCATCTCCCAAGCCACCTCTCCCAAGAGTTTGCTTACCACCGTCATGCATGACCGATCACCAGCTGAGCCGTGGCTTGGTTCGACCACAGCAGGTCGCTCCGAACCCATCCTGCAGCTTTGTCCATCACCACATCCCTCGGCGGACTCCGTAGATTGTCGTCCCATTAACGTTTCCTGTGCAACATGACACGTAGAATGGCGACATGCCAGGCACCGCTTTCAGCTTGTAGAGATGTCTTTGTCCTGGCTTGTGCGTTACTGTACGGACTGCTGGAATTCGGATTTGCTGCACGGTTTGTTCCGTACTTCTGGCAAGGACGTACAACAATCTGGTCAATTGGAATCGTTAGTTTGTGACTCTCTCTGTGCGGACTTCTTCTCTCACAAAAAAGTCATGAATCCAAATTAGAAGATCTTCAAATTTAGTAGCCGAGGCCTCGTGATACAGAGCAGAGTGCTGTGTGATGTTGTCGTCCAGATCTGTCTCGAAAAACCATGTTGGTTGCTTACCTACCAAACGAATCGACAACGAAGTAATCAACAGACACAATCACTGTACAAGTAAAATGGGTGTGTACGAGCACTCATGCAGTGTTTATCCGCCGTTGTAGTCCGTTCGGAGGCGCCATCATATTGTATCACATTAGCAAGAACCGTCTGTAGACTTTGTACCAACAACTCTATACATTGACACCATGATACGTTTCCAAGCGTTGAGGAGGCAATGTACGACAAGTTCTTACGCATGGGTCACGGCATAGAATGCGTCCAGTTCAGCCGAATTGACTGTTAGTAATGGAGCATTCAACACATCGGGCTTGTTCATCTCCTTAGGTGTTCGCGAATATTCACATGCGCCTTTTCTGGAACATCGTCATCCCAAAATTCTGGTATCTTGTTGTCTCTTCTCTCGGCCAGGGGAACAGCCCAAGGGAAAAAAAACCCTCAGGGCCATGTCTTGAGTCTTGAGAATCCCTACATACACCGTTCCACCTAAACCCCAAATATAAATAACGTAGCGCGTGCTTGAACCCTCGTGCTATATGTCTCGCATCCCAATGGCCAACAACTCTGCAACATCTATCCAGGGTATCCAAGTATTGGGGTCTGAGTGGCTAGCTAGGCTGTTCCCGCCGGCATGGTCCGCAACAGCATGATACAGAAACCGGAATGAAGGGTGCAAGGACAGAGATTAGTTGGTGCAAGTATTGTTGGGCCCGAGATGCAGATATTGCAATATTGGAGCGCTTTGGACACGGACTTTCGAGAAATGACGCGCTGTATGCCTATCACCAAGAGAGCAGTTTCGCCATGCCTGCCCTTCCCAGCAAATCATCACCCAATCGTCGAGGAGGATCCTTTGTCAACCCAAGCATGACAAAAAACAAAACTTGAGAGTAATATTCCGGCATCTGCAGTAGCACCACGTACAACCCAGTGTCCGACATTGCCCGCAGCTCAACAAAGAGAACGACCTTTGATTCTGCAGTGCCAGCGCGGTCCAGAAACACTGATGCGGGTGAGATAACGGCTACGGATCCAGAAGCCACAGTTATCGACCAATTCGACGCTCAGAGCGGTGAGCAATTTTTGTTGGGTCTGGTGAACTTGCCCTTTGTTATCCCAGAATCGGTGGACATCGGAGCCTTTCAAACCTGCAGAAGAGGCTCACACATTGCAACACAACATTGTCTCGGTGAAATCCTGCCGAAAATTCCAAGCCGTTTCATTGCAAAAACGTTGCACCTGCGGTCCAGACCTCCGAGGCTCGACCACAGGCGTCCGCCCTCAAGCAGCCACTGCGATTCCTGAAAGTCGAAAACTGCAAACTTGTCTCACACGATGTTTCTGCGAGCCGAGATCGGCCAAGGTGACATCTTTTGAAGGGCATCCGAGCGTGTCTAGAGACCAAACTACCGGAACCCTTCAATTCAATTTCACGAGTTTGTTTGAAATGCTCCGTCCCATTTGACCCTCAGCTATAGGTCTGGCTTGGTGTGTTTCTTTGTCTCAGGGACAGAAAGTGCAACTTTCTCGACAATTTCAGCTAATTTTGCTCCAGGCTCTGAAGAAACGTTATCCTTTAGCGCGTGCGTAGCTTGCTTAAATTCTGACTTTAAGGCTGGGGGTGACAAAACGGTGCCCTCGACCAGGTTTTCCATCTTCTTGAAGTAGTCTTTTTCCTTGACGAACCTGGTCAAGTACATGGTGGGTTTCTTGGACGGCTTGGTTTCCATACGGCGTTTGATGGCTTCTTCGTAGGCGCGGTCGTATACGTCAAAATCAACCGCCGTCGGGGAATCGGCTACTACATCTGGGGTAGCCTCGTCTCTGGCAAAAGCGTCTCGTGCTCCAGTACCAATTCCAAGCAGGAGGGGCTCTTGATCCCCAATCTCTCGGGCGTGACCCTTATCGGCGTCTTCATCTTGGTGGCCGAGTAAATGTCGACGGCGAGCCAGGAGAGTTTCTATCTCTTCGGCCTTAGCTTTCTCATCTGCTGCGTTGAATGGCTCTTCGCCTGACATGACGGGTTGAAGCGATGTCGAGGAGCTGGCTGCACTCGTATCTTGCCTAGCCCGGATTTTGGCCAACTGAGTTCTGAACTTGTGAATTGCCTTCATCATGGAAAGTAGATGATTAACCTTCCTCGTAAAAGCCCGGTTTAATTCAAGTTCATTGGGGGGCTCAATAATGTGTTCGCAGTTATCTTCGACAGACAATAAGGGATCCGACCCGCCTTTGGTCACCCACGGGTGCTCCTGTGCAGAACGACGAAGTTAGCTGAGAGAAGGGAAGAAGAAAATACAATCACGGTATTTGAACACAACAAGACAACACATACCCTTAGGTCAAGCATGGTGATTCGTTTGGACGGATCCTTGTCGAGAATTCTGCTCATCAGGTCTGTAAAATCAGAATCCTCGCCATTAGGGATATAGGGGCTGTCTGTCTTGATAGCATCATAAATCTCCAGAACGCCAGGCCGATTGAAAGGTATCTTGCCGTATTTCAGGCAATAGAGCGTGACGCCCATGGACCAAATATCAGCTGCTTGCCCAGAGACTTCTTGATGTTTGCCACAGAGCTCTGGTGGCATGAAGGCAGGCGAACCCGCAGACTTGGAGATTTTCATGTTGTCAGGTTTGTCAAACATCTCTGAAACGCCAAAGTCCACAATCTTCAGAACCTCGTCATCCGAGAGCAGCAAATTATCAGGCTTGATATCGCGATGGATAACCCCGTGGGCATGCACTATCTACCCGTGTCAGAATGCAAGTAACAACCACATGCTGAAAACTCCGGATCCAGCGAGACAGTCACATGGTGGAGTAGAGAAACCTACAGTATTCAATACCCAAAAGTAGATCCCGGAACCAGCAGCGGCAAGACTCGTCGTTGTATGGGTCAGCACTGTCGTCCAAGCCGACATTCATAATGACGCCTTTCTTGCACATCTCCATGACCATGTACAACGAGTCTTCTTCAGGATCGTCCAGAACTTCAATTAATTGGACCAAGTTGGGATGATTCAGCTTTTTCATAATGGCAATTTCCTCTCGAATCAGAAACAATGCATCGCTCTGCTCCCCAGCCCGTAAACCTGTCAGCTGAGGTGACAGTGGCCCCCCAGCTCTACGAGGCCGTGGAAGACGTTGACCGGGGGAACTCTGTGGTCCTAGTCGGAGAATATGCGACTGTGCTCGTTTTCTTAATCGAGTTTTGGAAAATTCTTTGACGGCCTTTGGTGCGGCAAGGTCAGGGGTGAATCTTTGATGTGCTGCAGAAGGAGGAAGAGCAGAAAAGAACTTACAAACTCATTGCCGAACTGATCAGTTGCGCGGTGAACGGCGCCATACGAACCCCTACCAATCTCCTCGACGATAACATACTGGTTGATTCGATGATACGTCCTTCCGTCGGATTCATCGCTGGTGAATTCAACACGGGCGTCAAGGGTTTCCTATTCGGGCAATACAGTGTTAGGTGACAGCATCTTTACCTACAAAGGCATGGATGTTGCTGACAATGCTGCCCGCTTAAAAGGAGAAATCTCACCTTGATTTCTCTATGCGCACTGGGGGTACGTTTGTGGTGTCTCATGGGGCTGGAATAACCGCGTAGAGCAGGAGGCTCTGAACTGCCGGGCTGTTGTTAGCAAAGGTAGGCCAGAAAACGGCTCTCCAAGCGCTGGCTTTCCGTTGACTTACACGGTAGTTGCAAGGGGAGGCCGCGACCTGTCCAGGGCTTCTTGGTCATCATCTACATGGTCAATGGTGAGTTGAGGCGAGGACATGTTCGTAGTGTGCGGCTGTTGCTCCCCGACGATTGGGACGGTCTTGCTAGACATCGTGAGCAGTGGCTCTGGGCCGTGCGGTTTTGCCACAGGCCTGTGTTTGGGTTCTAGTTGGGAAGCTTCACCAGCTTCCGAGTAAGTCCAACTTAAAGTACTTGACCAAATTTTATGTGCAGTCTGAAAGGACAATAATGCGGTAGGGCTGAGAGTCCAAGAGCCTTGATGCGAGGCTGCCAAGCGGAGATCGGCGTTGGAGCCCAGTCATCCAGATGGTGCGGCTGGAAATGGAGCTGGAATCAAATCAATTGGTGGTCTGGTGGGACGAGGGACGGGTATTCTGTGATTGGGGATGGAACTGTCGAGGTTCGTAATTCAGTCGAGAGCTACCCTACGTGCTATGGTAGGCAGCGGTTCTCGATACCGATCGAACGTAGAAGAAGCCGGGCAGGTGGGAAAATATGACAAATAAGCCTTGTGAGCTTCGCAGCAATGGCTAATATAGTATTGAGTGTGAGTTGGCGCAATCGTAAAAAAAAAAAGTATGGTGACAAGCGAGTTTCGATTCACGACGCCTTTGATTTTGATCCAAGTGCATCTTTCTGTCTCTAGGTGGGGTCAACTGGTGTGGTATAGTGTGGTGGTGGAAAGTGGACGGTGGACGGTGGATGGTGGAGATTCGAGAGGAGGCGGGGTGCCTCGCTCCTGCTTCCTTGGTGAGTGGTGAGAAAGTGCCTGATAGGTCCAGTCCACCAGACCGTGACGGACCTCCACAACAACCAACCTTCGACGTCGTCTGGATCAACATCGCGCTCTCGGAGTACACCAGTGGAGGGAGTCAACCGCATGTCTATTGCTCGTCTGCCTTTGGAAGACAAGCTCGTTTGCTACCCAATTCGACAATTTGGGCGCCGAGTGACTGTCCGACGAGGCTGAGTGCATTCAACCGCCTTCTTGCGGGTTGAATCACCATCGTAAAATACTGACTGTCTCCATCTGACCCCTGAGCTGCTCGCCTACCATCACCATGGCCGTCTTCTCCTTCTACATATTCGATCGCCACAGTACGTCACTTGCTTATCCTGCAACAAAATATCTTCCAAATCGCCGCTAACCAAAACTCAGCCGAATGTATATACACCAAATCATGGCTACCCGCCCAACGGCCCTCCTCGCGCACTGGCACCAGTGCCTCCGACGACGCTAAGCTCATCTTCGGAACCGTATTCTCTCTGCGCAACATGGTTCGCAAGCTGGGCGGTGACGACGACGCCTTCATCAGCTATCGTACGGGGCAGTACAAGCTTCATTACTACGAGACGCCAGCAAATTTGCGCTTCGTCTTGCTCACTGACACGGGCTCGCCAAGTATGCGAAATGTCTTGCATCAGATATACATAAATCTTTGGGTAGAATATGGTACGTCTTGTTGGCTAGGAACAATCTCTGGTTCAACACAACCCCTTTTTCCTGTTTTCCTGCTAACGTGGACCACCTGGTGTCGGCAGTTGTCAAGAATCCACTTGCGCCTGTCGAACATAAGGGCGGCGAAGGCGTCAAGAATGAACTGTTTGAGCTGGGCCTAGACCAATTTATTCGTGGCTTGCTGTGAAGCCGCCGTACATGACGACTGCATCAAGAATCTAAAAGCATGGCTGATTCCGGCACCAGGCTCGTTTGCCAACGGTGTTCAAGCCAATCTCCTAGCTCGCCATTGAACAACTACGGCGCCGACTGTACGTGCTCTGAGACAGTGGCAGACTGTATAGCGGTATATAAACCCGTGGATGGCCTATATCTCGTTATAGACACAAAACGCGCATTATAGCCGTGGAGACCTTCAAAATGGTTCAGTCTCCCTCCAGCCTCGAGTTGCGCACGGCTTTGAAAGCTTCCTACAGGTGGAGTATTACAAAGGGCGGAGGGATAGTTTGAATGCAGCGCTGCAGCAAGTTTGCCAACAATTGATGACTAGACTACTTTGCTTTAATGGTCAGTACATAGCCTCCATCACGTCTTGCACTCCAAAGCTCGTTCAAGTGCCTTTAACGACATCCTCGTGCATTCTCAAGTTCTATTGCTCGCCTCGCACAGCTGTGTGGTGAGTCACATAAACCCTCGTCAAGTGCAAGGAGCTTGAGAGAAGCTTACAAGTACCAAGGTGTGTCCTTGAGAGCACAATGGGGGACTTCGCACTCCAACTTTAACAATAGTCCTTTCTAATAATAACGTTCCAATTATCAGTGGCAAAGTGCTGGCCGAGAGCCATCACACAAGCTTTGAGAATCATTTCTGCACCCTGGGCTATCCTGCCAAATGATTCTAGTCTCTTCCACCTGGGGTTCTAAGGGACCTTATGTTAGCCGAGCCGCATCATGCCGTTGCACACAAACAGAGAAAGCACTTACATCATTGCACCACCAGATGGCCGTGTCATACGAGCAGCTAACTCGACCACACATACCAGGACCAGGTGAGGATGCAGGCTCACCAGGCACTCCCTGGAGGTACTTAATCCCGTCCTTTGCAGCGTCTCTGTCTCCCATTTCCCAGCCGTGCCCCGGCTTACAATAGATCATTTTCCAGCTACCCTGGATCCAACGCGCGTCTAGAGTCTTCTCGGCAGAGACATCGGGGTTGCGCGCCAAATATTCCTCCTTGTACGTTGGGTTCAGCGCAGCAGCCTGGCGATCGACACTCTCAACGGTGCCCGTAAAGTTCATGACTTGTCCTGGAAATACTTCCACTTCCCACTGTAACTCATGGACTCCATATCCGGGGACTCCCGATTCGGGGACAAGAGCAGGAGAGGCTAGGACCTAACACAGGAGTCAACAATTTGCAACGAGTTCTATTCCTGCTTGATCTCGCTTCTCACCTTGGCCGCCAGCGGAAGCAGGAGGAAAACCCTGGACGCCCACATTATAGAAACTTTGACTGTTCACGAGTAATCCGCAATACAAGCGTGTACGGGCCCACGAGAGAGACAAGATCGGCACTTGGAGCCAACTTATATGCCTCTCGCATCGAGCTACAACATGAGCGGGGAAAAAAAAAAAAAATAAAACTGACGCAGCAGCAACCCCATGTCGTTCATAGCTTGGTGGAATGTCTTGGGTTTTTAGGTACCCATGCAAGGACGCAGTATGACTCTGTGGTAGTAGATGCACGCTATTTTTTGATATGAGAGAAGCAGACAATAACACAAGCAATGACAAACAGACTGACTACTTTGTCTGCAATCATCACTACATCCAACTTTCTATTGTGGTGGGAAGAGAATACAGAAGCGTTATTTATGCGAGACTTGCGAGGTCAGCATGAGGCCGATGCTGCGTCGGGTTTGTCGACTGCAGCGTTTAGACCCCCCCTTGAGTGTTGTGCAAGTTGGTTCTAGGCAGAAGATGATTCTGATCATTTCTTATATGTGACAAATCTTTGAAATGGAAAACATTTCATTATTGCTCGTTTTAAAAAGGACGATGCTCATGACACCATGATGAACAGTCCCATGCTGTACATTCTACAGATAGAAGTGACCCATGCCAAAGACTCAAAAAAATAGGGGAAAAAAAAAAAACCCGTGCCTGTATCAGTCGTACATGACGCCCCCCTCATGCCAAAATCATCACCTCAAGTACATGCCCAGTTTATTTCATTCAATACAAAAACATGAGATATATCGTGAACCCTCATCGTCATGAGTTCTTTTGCAACGCCTTCTCCCACGCATCCTCAAAGCCACCTGGTGAATCCACCATGACAATACTGTCCCCCGCATCCGTCTGCTTCCCCTTCTCGAGAGGCTGAAGGAGTTGTGACTCTACATCACGTTTGCTAATGTTCACGGCGCTCCCCATGATGCCTTCGTCGCGGATCTCGTTCTCCCAGTTACTCGAGTAGACCACAGCCGCAAAGGCTTCCAGAGCACGTACTGTCTCCATGTCTGTGAGGTACTCGTTGGGTACACCGTTGCCGATGACGTGGGCTTGCCTGGTCAAGACTGATAAGATCTTGGGTAGGAGGATGAGTTTAGAGTGACGAAGCTCCATGGACTCTGGCGGCGGGAAGGGCGATTGAGAAGGAAGCTCAAATGCTTCCGTGGCTAGCTTCTTGTCAACCAGCGTTTCAAAGGCAGCGTCCAGGATAAGGGTGAGGACGTGTGAGAAGGAAGGCGACTCGATCAGGTCGGCCGTCTCGTCCAGCAGCCGTCTAAGGGCAGCGGGTGAGGGTTCAGCAGCGGCACCTCCCTGCATGGAATTGTCTTCCAGGATGCCCGACTGGCGAATAACGTCTTCCTCCTGATCGCGGGGGGGGAGCAAGAAGGTTAACCAGTCTGCTTGTCGACGTTCCTCTGCGGTTGCACCCTCGACCAACTTCCGGACTTCCATGGTGAGGTCACTGAATCGATCAAAGCTGACCAAGTCGCGGGGGCTAAGACTTCCAAACACAGTTCGTACTGCACTTTCAACACGGTTCATGACTTGCACCCAGCCCTTATTCAAGAGCCACCAGCTAAAGGTGAGATACTTGCGGTTGGTGTCAAAGTCGCTGCCGTATGCGTGCTCAGGATTATCATCGTCGTTGTTTTCGAGGCTAATGGTGGCTTGCTGGGAGCCAGTGGCGAGAGCTACGACGCTAGATAGATAGCTCCGCCGGCCAAGGAGGTTCAGTTGGACGCGAGTCAACATTGTGAGGAGAGCGAGTGTGTAAATGAGAGTGAAGGCTCGGGTAACGGCTATTTATGAACAATAGTCAGCAATCCGATTAGTAAATCAAGATGATGAATTGCCATAGCCTCGTATATGGAACAGCAATCGACGTACCGCTGATTGTTAAATCGTCCCAAAGCTGTCGCTTTGTCTTGCGAGATACTCTCGGCGAAACTGCACCATCCTGTTGGGCGGCGTCTTGGCCAGCGGCAGCAGAGAAGGGCGTAGGCGAAGCAATCTGGCTCGCATGAATGCCACTCTCGCTATGCATGCTAGCCGAAGTAGCCATGCTCTTGCCATCCTCCTCGGTCATGGTAGTGTCCGCAATGCTGGGAGGACTAGTCGTCGACTCAGAGACACCACTCTTCAAGCCCTTTGTAGAGCCCTTGATCTGCTGAATCTCGTATGTGATTTGTTCCGTGTTCATAACACCAATGACATTACTGGTAGCGGTGGGAAGCAGGGCGAGGACGGTAAAGGTGCAGTCTTCTTGGTTCTGCTCGAAGCGGCGCCGGAGGCTGTGATGGCAGGTTTGTCAGTGCACAGAGCTTCTCATGATGAATTCGTGACATTGAATGCCAAAGGTATCAAGACATGCAAAACACTCACTTCTCCTTGGCGATGCGATCGCTGCTCATACGCTCGCGCGCATCATTGATCTTGTTCAAGACATATTGGGTGGCAACGTATCCCGCGCCAATGATGCCAACACCAATGGCAATGGGCGTCCTATTGTTGCGCAGCCAGCGGCGCGTAGAGGAGAACATGGCTGAGGACGAGGAGAAAATCGAGGGATAGTGGTGATTTAGATCATGGAATAGGCGGGCATGCCAAGCCCATTGAACACAAGGAAGGTTATGTATAATCAGGCGCGAACAGGTCCCCTCGTGATGCCAAGTCTAAAACCCACGGGAAAGGGAGAGCCGAGTTTAAGCAAACGACATGTGAGGAAGACAAGGGGCGAGAATAAGGAGCAGGGGGGTTTTCTCCTTTCTTTCTAAAATTAATGTTGAGGAGGTGGTGTGCAGCAAAAAACGAGAAAACGAAGCGTTCAATGTGAGTTGGAGAATGCAGCGAGGGCGTGGTAAACTTGACTTGACTTGACTTGACTTGTGGGTTGCGTCGATGATGGTGGCCGAAGATGCAGCTCCGGCAGCAGGTGCCCCAGCACGCACCTTCCGCCATGGCTTGGCTTGGCCGTTGAATGGATAGAGTGGGACTTGACAATTATGGGAGCTTTGGGGAGCCGAGGCCTCGGTTCCCGAGGAGAGCGCCACACCACACCACGGGCATGCTGGCAATTCGTGACAGGAACGGAGCCTCGGGGTAAAGAGCCTGGTACCTTTCACGCTGGTGAAGGCTGTATTCGGTACTTGCTGCCACAGAAAGCAAGTGTCAAGTTGGGCTGTGGCGAGGGCCTGGCATTGTGGCTGGTGCAACGGGAGTCTTGCAGCAAGGTGGCTGGGAGTGATGTACGGAGTACTGGGACTTGATACTTGGGCGGGCGGAGTGCTCCGTAATGGTTCAGTGATGCAGTAAGCTATGCTTGGCTTAACATCCAGATGTCACATCCCATGACATGCACCATCTGAGCAGCTATGGTGGCACTGGGGCCAATGGTCTGGTCCCATTTACGGGCCAAGTCTGGCTGGAACCGGATCGGATAGCGCTATCAGCCCATCTGTAGCCCTCCAGTGGCAGCACCAGACTGAACCCAGATGCAGCCAGTAACCAGCGTCGAAGCACCTGCTTACGCCTGACATCCAAGTCCAGTCTGCTTCTCAAATGGGCTCAACGGTACAGATGTCCATTGAAGAGCCCCGGCCAGCACCTGCAAATGCCCCTCATCACTGCTCAATGCTTCCCCCGCCCCGCCAAAGCAAGCTCTGACGTCGCGCGGCTGATCAAGAAACCACTCCGCCTTCAAGCCTTCCATGTCCATCTTCCAGCTCACCTCCGGCTCACCTCACCTCTATTCTTGCCCTCTCCTCACTTCAGTCGAGCTCTGTGCCGGACGCAAGCTCACACCATCCGAGCGAAAAAAAACCACAAGAGCCAACATCCTCCCGTATTCTCCCATATCCCATCCGCAACATCCTCACCACCGCCATACAATGGACCAGCAAAAGGACCCGCCAGAGTTTATACTCGACGTGTTTACCGATCCCCGCTCCGTCCGGGATGTCGTCAAAGGTCAGTCACATCGTCACCAATAGCCAACGTCGCGCCGACGGCAGCGCAATTTTAACCCGCCCTATCCTCCATATCACGCTTCCTCAATCACCAACCGGCATCTCGGGATAATACATGAAACGAAAAAAAAAAATACAAAATAACTAACATCTTCCCGCAAGGCATCCTCCACACCATCTTCTTCACACGTTTCTTCCCATCCCTTACGCCCCGCACCCGCGATGTCCTGGACCTTACCCTACCGTATGTCGATGACGACGAGCTCGAAACCATGATTGACCAGCGCGCCTCGGCCCTCGAGCGCCAACTCGACGCTGAGCGCTCCTCCGGCGGTGGAAATCACGCTGCCACCAATGGCGGTGGCCGCGGACAGGTCGCCATCCAGTTCTTCGAGAAGCGCCGTCGCAAGGCCTGGCTGTCCCGTGGTGACGAGGAGGTCTGCTGGGAGAGTTGGACTCTAAAAGTGACTGTTGCTGAGCCCAGGACCGAGAGTGGTATGCCTTGTCTCATTCCCAAATCCTATATGTTCCTCGGGAGAATAGCTGTCCTTGCTTCAGCAACATGATGTTTATTCCTGCTGCTAACTCTTTTTATAGAACGAGCCAAAGTTCGTCGCGCCATGGAGCAAACTCTCCTTACAACCGCCATGAAAATCGTCACCTTTGCCAACGCTCACAAAGATCACATCCCGCCCATCACCGCACAAGGCGGCAATCCGTTCCCGTTCAAGATCAACATTGATCAAAAGGAGACAGGTTGGGCTGCCCGGATGAGAATCTACTAGTCCCCTCGCCTCGGAAACCGCACACACTTCATACACTTCAACATGTAACACAATCAGCACACGATCAACTAGCTCCTGATGATAATCACCTGCCAAGCCCTCTTGTATATAGTACACCATACTTTCTGATGACATATTCGGCGTTGGATGGAAAGGCGCATATTGCTTGACATAGATACCCCCTACGATAGTTCACACGAAACCAATATCAATCAATCCACCACTACTACACTACCACCTCTCCGCATCAGTGTCGTGCCTCATCATTGCTCCTGAACCATTCACTAGAACTCCCCAAAAGTCACCGTTGAGAAAGGCAGTTGTTGAATGACAACGTCGATACATCATTGAATTTCTTCACAGGCTAAAATATATTATAATAAACACCTTGATACCGATCCAAACGTACAATAACTCGTCCAAACCGTGCTGCCGTCTCTAGTTTGCTAATCCTGACTCCCTTCATCCAAACCAAGTAAAAGCAAGAAAACTGCGCCTCGGGGCTATAACCGCCAGCAATCAAACGACCAGACCTGCCAAACTATAATGCGTCAAGGCAAAAACAAGCAATAGCTAAAAACAAAGGAGTCTTAAAAATAATCATGGGGTAAATCCAGTACCAATAAAACATCCCAGACCTTATTCCTAACATGGGCATACCTTAATGTGCATCATTACCGTGACAATTTAGCCGCGAAGCTCCCGCGGAGAATAATTTCCCGCTCAACAGCCACATATCTAATATTCCTTTTTGTCTGAGATCCATTCTGTCGTTCAGGTTCTTGGTAGCACCATCACAGACGGGTGGGCTTCTCAGAGTAACGTCTCGCCTCTCTCTTCGTCAATTCATTAATGTCATAAAAATGATCTTTGCGTATACATGGCTTATCCGTTTTTCAACAGCCATTTTTAAAAGGCAGTCGAGTAGCTTCGTCCAAGCGATGGCTTGCCACCCTTTTGTTGTTGTTGATGTCTTGAAGATTGTGACCCAGATCCAATCTTCTCGAAGCCTTGCAAGATGTCCAGACCAGTAAAGTCTGTGGCCCCATTGTTGCCGTGAGAGCCAAAATCTGTAGGATCAAGACCCAGTGTTGGCCAGTCATTGTCGACCGAGAGCTCCAACATGGCAGTGAACTTGCTCGGCGAGGCTAGCCGTGATGGGGACTGCTGGAAAAGCTTGGATGGAGAGCCCAAGCCCTCAAATGCCTTGCTAGGTGTCTCCAGAAAGCGTGATGGGGAGTGCTCAGAAACTTTGAGCAATGGGACGGAAGTGACTGATTTCCTCAGCGTGGAGTTTGAGGCTTCACCGAGTGCCGACGTGGACACAGATCTGTCCAATCGAGCCCGCTTGGCAGAGCGCTTGACGGGGGAACCAGCGTCGACTGATCCGATACCAGGGAACAGAGGGTCTTCCAAAGAGGTAAAGTCCTGGAAGATGTCAAATTCGGTTGAGGGCATCCCCAAGTCATCAAAGGAGTATACAGCATCATCCAAGTTGAATGCGGGACTCCAAGGAACACTGTCCTCTCCAATTCCGGTCACACGGCGCAACGGGGATTGCAGCATATGTCGAACCTTATCACGATGTATGCGCAAGTTGGTGTTTGGCGAGACGGACGGCGGTGGTCGGACAGGGGGCTTCATTTTCACGACCGGGGTTAATGGCGGTAGCGTCTGGTGCTCGTTTGGTTGTCGCAGAGGTGAGGATGAAACGGGACCATAGAGTGATAGAGACCGAGACTTGGTCGGACTCAGTGGAGAGGAGTTGCGAATGCGGGCGATTTCCTCCTCGGCACGGCCGCGTGTAAGGCGAGGTCGATCGGCTTCCGACGTCAGTAGCAAGGCCTTTTGGTTTGGTCGCATCACTGAGGATTCCAAGGAAGAGATGTATCCGCTGTCGTCCATTGACGCAAACTTGCGCTTGTGAGATCGGGAAATCGAGGACACTGGGTTTCGGGCGAAGGGCGGTGGTGTGCCACTTCGTGCCTCCACGTGCCTAGCGACGGGAGGCGACGAGTGCATATTGGCAGGCAACGGAGAGTATAGGGATGAATCAAGAGGTAAGTCATTATCCGTAATCTTGTCGCCGACATCTTCTGGGCCAATGTTATCTGAGATTGGAATCGTGGCATCGGATGAAAGCTCTGCGTGCATAGGATGTGTGGCTTGCGAAGTAGGCAGAGGTGGGAGCGTCGAGTGATGCATCGGTGCTGGCGGAGGCAGTGTCGGTTCTTGAAGAAGGGGAGCTGTGGCTGGTCTTGACGGTTCGAGACGTGTTGACATTACTGGAAGATTTTCCGCCGTTGGTGCCGACTTTCGTGTGGGCTTCTCTTTGAGGAACTGAAATTCGGTACCAGGCTCAATGCCCCAGTAGTTGCCCTTGCCGGGGTCATCCTTGGGCCGCTCAATTTTAATGAAGTTCTTGTGAAGACTCAGGTTGTGTCGAATGCTGTTCTGCCATCCAGCATCATTGGGGTTATAGAAGGAGTAATTGTCACTGATCCACTTGTAAATTTGTGCGAGGGTGAGTCGACGCATGGGAGATCGGAGGATGGCCATGCCAATGAGCTGAGCGTAGCTGTGCTGTGGTTTCGCCCCATCATCTGCAATGGGAGGAAATGAATCGTGGGGAGGAAGAGTCGGCTCCTCAGTTTTGGCCTTCTTCATTGGTCTTGAGTCTTTGATTTGGGGAGCGTCCATCAATCCTCGCTTGCCATTTGGTTTCTGAAAGTAGCTTTCGACCGACAAGTTTATCGTTGGTGGAGCCGGAAAAATCTGAGGATGAACGTTCTCCTTTCCAAAGGTCATCATGTCGAAGTGTGGTCGCTGAGGACCCGTTTTGAATTTAGATAAATGCGGCTTCTTCTGAAGTGAATCTGTCGTAGGTCCCTTGCCCATGGGAGGCGCCATTGACACCATGTGAAGCTTGTTGCCGTGTGATGAAGTAGCTTTCAGGGGTGATCGAGGTGACGATGACCTCGCTTTATGGGGCGACAAGTTCATGCCGCTGGCCGTCGGGGGGTTGAGGACGACGTTGGAATTTGAACTGCTCAAGGGGCGTCGAGCAGGCTTTGTGACTGAAGGCATCGGAGCGTGGCTCGTCATGGGAGCGCTTCGATCGAATACGTCGTCTTGAAATATGTGTAGCGGCTCATTTGGGCCGGAAAATGGCGTAGCTCTGGCCATTGTGGCCAAATAGAGCTGCAAGTACAAGCCTCGAACGCGTTTTTAGCAACAGGCTGCGTGAATGCAAGGCACAAGCCTAGGTTAGAGTCGTTAGTCAAGCCAAAATCTTGGGAGTTCAAACGGCTTTCCGGCTGGTGTATTGCATCCGTCATCCAGGCAGCTGTTTTTCGAGTGCGGGACCCAACAGTCACAACAGTTGATGGATGAGCTGGCAAAGGTAAAAATAGGGAGACAAACGCAGATAAAATAAAACATATGCAACGTACCTGAATGAAGCTGTACTGTTAAATTGACTGTGGGTCGTGAATGCAGGGCGCGCGGACGTTGGTCTCGAAAATTGGTTTTGCGTACGGACTGCCGAGCGCAGTATGGGGATTGAGGCGAAATGGCGGTGGATTTTGACGCGTCGTAATTTGATATAGTAGAGATGCCGAGGAGCTCGAAACGTATCTTGTTTGCTCGAGCACAAAAAAAAAAGGCAAGCAAATATAAGGACCGGCAGAGGGTCGACGGATGACAGTAAATGGTGAAGTGGGAGAAATTGGGCAACAAGAGAGGGGAAGAAGAAACGAAAGAGTTAAGATGGAAGGAAGAGAGGATGGGGAGCCGTGAAAGGTCAAGTCGAGGCCGAGGCGGCAGTGAGTGACTGGAGCGAGAGTGTGAGTGGTAGGTAGCAGCGAGTACCTTGTAGATGTAGCACCAGACAAGACCAGACCACAGGAACTCAGAAAGCTCAGCGCTAACTCGAAAGACGGCCGCCCAGTCGATGGCAGACATTGATGAATGGCAAGGGTGGGCAGGATCAAGGCCAGGCAGGAGCAGACTGATGGGCCTTGAAGCAGGTCGAGTGGGGGCATCGACCAGGTTTGGCCAGTAAGTGGAGTCAAGGATGGGTCAAGCTGGACCAAGCATTGGCTGAGAGGCGCTTTAGGCTGACACGCACAGCAGGGGTGTGTCTCTGGCCGAGAGTCGATGCAATCGATTTGAGGCTCATAGCTCTCAGAGCACACGCCGAACAAGAGACATGTATGGAGTACTGGCGCTCTTTCGTCTGCCCAACCCAACCTGTCTTTGCCGGAAGAGATGGTCGAGAGGAGTCAATCAATCAATCAATCAGTCAGTCAGTCAGTCAATCAATGTCTTCCACATTTGAGTTCACGCCAGTCCCACGTCCCAGACACGTACATTCAATCATAGCCTTGGCTATCGACATGGGCCCTGTTCTGTCGAGCGGGGTTTCGGAATGAACGAGATGGGCCGATGATATGGGCTTGATGGGCTATGACGGGCCCATGGCGCAGCTCAAGTTGGCTTTTTGTGTTCATGCATCAATTCACTACGCAATTCACCAAGAACGTCTGGTATGGACGACGCGCCTGGACGTCTTGCCAGCGAACCAAGGTTGGCAGATGGCGCGACGCCTCACCACTTGGTTTACAATGCCTCTACGATGCAATACATCATTTTTTTTTTCTTGTGAAAAATGCTAACCCTTGCCGACGCCAACTGTGGCGTTTCGTCAAGAACAGCAACAAAGGAATTGAAGATAAAGAAAACTTGCAAAGAAGCAAAGAAAAGCAAGAGCAACACGAGAACGAGAAATGCACAATCCATCTTGCGGTCTGCTGTGTCAATCACTCTAGGCACATGATGCTGGTGTGTGACCTCGAAGCACCTACTGCATCTACAAGACGCGTATCAGACCTCCGGATTGGCCATCCAAGTCTTCTATGAAACGCACGAGTGCATATCCGTCGTTGCACCATTCTGGCCAAAGATGGTCTTTGCTGCTTTCGTGGCTTGGGAAAAAAAAAGTCGGCCACAAGAAACTATTGCCCACACGTTCTTTACGAGCTCCGTCCACACGCTCGCGCTCCCATTGATGCGTTGCGTTTTTGCTTCAGCCTTTTCCCGACCCACCAGCCGATATGCACTTCTAGATCGAAGACACTTGTCTGAGAAGACCATTGCGACTTGAGAGTTCATGACCCAAGTGGAGAAAAAGTTGAGTAAACCTCGGCGAACATGGCGGCCATGTTGAACCAACTTGCAACATGGAACAATCGTCCAGCTTTCGCTTCCTGCAAGGGCGCCAAAGGAAGGGTGACAACTGTGATTTGAAAAAGAAATCTTTCGGGCCTAAAAGAGACATGTGAGGGATGGGAGGGGTCACCATTGACCTGTCTGGCTGACAATGGCCCGGATATGTACGGAAGGGAGGGAAGACAGCCTTCAGCAGCATTGAGGTTGCAGTTTTGGCTGTGATGGTGGTGGCCGCAGAAGATGGTCGTCGGAGTCAGAGGCCAGAGGAGTGGGGAAGCTGGCCTGGAAAGACGGACGCGTCTGGGGAGACGCGTCTTTTGTTTACATTTACGCGTGTAACCGACCAATCACAGCATTCCATTGTCACATCTTCGCATCCACCCTCAACGTCACCAGATGGCAAATGGTGATGTGAAGTATCCGTTCAACCCGCATCCGTTGCATCGTGCAGATCCATCTTGTACCGATGACGACAATCACTTTTGGTCAATTTCGACATCACGATTACATCTTTATGACAGCTGTCCGGCCAAAAGGTCCGTTCCAGTGAACGCATCCGAGAGGGGCAGCCGCCATCATGATCGATTGCGCTTCTCAATCTCGTATTTTCCCACCTCTGCATGCCCTCTGCATGCCCGAGAAACGCATTCTCTCGGCCTTGCAAGGAAATGGAATAACTAATGCCCAACCCTCAATTCGACCACCCGTGATGCAACTTGACACAGAAGCCCATTCCAGAGACCCAGTTGTCAGTCAAAGAGGGTGGCCTCGAACCCCGTCACCACCACCTCGCCAGTGCCACCTGTCAGTCAACCCGAATCAAGACCTGGAGATTTCAAAAACTGTAGGAATGAACCAAACGGGACGTCCTCATCCCAACGCAATTGCCCCGAAATCACCCAAGTCCACCAAATTTTTTTCTTGTCCCCAGTTCCCGATCGGCCCTCAACGACCTTGATCCTCATTCCACGAAAGACTGCGCCTCCATCATGTGACATCATCAGCTACGAACAGACCCTCCAAAAAGCAATCTATGAAGAGTTTCAACCAAGTGAAAAAAACCTCCCGTCAGCTCTGCTCTCCCCGGAACAGCCGTCGAAACGAACCCACTTCCATCAAATGACCAACTCTCCAGATCCCTGTCGCTATTCAACTCACCACTTCCTTCACTCGTTAGGGCTGTAAGAAAAGTCCATTTCCATTCGTGCACCCAAGAACAGACGTTTCCACAAGCCATGTGAAAGAGGAGCGACGTTTCCCAAAAAGCCCGCATCCATCCATATCTGCCGGGTCATGCATGAATCCTCCCAAATCTAAGGCAAGCAACCACAAACACTAGTCCCAATCACATACTCGCAAAAACATACATCCCTCCCAATAACGCCTAAATTAAACATCTTCGCAAAACAACAAGACTCTGAAAACAAAACAAAAATCCTTCTTTGTTTCTCATCGCGTCCCTGTGCGTTTGCGTTCTTCAAATTTCCTTTTTCCCCCACACCAAGGTCCGTACCTGCATGTCCTCAGATCACCCTCAGCACCCCTCACTTCCAAGGTTCCCAGTCGCCAGTAAAAAAAGGCACGATTGCCAAATCCGGAATACGCAACGACGCAAAGTCCCACGAGGTGCGTCTAAATCTTAAGTTGGTATTTTTGTCCTCACTCGTCGGTAAGGTATTGCAAGGCGTGAACCACCACACCGTCTCACAATTGGTCATACGGGTACTCGCATAAGCGAGAAACGCCGGACGACAATATTGTCTGCCCCTCCTGATCCATCTCACTTTTACGGAGTCCTGGAAAACTTCTTGTCAATCGGCATGTAGGACCGAACCCACGCCCCGTTCGGTCATTAAACAGATCACTCCATGTTTGTCTCACCTCCGGATCATGTTCGAGGGAGGTGACCTGGCCAATGGACAAGAGGCATCGTAATTTCAGGTTACGCCTCTTACTGATCTGGTGTTCGTTGATAAGATCACCCAGTGCCACCTCATCGGGTCTGATCTCTATACTATTGGGATATGGCATGAACTAGTTGGCAGAGTACATGCAATACGTAATATGCTTCTATATCTAGCTTCACATCCGTCACGAGGTTGCACAAGGAAAATAAACCTCTG
This sequence comes from Pochonia chlamydosporia 170, assembly GCF_001653235.2. NCBI lineage: Eukaryota > Fungi > Ascomycota > Sordariomycetes > Hypocreales > Clavicipitaceae > Pochonia > Pochonia chlamydosporia. Next base: position 2,596,908 of record NC_035791.1, on the reverse strand, counting down.
CAGGCATTGCATCGTAAACTTATTGTAGAGAAATTGTATTAACAAGCAGTGGCGTAAACTCCACTGGAACTACGAGACCACCTGCTCCTTTGCATTGTTCAAACTTGGTACAGGGCGCTTCTTGTCCACGCTAGCTCTGTAGTCCGTAGATGACACATCTGTCGATGGCGTCCCCAGACCGTACATGGCAAACTTAATCCAAAACACGACCGGCAACTGCGGACGCACTCTTGTCATTCGTCTTGGTCTTCTTGAGGGACTTCCCTAATTGGATCTCGCTCAAGAAGCCAGCTGGACGGCCACCAGAAGCCGGGGCAGCGGGGGCATCACCAGCTGGTGGAGGCGGAGGAGGAGGAGGAGGAGCTCCCGCACCAGGCATCGGAGGTGGAGGAGGAGCTGCTCCTGTCGGTGGCATGGGCGGTGGTGGTGGAGGTGCCGAGGGAGCGTCGGCACTGGGCATAGGCGGCGGAGGAGGAGGCGACGTAGGACCATTGCTCTCTGGCATTGGGGGAGGGGGCGGTGGTGGTGCGACAGGAGCATCTGAGCCAGGAGCCGGAGGAGGAGGCGGCGGCGATGCAATGGGAGCATCGTTCGCCGGCGCCGGGCTAGCTGGTGATGAATCCCGCCCAGTAGCAGATAGTGGTCGCGGCGGTGCCATGGTTCCGAATAGGATAGATGCCAATTGAGCAGCGTTGCCACCTCCTGGTCGATCATCATCCGAGTCTTCGTCGTCATCTTTATCTGAACCCCAGTCTTCTGAGTCTGCTCGCTTTCGGGACACAGGTCCAGTAGCAGCGGGAGGAGGTTGAGCCATACGATGGAAGGGATTTGTAGACGCTTCAGAGCGAGGAACGGGAGGAGCCGCAGCGGCTGGGGGAGCAGGCGCAGACTCTTGAGATTGACCAGTGGATGATGCCTCTGCCGGTTGTGACATCATCTTGTGATAAGGGTTCTTGCTCTCGGCATCAGCAGGAGGGGACGTAACGACGGTTGGTACAGGAGGAGCGGCAGCCGGCACTGGTGGAGGAGAGCTGGGTTTCTTCTCTGTGTCGTGATGAACAATCTGGCTGCCACTCGGGGTAGACTCCTGGGGAGTGATCTGCTGAGGGCCTTCGTCATCGTCTGAGGAGTCCTCATCATCGAGAGCCTCGAGTTGTCGTCGAAGCTCCAGCTCACGTTGCTTGGATGCTTCAATTTCTGCTCGTTTCGCCGCCATCTTGGCTTCTTTCTCCTTGGCTTCTGCAAGCGCAGCCTTCTTTCGTCTCTTCTCCTCCTCCTTTCGCAACTTGCCCTGCTTAACCTGCTCTTCCAGAGCCTTTAGACGAGCTGCTGCCTCCTCCTGTTCCCTGGCAAATTCATCCTCTTCTTTCTTGACAGTATTCCTGGCACTAATGTTAGTGAATTGCTCATATTACTGCGGGGGTTAAATCTGATTTGAGACTTACTCCATCTTCTGCCTCTCTCTTTCCTGTTCCTCACGTTCCATGGTGAGCCTTGCCTCCTCAGCAGCCTTGGCAGCCCGTTCCCCTTCTGCCTGTCTCGCGGTATCCTGCTCAGAAGTGTCTACTTTGCCGCCCTTCCTGCTGGCTGGGGGAGGAGGGGGGGCTCTAGCCGAGGCCTTGGGCGTTTCCGAAGCTGAAGCAGGATCAGGCACGCCATGCTCATCAGCCAAACGAGCCTGGCGCTCAGCATCTCTGCGAGCATCTTCTTCTTCTGCTTGCTTCAATCTGGCAGCACGTTCGGTACGTTCCCGCTCGCTTCGCTGAGCAGCTGTCTCGCCTGACTTGGCTGGAGCCTTGATACCCAGTGCAGCTAAACGCTCAGCCATACGCTGCTCTGCTTGCTGCTTGATGTACGCGGCGCGCTCCTCTGGGGTTTTGTACGAGGAGTACGAACCGCCAGTAGCAGGGGGAGTAGCGGTACGAGACGTGGAAACAGGACTTTCAACGCGTGGACTGGCGACTCTCTCCGGCCGAGATTGCTCGACGGGAGGCGAGGCTTGCGCAGGGCGCCTGTCCTGGGCACGAGCACGAGCAGCACGGCTGTCGCGCTGCAAGTCAAAGATGAAATCTCGAACCTCGTCTTCCACTCCAAGAGCATCCTCCCATCGTCGCTTCTCGTGTTCGCTTGAGTTATCGTTGCCGCCTTCTTTGAGGCTGTCTTCAATACCCCGTGCAAAGTCGCGAACACTTTCTTCTACGTCGCGGACCATGCTCTCGTTGCTTTCCTTCTCGCTCTTGACCTTGATGGTTTCATCTTCAAGTCGCTTCGGCGCATCAGTGTCCTCAGCGGCAACGTCAATCTTCTTGCCTGTCAAAGCAGCTGTCCGTTGTTGCATCATGGCCTTTGCCCTAGCCTTTAGTCGATCGCTTTCCGTTACAGTGCCTCCTGGTCCAGTTCCGACAATCTGCGGACCGGAGTTCGGATGCGCCTTGGCGTCCTTCAGACGGAAGAGTTCAAGTCGGGCCTCCATGATAGCCTTCTCAGTTCTTCGGACCTGGGATGCAAGCTCGGGAACCTTGTCAGTGAGATTCTGGAGTTGACGCTTCAGAGCACGTCTTTCCGCATCAGAATCTCCAGTGGCTAATGCTGCATCAGGATGGGCATCGATATCTCCTTGGATGCGTCTGATGCGTCGATATAGCTCTTCAGATTCTTTTCGGTCTCGACGATCGAGTATATCATCCTCCTCGTTGCTTCTTTCATCAGCAAAGTCCATGGCATCTAAAAGGACCTGCTTCTCCTTAATCTTCTTTCTCAGTTGATCAAGAGAAAGGTCGTCACTGGATGCAACGGATGCAGGGGACTCGGAGCGGGGAGATGAATTTCCAAGTCTTCGCCGAGCGCTGGACCGATAGCCGAAATCTTCGTCGTCGTTCCTGAAGACGGTAGCATCCTTACGAGCCGCCTGGGAGCCAGCCCCAGCTCCTCTGAAAGAACGGTTCTTCATGTAGCTCACACCAGTCTTCTGGGGAAGAAGAGAGGCACCAGAGTTCTTTCGAAAGTCAGATTCTTGGTTCAACATGGACTTAAGGGTACCTATCGACTGGCTGAAATTGCGAGTAGAGGGCGGGACAAGCTCCGGAGGAAGGTTGTTGGGGAGGGGATAGCCGTTCAGCTTTCTGTATATCAAATGCATGGCGACGGCAAATTCGTCGAGATCCAGACGGCCCTTGTTGCCATTGTCGGAAAGTGTCCAAACTCTCTCCAGATCAGGTTTCTCTAGGCCACTCTGGCCCATGATTTCGATCGCCTGGTCGCCACCAATGTACCCTTTGCCAAAGCCATCCCAGGCTCTGAAAAGGGAGTCATACCGGGTCTTCTCCTCTTTGGTGATGGCCCATGGAATAACAGCATTGCCCTGAAGTCCCTGGGTTGTGTAGCTGCCGGCTTCACGGCCTTGTTGAGGCATCATTCGGGCTTGCAAGGCATCAATGTTGGGCAGTCCAGAGGCAGGTGCATTAACTAGTCCCCATTGTCCTGGTCGACCCGTGGGCTGGGCATTTAGTGGCATTGCTAAGCCAGCGTCATTTGGGTTCTGACCGAAACCAGTAGGCATGGGGGGCATCGGAGGTCGTGGTCCCTGATATCCTGTGGGCCGAGGATTCTGCATGCCGGGAAATCCAGTCTGTTGAGCCTGGAGGCCCTGGGGTTGACCACCAAAGCCAGGCTGCTGGCCGGGAAAGCCCGTCATCTGCGACTGGAGAAGCTGAGAGTTGGACGGCTGCGGTTGGGGCTGTTGAATAGCCGGAGGCGTAGAAACATCGTTTTGGAAGCTCGGGGCGTTAGTGGCCGGACGCGAAGCGGGAGCATCGTCCACCACACTGAAGCCAATAATATCAACCATGCTGGAAACTTCGTTCTTGATATTGTCCGGCAGCGTTGTTGGCAAGGACTTGCCCGTCATTTTCAAATTGCACAAATACATGGCGAGTGCAAACTCGGGAAAGTAAAGCTGGCCAGCGCGAGTAGTATCTGCCAGAGTCCTACAAATGGTCATTCGTTAGCGATCCATAAAATCCGTCAGGGGTTCGATATAATTCAACATTCATGTGAGCCATACCAGATATGAGAAAGGGTATCTCCATCCAATCTAGACCGCAGTAAAAGATCTCTGGCCTTGTCGCCGGACATGGTAGTCGAGTTATCCCCAACAGCCGATTTGAACAGTGTCTCAAACTTGGACTGATCCTGGGCCGTAATAAATGAGAGCCTGATGTTGGGAATCTTGTTCGTCTTCTCGGCCCGTCGTCCTTGAGGCTTAGCCGTTCCACCTGTGTGGAAAGATGCAGCCATCTCAGTGAAGCCAGTCGGCTGAGGCTTCATCGGAGGCGGAGGGGGGGCCGCGGCAGAAGCCTGCGCAGGCGAGGACGAAGGAAACCCAGTTGGCTGAGACGTCTGAAATCCAGGCTGGGGCGGTTGCGGCTGCGGCTGTTGTTGTTGCTGCTGCTGCTGAAATTGCTGTTGATACTGCGAGGGGATTGACGGCATGGGGGGCACAGCTCCTGTCTGGAAGCTCTGCTGAGGTTGTGCCTGGCCAGGAAAGCCCGTATACTGCTGCTGCAGCGGTTGAGAAGCCTGCGGCATACCCGTCTGTTGGGCCTGCATTGGGAAGCCAGTGTACTGCTGCTGCAACGGCTGCTGTCCAAATCCCGTAGGCTGTGGCGCAAAAGGACTTGGCTGTTGCTGTTGAGGCTGGCCACCGAGCCCAGGGCCGGTGTTGAACGAGCCACCGCCATATTGCTGCTGGCCAGGTCGCTGGCTGTTGCCGCCCAGAAAGGCGTTCGAGTTGGAGTACATGATCCAAAGTAGGGAGCTCGTCGAACGGTAGAGCTTCGGTATCTCGCGCAAGGTCAGGAAGTTGTCGTCGTGATAATGGGCCGAACAGTAAGTGGTTCGGGGGGTCGGGGCCTCCGGAGCGAGAAGCTCCGCAATGGAGGGGAGGTTCGAGAGCGCAAAGCAGTCGAGCAATTAAAAACCAAAAGGCGGAAAAGCAAGCGGCTGTGGCAAAAACAACGCCTGAAATAATACAAGTCAATCACCGGTGCAAGATGACTGCGGTGGTGAAATGACGGGCGTGATGGAGGAGGACAGGGGAAGCGGAAGAAAGAAAGGATGACGAAAGCTTGGAACAAGCTGTCAATGAATGGGGTTGGATGGATGTTGCCTCGCTGGCGTACTCCGTACTCTGTCTGTCTGGACTCTGTATGAACTCGCTGACTAGCTAAACCGATGGGGCTGGGCATTACGGAGTAGACTGTGGCTGGGTTTGGCGTTACCGCCTGCCTACCTGGGAAACAACACTGCGTGGCTGATTGGGCATCAGTACTTCGAGCCCATTCGTTGCTGCTTGCCTTGCCCCTGGGTGAGCTCCACAACTTGAGCAACGACATCTGCAAACAGACTGACTTTCAACAGCAAGTGTTCACGACTCAAGACATTGACTTATCTTCTTGACTGTACGAATGTATTTTCATGTTGATCCTATATGCTTTCCCCAAAACTGCCACTAACCAAAAGAAACTGTTAACGAAGGGGGTATCGAGCGAATGGCAATGATTCCCATATTCCAACAAACGCCTTCCATATACTTTATAGCTCGCCAACTCCGCCAAAGCCCAAGGACAAGTCCCGCTCATCATGACAATAAAATGTGCATCTTACCCTCTCCGTCATGTCTGAAATCCAACCAACCATCCTGCGGCTGTGCATCAATGTGTATATATGCAAATCGTTATTTCTCGAGCCACTCCATCTGCTCCTCTGTCCTCACAGAAAACACTCATGATTCATGATGACTCCGTATCATTTGCTCCATCCTCCTCGTCGATACGGCTGGTCGGATCGCCCATGTAGCGCCTATATCTCTTCATTTGCAATCCATCGTCAACCTCGTGCCCATCCGAATACGTATAATTAGGCTCGTCAAAGATGGTTGACGCAAATATCTCGGCAGCCAGTCCAAACTCCGGCTCAATGGGGCTGTCGAGTTCCGGAGGCGTTGGTATTCCGCCTGATCCGTTGCTGGCCTCCTCAGTCGAGGGGCTAACAGCCACCTCACTCGAAATCATAGACACTGGTCGTGTTGCAACTTCCCGGGAGCCTATCGATCCGTACCGACTGTGACGTCGGATAGCCAAGTCTCCAGAAATTGCCTGCTGCGAGTCCTGCGAGCTACGAACGCCCTTGACCCTTTGGCTCTCCAGATCTTTCAGTGGCAATCCGCCAAAAGCTGCGCACAAGGTCATTTCTGCGGTATTGCTCCTGTGGTACTCTTGAGAAGAACTCTCATCTTGTTCAGCATTGTTCTCCTGATCAAAGATGATTTGGTTTCGCTGCAGAATGCGTGCCAAATCTGACCCAACGGTATCCCATTCATCCTTTAGTCGCTGCACCAATGGCTTGCTATTCCCGTTCGTGCCCTTGTCAGGCTTGAACCTGGAAATGACTGAAGACCTGCGTACCGGAGCAGCGGTTGCCGCCGTTTCCATCGACTTGGCAGTGGCTTTATTGAGTTCTTGTTGAGAGAACGCAGAAAAGTAGCGGATGGTCGTGTTTTGGTCCAGTGACGTGACGAGGTGTCTATAATTGGAAAGGTTGAAGTCATTCCCCTCACAGTCCAAGGTGTGGAGAGTTTTGTTCTCGGAGATGGCCTCTGCCAAGTCCCCAATGTTTATGTTCAGCATCTGGCTGCGAACACGTAGGTGCTCGATGCTCTCGTTTGTCCGCAAGCCGATGAGTGCTTTGGAGAACTCTCGGCCAAGCCTGCCCTCATCCAGCTTTGAATCGAATCCTGAAAGATCCAGGAAACGGACAGTGTTATTCTTAGCGAAAAAGTCTGCAATGGCCTGACAAGCAGTACTGCTGGCGGCGTCCGGCGTTGACGTTCCTGCAAGGCTGAGGCACTCAATAGACGTGTTGACCGTGAGCGCCTTGAGCAGCTTGATGTAGTTGACTTCGACAGCAAATTCCATCATTTGCGCGAAAAGGCACCAGGGGCCGTAACCTTCGCTGATAGCCGTGCATAAGTCGTCAATTCCCTCGTCCAGGCGGCTACAGTTAATATACAGCTCGACCGGCCTTGCTCGGCCCATGGCATAAAAGAGCCGTGCAAGCTGGCCGCCTGTCAACCCGCAGTTGTTGAGGCGCATCGTGTGTAGACCGCTCGAATTTTCAGTTTCTAGATAGTTCGACAAAATGTCAATTGTGGCAGGGTTTAGCTATGAGGTATTGCATTAATAACGAAAGTCAGGCGAGATAGAAGACGTGGTTGATGCTTACCATGATGCCGGAGAGATCCAGCTCCCGGAGCTGCCAATTCTGCATTGTCCCCTCATCGAATAAAGACTCCTCTGACGTGATACGAGTATTTCCAGCAATTTTCAGCTTGGAAAGCCGTCTCATTCCACTCAAAGTGCTCTGAATAATCTCAAAGCGGACAACCCCTTGGTTGTGCGATGTGTCTATCCACTCAAGAGAGTCCGCTTGGCCAGCAAGGCTTACCCAAAGCTCTGTGAGACCAGAATCGCCAAGTGAGCATCGAGATAGATCGAGTCTGCGCAGGTGGACCGGATCCAATGTCAAAACGTTGACTTTTCAATATGTTAGTATCTAGTCTCTGTTTCTGAATGAGTTATGGGAAAGCTGCCTTACCTAGCTCGTCCAAATCTCCAGTTGCAATTGGATTTCCAGCTAGCGAGACACTGTGACAAACGCAAAGTTGTCGGCGCAACAACTCCAACACAGGTCGCAAAATCTCTGATGTCGTCTTTGTAAGGCTTGTCAAGTCGTACTGATATCGACTCAACCTGTTGCCTTTGCTCCCTAGGCCTAGCACATTGGACATGTCAAGACTTCGGATGGATTCAGATGCAAAGAGCAGAGCATGAATCTCCTGTTCCAGAATGGTCGACTGGAGCAAGATTTCGTGGTGCTCGTCTGATATTGTCATGCCTATGATTTGATTAGCAAATTAGGGCCAAGCAGATCCACGGAAATCTGGTGGTTCAAAACATACCGTTCAGAGACTTGTAGGCCAGAGAATCACCGTACTGTGACTTGTCATTCCTACCGGAGAGTGACGAGAGATCCACACCACGGAAAGAGATAGCTTTGAAGAAACTGTTGTATCGCAAGGCGCGGAAAACGGCAAGGAGCTGCATGGGGGAGTATGCCGGGCCATTGGAAGGCAATAGTCGAAAGGCGGGTTGAGGAGGAGGACTCCAGTCAATAGTCCAATTCGGTACTTGGACTTGATATGCGGCACAATAGGCTTCTAAGCTCCGTTTTAGTCCACCAAGATCGTTTCCGGACGTTAGCTGGAGTGGAGGTGGAAGTCCCTTGATATCAAATATAACCTGTTGAAAATGCTGCGGCCACATTGGTTTCAAGATACGGTCTGCTTTTGTCAGAGTTTCAATGATACGTCGATACTGTGAGCTAGCAAGATCGATTCTAGACTCGCGGCCAAACGGAGACCTGAGTTGGTTAGTACCTGCAGGGTTTAATGATTGAGAGCGCTTGCCGTTTTGCACATACCTGAAACACATTACAAAGCGGTGCTCGTGTGATGCCACAGATGCTCTAAAGCGAGTCAAAGTAACGGTGCCATATGACACGGCCTTTACCCGCAAATCGCCAGGGGCGGTGGCGTGGTCAGCCTTGAGGACTTCGACGAAATGGCACATACACGGGCCGATGATGAGATAGAATGATGAGATATCCGTATTGTCTGGTGCCTCTTCCGTTGTGCCACCCTTCAAACCACCACCAAAAACTCGCCTGGCGACAGGGAAAATAATGCTCTGATAGCCAGCATCTACTGAGCCCTCAGCAGATCGAACAATGTGATCTATGCGGCCTCTCAAATTATCCGAGATCAACGCGCCGCCAGAAGACTTCCTTAACTTTGCCCTGATTGCGCGATGAATCGAAGCCAGCCAAAGATCTCGCTCCTTGGGCAGGGAAAAGTAGAAATGCGCCTTGGAATAAGCCAGCTTGGGCCAGGGCGAAAACCACCAGATCTCGATGCCAGATCTGTTACTAGCGCCGTCATCGTTGAAGACAGCAACAACCGAACGAAGCGGAATCTCCAAACGCACATCGCCAGAGGAAAGTTTCGTGGTAGGCTGGTGGTGTGCTGGCGAGCTGTGGCCGTCCGAAGGTTTTCCATAGAGCTGAGGGAAAGCTGCTCGGGCAGAATCGCCGTTGTTGAATTTCACCAAGACCTGATCGGACAGGACCAGGTATTCGGATTTCGCCTTCAGGAGCGATATATCTGCCTTGAGTGATCCGCATTGAAGCACTTCCATAGCTGAATACGGCTGCAACTGCTCGGTTGGGCTCCCTGGACGGTCGGATACCGGCGAGTCCTTGGACACCCGTCTCTGAAGGCGATCGATCATGGAAGAGGAGTTGGAAGATGGAGTCTTTTGTAGCTTGCGCATGGAATTACTTCTAGTCGAGGTGGCAGCTATGGAATCCATACTCGAGCTACTCAAAGATCGAAGCGCGCGGGTCAGGACCCGAGGAGCCTTGCTCTCGGTCGGTTGAGGGAGTGTCTTGGCATCATGATGGCTCGTTGTCGTGGTTGTGCTCAAGGTAAGGCCGGAAGACGACCTTCGTTTCCACCTTTCGACATTCATTTTTGCCAAGCTCGTTGCGAGGAATCACCGTCTAGAGGTTTCGTGTTCGTGATCTCACAGTTCTAGGGCGATGTATCCATCGAAGCTGGTCTTACAAGACCATGGCGAGGAGAGGATATGATGTAGGAGTCTAATTGGAGAAGTCTGAAATGGATCTGGTCTGGCACAATGGCAGTGAAGCTGGCAAAGCCGACGCCGGTTTGGAGAGGCAAGCAATCAATGAAATTGCTCAATGACACACGCCGGTGCTGGTCTGGTGAATGACGTGAAGCCTGGTGGGTTGTTCGGCTGGTAAAAAGCAGCTGTTGAAGTAGACTGGATGTCTCAGCCACAGGGTTCTGCTCTGTCTTGGAATTCTGTCAAGCTGCCAACGGGTGCGATCTTCACCACGATACTGGACTAGTGGTTGCACTCCCGCATCCGTCACTCCGGAAACAATAACCAAGCAGCAACGGGAATATCTTTCCCGATCCAAGTTGCCCGTTCGTTGTCACAATGCAATGCCCGCTGGTGGGTGAAATTGTCCGGTCGGCAGTGGCTGCCTGCCGCGTTTGCTATTTGATCTTTTGGTTGATCTTGATCGTCTGGTCTGGGGCAGGCAGTGAGTGTCGGGATTAGGCAAGATCAGGACAAACGAGAGCAAAACACAAGGATGTCTTTTGAATGCTATCCAAGAGAATTGAGCAAAGTCTTCGCTCAGCCCAGGTCGGCTCTCAGAAGGTAAAATTCAAGATGGAGTAGTAATAGCAGCAGTCAAGAAGAGACAGCAAAATAGCCCAATTCTTGACGGCCAAGCTGGAACTCCAGTTCAGAAATTGTCTCAACCGACAGACTTGACCACGTCTAACTGCAGGCAGGCCAGTACAACAAAATTTTGAACCGTGAATGCCGCTGTAGCAGCTCCAAGATATGGAAGATGGAAGATGTGGACGGATGTGTTTCCAAGATGGAGCAAACGCAACGGCTGGATCGCGTGATGATTAGCCCACGATGCAAAAACTCAGGACCGAAAGTTCCGATAATTGAGAGAAGAGAAAAATGAAGATGGCCTTTACGCATTCATCCAGAGACGGAGAGATAAGCACACCGAGGCTAAAGAGAACGGGACGGGTTCAGAGAAAACTCTAAAGTTCCCAAGACCAAGTCCAAGTTCAAGTCCAAGTCCAAACCAGGTTCAGGTTCAGGTTCCCGCCCTCAAAAGCGACGCCGGCCGATATGGCAATGGCCAAAGCCCCCACCAAAAAGAAAAATAACAAGAATTGGGGCAAAGGGAAGCGGAGGAAAAGAGTCCAAAATAGCAGAAGAAGAACGGAAGAAGCTTGGTTATAGTATCTGCTTGTTCCTAAAACAGACACGGGCCTTGTCGGGGCTCAATCGCTTCGCTTTGCCGAGCTCCTTTGAACCCTTATGGCCGATGGTGAGAATACGAAAGAAATGCAGACAAAGAATGACGACGACGACACCACTTTACGAAACCCCAAGAACAAAAAAAGATGGGGGGGTCGGCATCAAGCGTCAAGTGTCACAGCACAGCAGGGCAATGCATGGTAAAGAGGGCAAATACGGTATTAGGAGGCGAACCAGGTCAAGGGGACACTTTTTGTTTTGGAGCTTGTCCGAAGCATGGCATCAAATGGCATGGGTTCTTGGGAAACGAAGGCCAAATCGAAGCTAAGCTAAGCTGATGGCTGGGCCAGCCTCGCCCGAGAGAGTCTCCAGCCCAAGATGCGTGTACTCTATGCACTACCTAGGTATGTACTCTGTATTGCTCCGTAGCCATCCATGACATGTATTATCTTGTCTGTGTGCATGTTGGACGCGGCTTCAACCTTGCGTCACGTCATGGACAAGGGTCCCGCGGTGGGCTTTTGCCATGGCATGGATGGGCATTTGGAGGGAGGGATGGGGGATTCGATCATGGATCATGGATGGGTCGGAGCGAGCGAACGACTAGATTTCACAGGACAGGCAAGACAGGACAGGACAGGAAAGCCAACATTGAATGTGGGCACCGCCAAGTCGACAGCAGCTCGACAGGGATCTTGGTGTCCATCGACAAGCCATCATGTCGGTATCCATGTCATGTCCATGTCGAGACGAACATTGAAGCGAGAACAGAGGAGGGGCTCATTCATTCATGGGTTGACGGGTGAGTGAAGATGAGGAGAACTGACGACAACGACCAGACAAATGGAACAGAGTTTCGGAGCATGACTTCCAGAGTCAATTGGGCCGCGAGGAAGGAGCAGAGGATGCCAGCTTGCCAGTCTGGATTCAAGTTTCAATTGATTCAATATCCACATCAACGCCCGCAGCCGATGGATAGATGGATGGCAGGCACTACTATTTCGGACGAAGCGCCATTTTTGTGATATTTATGTTCAGGTTCTGCATTTGTGTGTGTGCGTATCTCTGTGCATATTAATATCTGTGGTGTTTGGGCCTGAGCTGACTACTGTAGTGCACTTGACTTTTTCGGTCTTCGTCCCTGGTTCTGGCTGACGGACTTGTCGAGAACCACACACCATTGACACCATTCATCATTCACACTCTTGGCCATGTCCGGAACGAACCTGTCCCGACCACCCATCGTCATCCGGTCCAGTCTAGTCTAGTCTTGCTTCCA